>NW_019154174.1:5895530-6226320 GCF_002288905.1 Enhydra lutris kenyoni
GGACCCATCCCACTCAGGGGCACAGGGGCCTGGTCGATCTTCCTCCCAGTACTGTACCTCACTTTGGTTCCTTTGGTTCCCCCTTTTGGGAAAGAGAACATCCTTTCCTGCCCAGGTCCTAGTGAGACATGCATCCCAAGACCCACTCCCTCCTCCCTTCCTGGGCTCCAGCTGCTGCTGGCCCTCCAAGAAAGGAGAGGCCCTGAGCTGGGCTATTTTGGTAACTGGGGTGGGCACCCACAAGGCTAAGGTTACCCTGGTATGTTGAGGGCTCCCTGGGGCAGGACTATATAACCCCAGAGGGACAGGCACAGGCTGACTCTGCTCCTTTCCAGCCAGAGCCACAGCCTTGCCCCCAGGAGACTGAAGACATGGTAAGAATCCCCCAGCCCCTACCCAGATCCTTCTGACCTCAAGGCAGCCTTACTTTTTAAAAGAAAGTAGCCGATTCCCAGTCCAGTAAGAGGAAACAGATGAATCCTCTCTTTCTTGGCATTGTTGATGAGGAGCATACAGAACCATGGTCTAAATCTGCCTAAGTCTGACAAGGATCATCTGCCCAGACTCTCCACTCACAGGAGACCCATCCCTCTCAATGCATGCTCCATAGCTTCCTGCACTCCCCCTTCCTAAAACCCTCTGGGATCAGTCAGGCAAGGATTCCAACTCCCATTTTATAAATGACAGAGCAGAGATTCAGACAGGGTGAGTGAGTAGATCAGGGTCACACAGCAAGTCCGGGACTCAGAGGAGGCAAGCCCAGGGCACTGAGAAGGGGACTTGTTGAGTCCCACTTGTTGGGAAGGATGGAGGATAGGAATGTGGGGTTGCACCAAAGCATGTCCTCTCAGCAAAGAGGTCATAAGGAGGGGAAAGACTAAAACCAGAAGCGTTGCTTTTAAAAAATGACTCAACTCAAAGAACCCTGAATCTAATCCATTGCCTCCAAAGAGGAGGAGGGATTAGCTCGTGGACCCCTTTGCCCATTCCTCACCCCCACCCCAACCCCAGGCACCCAAGAAGGCCAAGAGAAGGGCAGTGGCAGAGGGCGGAAGCTCCAATGTCTTCTCCATGTTTGACCAGACTCAGATCCAGGAGTTCAAGGAGGTGAGTAAGGGGAGAAGGGAGACTGAAGACTGACCAAAGGCACCCCCTGCCGCCCCTCCCCTCAATACTGCCTCCCTGGAATGTGCACCTGTTTGGGGGGAGGGGAAGGGCTTGGAACTCCTTGCTCCCCTCCCCATTTGGCATGCAAGGGAACAGCTGGCTGGGGACCAGAATCTGATCTGCCTGGGGTAAAGATGCTGAAGCCTGGCCACGGGGGACCTAACCTCTCCTTGCCCCTGCCTTCCACAGGCCTTCACGGTAATCGACCAGAACCGGGATGGCATTATCGACAAGGAAGATCTTCGGGACACCTTCGCAGCCATGGGTGAGCCCCTTATCCCACCTGTAAAGATTCAAGGCTTCCGAGTATCAGGAATTCAGAAGCCTTGGGTTTCAGCCCTGCCGGCTCCATGCTGGGCCTCAGTCCACCCAGACGAAAAATGGGTGGGATGATCTGAATTTATGGGAAGGATCAACCCTTGGCCATGGGACCCCACTCCAGCTTCCCCCACCCTGCTCCAGGGCGCCTCAATGTGAAGAATGAGGAGCTAGATGCCATGATGAAGGAAGCCAGTGGTCCCATCAACTTCACCGTCTTCCTGACCATGTTTGGAGAGAAGCTCAAAGGTGAATGAGGTGTCCGGGGTCTGAGCCCCCAGCTGCCTCTCCCCGGACCTTTCAGGGACAGACCCTTCAGCGACTTTTGAGCTTCATGTGCCTTCTGATCCTCCAGGTGCCGACCCTGAGGATGTGATCACTGGCGCCTTCAAGGTCCTGGACCCTGAGGGGAAGGGCACCATCAAGAAGCAGTTGTAAGTGACGCCTCCAGCTTCTCTGGCACACAAAGCCTCCTTAAATTCTTTTTTTTTTTTTTAAGGTGTTTTTTGTTTTGGTTTGTTTTGTTTTAGATGTTATTTGTTTGAGAGAGAGAGAGCATGGGGGCAGTGGGGATAGAGAGAAAGGGAGAAGCATGCTCCCTGCTGAGCTGGGCTCCATCCCAGGATCCCAGGATCCCAGGATCATGACCTGGGCCGAAGGCAGCTGCTTAGCAGACTTAACCCAGGTGCCCAAGCCTCCTTAAGTTCTTACCAAATGTTAGGTATGATGGAGGGGCTAAGGGAAAAATTAGGACTGTGGAAATGGGCCATAGGATTACATTTTCACAGCACATATAGGAGGGGAAGAGCAAAAACTGGGAGTCCAGACTCTTTGGAAGACCAGTGAGGGATCTAGAGTGACTTCGGTTTTCAAGCTGATACTAGGAATGGCAACCAGATGAGGTGGGAGGGAGTGGAAAGGAACCATGAAGCCCAATCTCAACTCCCCATATGTCACCTCTCTCCAGCCTGGAGGAATTGCTTACCACGCAGTGTGATCGCTTCTCCCAGGAAGAGGTGAGCAGGGGAGGGGGCCCGGGAGAAGCAGAGGGAAGGGGGAGGGCAGCATACAGAACCCGTAGGAGACGCCCCTGCATCTTTCCCCAGATCAGGAACATGTGGGCAGCCTTCCCCCCCGACGTGGGAGGCAACGTAGACTACAAGAACATCTGCTACGTCATCACGCATGGTGACGCCAAGGACCAGGAGTAGGGGACCCTCTTAGGCCTCAGCTGGCCAACGCCTTGCAGCCACCCCCATCCCGACTCTAATAAAACTAAACTGGTCTCTGTTTCTTAGCAGTGGCGCCTTCAGTGCGTTTGTGGGAGAGGGACTCCGGTGGGACTGCGGGGCTGAAATACCGCCCCGCAGGAAGCCAGCGCCCAACAAATGAATGATTCGTGGCCCAGAGGTCTGGCTGGGGCGGTTTCGTTCCACCCGCTACACCCGCCACTTATTCCCTCTGGGAAAGGAAGACTCGCGTGGCCTCAGGGAAACTGCTTTTATTTTTTATTATTTAAGATTTACCGATTTATTTATTAGAGAAAGCGCGCGAGCAAGGCGGGGCGGGAGGGAGGTGCAGAGGGAGGGGGAGAAAGAGAAAATATCTAGCAGACTCCCCGCTGAACAGGGAGCCCAGGGCCGCTAGATCCCAGACCCTGAGATCGTGACCTGAGCCGAAATTAAGAGTCCCACACTTGAACAGACTGAGCCACCCCATCCCTGAAATTGCTTTTATTGAAGTCACAACTTGATTGAAAAGCGGAGGGCTGGGGACCAGGGGCGGGGCGGGGGGCCCGGGGCGGGGCTGGAAGCTGGGGCGGGGACAAAGGCGGGGCTACAGACTTAGGACTGGGCAAATCTGTTAGCCCGCGAGCCGCCTGCCGGGGCGGGCCTCTCGGGCTGGGGCTCCAGGATTGGTCAGGAGACCGACTGAAGGCGGAGCCGAGGTAAAGCAGGGCGGGGCGAGGTCCTCAGAGAGCGTCCGATTGCTCTCCCTGAGTCTGGCTCTGCTGCATCTGGGCCTGCATCTTCTCCAGCATCTCTTGCATGCGGCGCAGCTGTACCGGGGCAAGATTGTAGGCGTGGGGTCGGAGAGGCCAGAGAGGGACTTCGAAGAGGACTCGGGCCTTAGGGGAATGGGGGGAGAGAGATCCTTGCTCACCTCTTCGTCTTTCTCGCGGATTAACTTCTCGGTGTCTGCCAGAGGCAGCATGGGCAGCGGGATTTCTGTGGCGCTCTGGCGGGAGAGCTTACTAGGGGGCGGAGGGAAAAGGGACAGGGAATCAAGGGCGGGACACTCCGTTGTGGGTCGCAGAAGCGGGGCGGGGCGTGGGGCGAGGTTGGGGTCTAGGAGGCAGGGCCCTGTCTTTTCTATTGCCGTAAGCAAAGTGGGCGGGGAAGGATTCTGGGAGAGTGGTCTGGGTGGTGAAGGCCGGGTCCGGGACTCTGAGGGCCGGAACTTGGGAGCCCTTGGGACTCAGGTCGGGCTCTCACCTACGACTGGCCCGATCACGAGCCCCAGGCCGGGCCAGGCTCTGTAGGCAGCGGGCCCGGTAGCCCTCGTAGAGCAGATCGTGGGTCACCTCCTTCAGGTCCTGCATGTGGGTCTGCACCAGCATCCGTCGCAGGTTCAGGAAGTCGCAGTGATGTGGGTTCTCCACTGAGGGGCGGACCGGCGAGCGTCAGGAAGCTTTGAGTCCAGCCCTACTGGTCGGGTCGGGTCTGCCCCGAGTCCTGCCCCCGCTCTAGGTGAGGGTTTTAAGTCCGAGGACCCCTCTTTTGGCTCTTAGGACTCCCAACTTCATATGGTGGGTGCGGTTGACTCAGAGGCGTTCTGGGCTCCCTGTTGGCCTCAGAAGCCGCGCCCACCTTACTCACCCTCCACGGTGCCCCAGGAATAGCGGCGTCCCCTCACCGGACGGGTCCCCCCGTTCCTCACAACCTCGCAGGAACCAACCACTGCGAAAGGGATGCTTTCCTGGAAGGCAGGAGTCAGGGATCACCGTTGGAACATGCCGCCCCCACCCCGCACCCCGCCAAAACCTTATTGTCAGCCTCCACCTCCACATCCACCTCCCTCGCTTCTTTGCGCCTTCCTCCTTTGCCTCTGCACCTTCATTTCTGCATCCTGCCTCTTGAAGTCTTCATCCTCATCAGAGTCACAATCAGGGAACTGGTAGATGTTGATCTCCTCCTCTTTCAGCTGGTTCCGGATCTAGGAGCAGACATGCACAGACGGTGAGAAACAGAGAGGCGGTGAGCTGCAGACATTGCTTGGCTGGACCCAGTGAGACACAGGTTCCCGGTGGTCAGAGACAGAGAGGAAGACATGAAAGAGATAGTAACATACAGGATGCCCCAGACCAAAATCTCAGAGGGGCGCCTGGCAGGCTCAGTCAGTAAAGCATGTGACTCTTGATCTCAGGGTTCTGAGTTTGAGCCCCACATTGGGTGTAGAGATGACTTAAAATCTTGGGGCGCTTGGTTGGCTCAGTGGGTTAAGCATCCAGCTTGCTTTCAGCTCACGCCTTCATCTCAGGGTCATGAGTTCAAGCTCCGTGTTGGGCTCCACGCTGGGCGTGGAGCCTACTTAAAAAAATAAATAAAAATCAAAAATAAAGAAATAATCTTAAAAATAAATCTCAGACAATGAGAGAGATATAGATGGTGAAAAAGAGACAAAGACACCCTAACAGGGATGACTGAGGCCTAGAAAGATTGTAAGATGAGGGAGACACCAAAAGCCCTGGAGAGAGAGGCCTAAGCAGAAAGAGTGGGAGGGGCCTCTGAAGTCACAAGGCGGGTCATCCTCCCAGGGCTGGAGAGATGTCAGGAGTCATTAAGTCTTTGCTGCCACCCTCAAATAGGCCTTAGCCAAGTATCCAGTCTGGGGATTGTATTCCGGGCCTCCAGGGACATGGCTCCTTCAGCCTTCCTTGGAAACTTTCTCCCACAGTGTAGCTTGACCTGTTAGGCTTCCCAAAGGCAATCCCAAGATCAAAGAAGTCAAAGCCGAGCTCAGATGTGATAACGACTTCTGGCTTCACATGGGCCAAAGCAACCAAAGGTTACCAGACACACCTTCTGCTTGAGGGCCTGGGTTTCCTTCGGCATCAGGGCATCTGCTTTGCCAATGACCGGGATGATGTTGACCTTTTCATGCACTGCCCGGAGGAAGGCCACATCTAGGGGCCGGAGCCTGCATGGAGAGATTGGTCAGGGCTCAGCCTTAGGCCACAGAAACCCTCCTTGCCCCTCCCCAAATACCCCCACCCCTCAGGGTGTCCCCCAGACCCTCGGCCAAAGGGGGAGATGAAGTAGAGGCAGCAGTGAACACGGGAATCCTGAATGTTCTTCCGGTTCAGGCCGCTCTCATCCCTCAGATACTGCTCGAATTGCTCCTCGATGTAGCGCACCACAGGCTGCCAGCTGGGATGTGGGGTGAGGGAGTACAGTCAGAGAAGAGTGGCTGCAGGGCAAGGAAGGGGCAAGGCCAGCCAGGACTACGGGGGTGGGAACTAGTGTCTTGGGCTCCATCTAAAGACATCAGGAGAGATCAGCAGGGTGTAGTCAGATGTCGGGAAACACGGGCACTCTGGGCCACGGGGCCCCTGAAGCAGGCCCCACCTTCTGGGGAGGGCAGGGGCAGAGCAGACCAGCCCTGGAACTCAGCCCTTGTCTTCACAGAGAAGCCACATCAGGCAGCTTAGTCCCTGCTCCTTCCTCTGCTCCTCACCAGTCTGAGCAATCCACGGAGTCCCCAAAGCCAGGTGTGTCCACCACAGTCAGCTTCACTTTAATACCCCCCTCCTCGATCTCCACACCCCGGCGCTCAATGGTCAGCGTTTGTGTCAAGCGAGCTGTGGGGACGGGGAGAGGCCAGGGAGCTGGGTAAGGGTCTGAGCCGGGACTGATTTCCCTTCTCAGAATTACAGTTGTCCCACCCATTTTTCAGAGGAGTCTCAGAGAAAAGCAACGAGCTGCCCAAGTCCCCAGAAAGTCAGGGGAAGAGCCAAATGAAAAGAAAGAGAGCACAGCCTGGGGATGGGAGAGACAGAGTCTCTGGAGAGGATGGGAGGGTCTTACCACTGGCCTCTGGCAGTTGCCGGTCCTCATAGAGATTGGTGAGAAACAGGCTGTTGATGAGGGTGGATTTTCCCAGGCCTGACTCCCCTGTAGATAAGACAGACCCTCCCACCTGGTCAGGGGAGGAGACAGCCAGGGTCTCTGGAGGAAGCCCACTCCCAGCCCCCACCACTGATCCCCTGTCCAAAACCCATCAGACCTGCTACCATGAGTGTGAAGTCAAAACCCTTCTTGACGGACTTGCGGTGCAGCTGGTTGGGGAGGGCGGCGAAACCCACATACTCCTTGTCCTGTTGGTGGGAGGGCAGACAGTATGAGGCTGCTGGGAGCATCAGGCAGGGCCCGCAGGATAACCTGCCCTTGCGGGAGAGAAGTCAGCCTACTGTGGCTTGACCTGAGCCTGGCTACTCTGGGGATTGGGGGCTGAGGGCAGAGATGCCTGTATTCTGGGGCAGAAGGACTCACCATGACCCTGCTAGCTGTCGCTGCACCTGTTGTCTCTCCCCACTTCCTCTGGTGGGGCAGGAAGTCGAGTGTGGCAAATAAGGGGGAGGGCAGTGTAGGAAGCTGAGATGCTTGAAAGGGTGGGGAAAGCCAAGACCAAGAATACCTGGAGTTTTCACTTCCTGGATCCCTTTGGCTATGCCCCCATGGGAAACTTTGGCACCTCAGTTCTCTGCACACACTTATTCCAAGCCCCTACTCTAGCCCCATCACCCTAGTGGGAGGGAGGGGTGTAGGCAGAGAGGAAGGAAGCAGATTGGTGTCTCTAACAAGTGAGATGAAGGCTTTGACTGGGATGGTTAAAAAAAAAGTTCCCAGGGTCTAAGTGGACCAAAAGTCATAATAGGATTAGAGATGGAGGGGGCCATCAATTTTCCTTACTAGCTTGGGCAACTGATTCTTTTTCTTTTTTTCATGCAATTGATTTTTTTTTTAAGATTTTATTTATTCATTTGGGTAGAGAGAGACCACACTACACGTGAATAGGGGAGGAGGGGAAAGGAGAGGGGCAGAGGGAGAGAAAGAAGCAGACCCCCAGCTAAGCAGGGAGCTCACCTTGGGGCTTGATCCCAGGACCTTAAGATCATGACGTAAGCTAAAGGCAGACACTTAACCACTGAGCCCCTCAGGCACCCCTTTGTGCAACTGATTCTTTTTTTTTTTAAGGTTTTTTAATTATTTATTTGACACAGAGAGAGAGAGAGAGATCACAAGTAGGCAGAGAGGCAGGCAGAGAGTGGGGGGAAGCAGGCTCCCCGCTGAGCAGAGAGCCCAATATGGGGCTCGATCCCGGGACTCTGAGACCATGACCTGAGCCGAAGGCAGAGGCTTAACGCACTGAGCCACCCAGGCACCCCTGTGCAACTGATTCTTAAAAGGACTTCAAGTCTTTGGACACCACTGCCAGAGAGACCTTCCATTAGAATCCTGGCCAAGGCAGTCCCCTGATGTACCTCCTTCAGGGCCTTCCCAGTAATTTCAGAATTAACTCTGAGTTCTGGCCTGGGAGCCAGAGCTTTCCACATCTGACCTCATCAACCATCCCTCACTCCTCCTTGGAGAGTGTCCACATCCTTCACTCTGTCCACATTGAGCTTTTCCTTCTGCTCTTCCAGATCTTTCAAGGGTTTGATTCCAAGATCTCTGCTTGCTTCTCTAGGAAATCTTGCCCAATTATGCCAGGAACAGTCGTTTTCCCTCCTCCAAACTCTCTAACACCTTCCACAGACCTTTCCCCAATGCTTGCATTTGTTTATCTGGCTATCTCTTCTACTGGCTGAGCTTTCTGAGGTCATGGACCATGTCCTCTTCATTTCTGCATCCTCAGTGTCTTGCCCTGGGCCTGCCACAAAGCAGGTGTGGGGAAGTAATATCCTAGATGAATGTGTGCATGAAGTAATGAGTGAATGAAGTTGGTCATGGCCCAAGGCTAGCAAAACATGTAAAAGGAGCCATGCTTTGGAGGCAGAAAGCTCTGCAAACCTCAGTTCTCCCACTTATTATGGGACCTTGGGTGAGTCACTGCCTCTCTAAATTCCATTTTTCTCCTGGTAAAATGAAATACACACATTTCCACCTGGTTTTCAGGACTCCCAAGTAGTTTTGAATGCCATGAGCTTTGGAGTCTGATCAGCTGTATACACGAGCTCTTTATGAACTGTAGGCTTTAGCCTTTATGAACTGAGTCACCTCTCTGAGCCTCTAAAGCTAGTCTCCTCCTAGGGCCTCGAAGGCCTGGCTTGAGCTTGATCGTGTCTACTGCTCCAACCTCATTTTCTTTCTCCACTCCTTATGGTTCTATTTATTATTTCCCTGTTACCCGCTGTTGTGGACTCAATTATGTTTCTCCCCCCATGCCCCAATCCCAAATTCATGTGCTGGAGCTCTAATCCTCAATGTGACTTGGAAAGAGGGCCTTTAAGAAGATAATTGAGGGGGCACCTGGGTGGGTCAGTTGTTAAGTGTCTGCCTTCAGCTCAGGTCATGATCCCAGGGTCCTGGGATCGAGTCCTGCATCTGGCTCCCTGCTCAACGGGAAGCCTGCTTCTCTCTCTCCCACTCCCCCTGCTTGTGTTCCCTCTCTCGCTTTCTCTGTCAAATAAATAAATAAATAAAATCTAAAAAAAAAAAAAAAAGAAGAAGAAGAAGGTAATTGAGGTTAAATGAAGTTGTAAGGACCCCTGATCCCATAGGTCTGGTGTCCTTATAAGAAGAGACACCTGTGATCTCTGCATAGGTGCAGAGGAAAGGTCACATGACCACATAAAGCCACTGTAAAAAGGTGGCTCTTTGCCACCCAAGGAGGCCAGAAACCAGCCCTGCTGCCGCTGGGAGCTGAGACTTCCAGTCTCCAGAACTATAAGAAAAATCAATGTCTGTTGTTTAAGACTCCCAGCCTGTGCTTTTTTGTTATGGCAGCTGGAACAGACAGGTATACATCGTAGCACGTTCCTATCCCTGACCCTAAGGCAACCACCCTAATGTGCTTCGTGTATAGTTTTTTGGTTTGTATACATTTCAAAAAAATGTGTAGTAACATTACATGTTTACACAAATGGTCTTATACATACATATGTGTATATATATACACACACATATATATATGAATACATATTTGTTAACTTTTTCATTCAGCACTTTTTAAAACTTTTTAAAGCTTTTTAAAAAAGTAATCTGTACACCCAATGTGGGGCTTGAACCCATGACCCCGAGATCAAGATTGCATGCTGTTCTGATTGAGCTAGCCAGGCACCCCCTTCTGCACCATTTTTTAAGATCCATCCATGTTGCCATGTGTGTATCCGTCCTTACTCAAATTTATTTCTATCACTGTCCCCTTTGTGTAACCTTGGACATCAAGTCCAGGACCTCTCTGGGTCTTACTTTCCTTATCTATCAAATGGGGGATTGGAATCTCCTGCCACATTAAACTCAGAAGTTGTTCAAGGGTCAGAGGATTTTTTTTTAAAGATTTTATTTATTTATTAGACAGAGACACAGCGAGAGAAGGAACACAAGCAGGGGAGTGGGAAAGGGAAAAGCAGGCTCTCTGGGAAGCAGGGAGCCCAATGCTGGGCTAGATCCCAGGGTCCTGGGATCATGACCTGAGTCAAAGGCAGATGCTTAATGACTGGTACCCCCGCGCCCCCACCCCCACCGTCAGAGGATTAAGAGATGTACGAACTTGCTGTGTGATCTTGGGCATGCTTTACTTCTCTGTGACTTCAATTCTTTATCTGTTAAGTGTTAAATTAATAATTGTACTTCTTAGGTCACATTGGGGATTATATGGTCTAATGAACATAAAGCTCTTAGTTCAGTATCCAGCATTTGAGATGAGCTCCCACAGAAGGCTAGTTACTGCGAGCATGACTTGAGCGGAGGGCTATGACAGTGTCATCATCCCAAACCTAGTGACTGCTCCTTGCTGAGGATCCAAACAGGGACTCAGGGTTTTGGCCTCTGGGGAGACGGAGACAGCCACCCGTAAGTGTGCCACAGAGCATGGGTGCTAAAAATGTCGTGCAACAAAGAGATAAACAGAGGACTTGGAGAAGCCAAGGGAAGGGATAATTATAACCCTCCTCACTCTACCGCAGCCCTTCCTCCTGTATTTCTTATCAAGCTGAGCAGGCCTAAGGTCTTAATTAAAACTCGGAGCTCCTCCCCTCTGGGGGACACAAGTACGATGGACCCTTGACCAGCACTGGTTTAAACTGTGCAGGCGGGGGCACTTATATGAAGATTATTTTCCCCATAAATATGTCCCTATAAAGGTATTTTCTCTTGTGGCTTTCTTTCTTTCTTCCTTTCTTTATTTAAAGAGCTTATTTATTTGACAGAGAGACACAGCGAGAGAGGGAACACAAGCAGGGGGAGTGGGAGAGGGAGAAGCAGACTCCCCGGGGAGCAGGGAGCCCGACGCGGGGCTCCATTCCAGGACCCCAGGACCATCACCCGAGCCAAAGCATAATCAACTGAACCACCCAGGCGCCCCATTATTAATTTATTTTTAAAGAGATTTCATTTACAGGGGCAACTGGGTGCCTCAGTCGTTAAGTATCCGCCTTTGGCTCAGGTTATGATCCCTGGATCCAGCTGGGACAGGGCTGCTTCCATAATTTGGCTATTGTAGATAACACTGCTATGAAAGTCAGGGTGCATGTATCCCTTTGAACTAATGTTGTTGTATTCTTCAGGTAAATACCTGGTAATGCGATTGCTGGGTTGTAGGGTAGCTCTATTTTTAACCTCTTGAGGAATCTCCATACTGTTTTCCACAGTGGTGGCACCAGTTTGCCTTCCCACCAACAGTGCATGAGGGTTCCCTCTTCTCTACATCCTCGTCAAGACCTGTTTCTTGTACAGTTGATTTCAGCCATTCTGACAAGTGTGAGGGGAAATCTCCTTGTAGTTTGTTTGTTTGTTTGCTTCTTTTAGATTTTATTTATTTATTTATTTGACAGACAGAGATCACAAGTAGGCAGAGAGAGAAAGGGGGAAGCAGGCTCCCTGCTGAGCAGAGAGCCTGATCAAGCCCTGAGGCTCGATTCCAGGGCCCTGGGATCATGGACCCTAGATCCCAGGGTCCTGAGATCATGACCTGCGCTGAAGGCAGAGGCTTTAACCCACTGAGCCACCCAGGCGCTCCTCATTGTAGTTTAGATTTGCATTTCCCTGATGATCAGGGATGTTGAGCATCTTTTCATGTATCTGTTGGTCACCTGCATTATCATTTCTATAGGTGTTGATACTTGGATTGACTCTGGTTTTTCTCAGTTGACGAACAATGCTGGCCTGGGTTGGTCATGTTTCTGAAGCCATCATTGTGTACTTGTCCAACAGTTTCCTTAGGCCTTTCTGTAAGGGGAATTACTGAGTCAAAGGAAGTCACATATTTGAGGCGTTTGTGCCTGTTAACAAATTGCCCTACAGAAAAGGCTCTTGGGGGCGCCTGGGTAGCTCACTGGGTTAAAGCCTCTGCCTTAGGCTCAGGTCAAGATCCCAGGGTCCTGAGATCGAGCCCCGAGTCGGGCTCTCTGCTCAGCAGGGAGCCTGTTTCCTCCTCTCTCTCTGCCTGCCTGTCTGCCTACTTGCGATCTCTGTCTGTCAAATAAATAAATTTTTAAAAATCTTTAAAAAAAAAAAGAAAAAGGCTCTTGGCTTGTAGAGATAACATGAATTACGGGTAGCACAATATTCCATTTACACACTTATTACTCCAGTGAATTATGTCCATTCATTCATGCAGTAAGTTTTGGGGCCTGTTCAGAGAAAAATCCTACCTTGAGAGTCCTATGGAGTAATATATAGTAGATAGACATCTTCGCATTTAATCATCTGGATTAGTTTTTTTTCATCTTGCCACCAACCTTATATTCCCAGCAGGCATCTCTAGAGGGGCTTCTGCACCTTTGGACCCAAATTCAGGTTCAGACCCAGTAACTCCACGCTTTCTCTTCCCAAAGTCAAAGGTAGCTCTGTGATGAGTATGGCGTGCGGGCTGGCCACCCTTCAGGGGAAGGTTCCTCCAAGAGGGGCTAGCTCTCTGTCGTTTGGTACCCTCTTACCTCTGTTTTCCAGCTCAAGTGCCTGGCACCTGTTGGGGCTCCAGGAAATGTTTGTGGAACAAATGAATAAACGTACTGTTCTATCTTCAGTTTCCACTGCTTTCCAATTATGTGAACTCATGACACATTAAAACACAACTATTCTGTCTTCCTCTCGGAGAATAGGTTTTAACCATCTTTGGATCTCAAACTTCTAGCACATAGTAGGCTTTCAATTAGTGTGTAGGCAGGTGTTCATTTCATTCCCTCTGCCTGGAGTTCATTCAAACCCCGCTTCAACCTGCTCTGGACTTTGCAGAAATCCGAGCTGTTCTGAAAGGTTTAGCTCAAAAATGCCAGTTTCTTTCTTGGTTGCTCCAGTCAAAAGAGTAAAAGCTAATATTTTTGGCTAAGCACTTTATACATATAACACATGTGAATTCCTAACCACTCAAGGTAGCTATTATCATCCCCATTTTACAGGTTAGGAAACAGAAGAAATCTCCCCAGGGTCAAACAGTAGTAAATGACAAGGTCAGGAATCAGACTGCAGGAATGGCCTTAAAGACAGAGTCCACAGCCACCAACTCGACAGATCTCTCTCCACTCCCATCATATTTTTCTTATCAGGTTGGTAGAGAATCTGGCTCATCACCCGCACATCTCCATATTCTACTGGACCAAGAGCTTCCTGAGTTCCTTAGTATTTTCAGCGCTTAGACAGTGTCTAGATATTGGTTGGTGATCCCTAAGTATGTGCTGATTGATTTGTGGTCCTGGTTTCTGTCAGTGTCTAACATCCATGCACACCAGGCACCCAGAACCATGCAGACTCATTCCCACAGCTTAGAATTCTTCCTGCTCTCCCACACTATCTTGTACCAGTACATGGAACTCTCTCATGCCCTCACAATTCTTTTTATTATTATTCATCTGAGAGAGGTAGACACAGATGGAGAGAGAGAGAGCACAAGCAGGGGAGAGGCAGAGGGAGAAGGAGAAGCAGACTCCCCCCTAAGCTGGGAATCCAGCAGGAGGCTTGATCCCAGGACCTGGAGATCATGACCTGAGCCCAAGGAAGACGCTTCACCATCTGAGCCACCCAGATGCCCCTCACAATTCTTTCTTTTTCATGATTGGTGTGCTTACCACATTGAACCACCCAAGGACAAATCTTAGATGTGTTTCATCTCTTTATCCCAAACTCTTGGCTTAGCATTAAGTGCTAATTAAATGTGAATTAATATACAAACCTCAGTCACCCCTCCCTATCATCAGATCATCAAGGGACACTTCCAGGCACTCCCCTCTTCCCCAAAGGCAAGCTTGCTCAGAGCACAGATACCTGGGAACACAGACCCAGCCATGGCAGCCAGCAGCCAGTGGCTGCACCAAGCTGGGAATCAGGGTTTAATGTTTTTAGGTTCTCCCTGGGTTTGGCCTTTGTAGGTCTGTTGACCTGTCCCCTAGTCTCCCCGTGGGCTCTTTCTTTGTGTCTCTATCTCTTTGTCTCTGCCTGTTTCACTGTCTTTTGTTCCTCTACCTCTTGGCCTGCTTCTCTCCGGATTCCCTTCCTTTTCTTATAGTTTCTCCGACTGGGCTTCATAACTATCTCTTATGTTTCTACATCTCTTTGTCTCTGGTGGCCAGTCTCTTGCTCCTGTATTTTTAAGCCGTCGCAGTCTCTCGGTCTCTCTCTCTCTCTCTCTCTCTCTCTGCCTTTGTGTCCTCTCTGACTCGGGGCTCTTAGGTTACGACTTTATGAGTCTCTGGCTCAGGGTCTTCGCTCCGCGACCCTCTCCCCATCATTTCTCTGGAGTCCCCCTCTATCCTCTAGCTGCTGCTCGGGCCTCGGTCTCCCCTAGCCCAGCCCCCCTCCCCACTCCACCCCCGGCCCTAGGCCTCTCGGACCGGCCCCGCTTTGTTTCCTGTGTCTCGGCGCCCCGCCCCCGCCCCGTCTGGGGTCTCCGCCGCCCTCCGCCGCCCTTTGTTTGGCGTGGTCTCTCCCCCACCCCTTTCCCTGGGTCAGTCTTCGGATCTCTCTTTGTCTCTCCGGGCCGGGGTGGCTGGCACAGTCGGCCAGCCCCGGAGGTCGGCGCCGGTGGCCCGACACAGCGATAATTAGGAAGCGTCTTCGGCCCTCAACACCCGGCTCCAGCCCAGGAGGTACACAGTTAATACCACCGAGTTCGGGCCACTGTCCTCGGCTTAGAGTAGCCCTGTCCGCGGCTCGCGGCCTCCCGCTGGCCACCGAGCTCCGGAGGACGCGGGCGGCCCCCACAGGCGCGCAGCTCCTCCCAGGTCCTAGAGCGGCTCGGTGAGGACCTGCGCTTCCGCTTCCCGTCCCCGCCCCCGGCGGCCGCCCCCGGGACGCCTGGGTCCGAGCCCCCTCCCCATTTGGCGCGGAGCCCGCATCCCGGGGCCGCCGGCGGCTCGGGCAGCGGAGCCCGGCCGGGGAGCCCGCGAGGGTGCCGGGGTGACATAGCTGGAGGCGGCCAGGAGGAGAAGGGGGCGCTGCGGGCCGGAAGGAGCAGCAGGTGCAGGGGCGGCCGGCGGCGCGGGCGGGGGTCACCGGGAACCGCGCCCCGCACCTCGGACCTGGCCGCTGCCCGGTGCTCGCGGTGGCCGGCAGAGGGCAGCGGCAGGGTGCCGCGGGCCGCACATGGCTGTGTGACCGTGGGATTGTGTCTGTCCCCTTGCTCAGGGCGGTGTGCGGGCGATGGAGCGCGCGGTGGAGCCCTGGGGCCCGGATCTCCAGGGCGCAGAGGAGAGGGAGCAGCTGAGAGGCGCCCGCACAGGTGAGGGCCGGGGCGGGTGCGCCGCCAGCGGCAGGTAAAGGCCGGGTGGGGACTCCGGTGCTGGGCTGTGTTTGGCTGAGACCCAGAAAAATCGGACTTGAACTGTGCTTCTAGGGGGAGGGGGAGGGGAGCAAAAACCGAGGTTAAGGAGCCAACGTTTCTGAGCACCTACTGTGCGTCAGACCGTGAGGGGCTCCATCTCAAGGACTCTCCCGGCTCCTCGACAATCACCAGCCTCACTGCCTCTGCCCTACTTCAGGCCTCGTTTTATCTCATCCTGACAATTGCAACAGCCTCCCCACACCCCTGTTCTCTTCAGTGATGCACTCAGCGGCCACATTGATCCAAGTCCAGATTTAATCGTTTCCCTTCTCAAAAACCTTCCCTAGCTCCCTTCTGCCTACTAATCAAAAGTCTAGTGTTCGATCTAGGCCTTACATGCTTAATCTAGTCCCAACATCCCTTTCCAGCTTTATCTTACATTCCTCTCCATGGTTTACTCTTTTCTTTTGTTGTGAAAGCGTGGCCCTGTCTCCTTATTTCCTCTCCTGTGACAGCAGTTATTCTGAGCCCACAATTATAATTATTTGTGCTTGATCGTCTCTCTCCTACCAATCTTATGCATTTTGAGGGACAGGCATGTGTCTGAGTCCTCTCAGGTACACGCAAGATGATTGAAGTAATAAATTACAGGGTGGGCTAATATAAGAAGATATAATAGAAATAGCAAATACTAGGTTTTCCAAATAGAGACAGTATAACGTGGTTAATACAGGCTTGGGAATTATACAGAACTGAGTTAGAAATGTGGCTTTGCTACTTTCTAACCTTTATAACCTTGAGCAAGTAACTTAAATTCTCTGAGTCTTCCTGTCTATAAAAACGGAGTAGTAACCGTATTATCTCGTAGCATTGTTTGCAAGGATTCAGTGATGCCTAGTTCGGTGACTTGCACACGTTAAGGGCACATGTTAAGGAAATTACCATTGTTAATGAGAGGCAGCAATAATAAGTGTTTCAGAAGTTCAGAGGAGAGAGAGGGAGAGCATCCTTGTGACCGCAGATTGTCAAGGAAGCCTTGCTGGGGAAATTGTTATCAAAGATAGGGGCTGAGCCAAAGGGCAGGGTCTATTGCTCCCTTTTCTTTCCCCAGGTATAGGGAGTGAGAATGTGGAGATTTCTCAGCCGGATGAGTTTGAACATACCCCACAGGAGGATGACTTGGGGTTCAAGGAAGAGGAAGATTTGGCCCCAGGTCATGAAGTAGGAAATGCCTCTCTCAAACCTGAAGGCATCCAGACCTGGGATGACTTGTGGGTCCAGAGAGAGGGACCAGGAAAACCTCAGGCTCGGGACAGAGGTCCCCGGCTCCTGGGAGAGCCACGTTGGGGCCAGGCTAGTGATCGGGCTGCTGTGTGTGGTGAGTGTGGCAAGAGTTTTCGGCAGATGTCAGATCTGGTGAAACACCAGCGGACCCATACAGGGGAGAAGCCCTACAAGTGTGGGGTCTGTGGCAAAGGCTTTGGGGATAGCTCTGCCCGTATAAAACATCAGCGAACTCATAGTGGTGAGAAGTCCTACAGAGCCCGACCACCAGCCCAAGGCCCCCCAAAGATTCCTCGGTCCAGGATCCCGGCTGGTGAACGCCCCACTATCTGCGGCGAGTGTGGCAAGAGCTTCCGGCAGAGTTCTGACCTGGTGAAACACCAGCGGACACATACGGGTGAGAAGCCCTACAAGTGTGGCATCTGTGGCAAGGGCTTTGGTGATAGTTCTGCTCGCATAAAGCACCAGCGGACACACCGGGGGGAGCAGCCTCCCCGGCCCGTGGTGCCCAGACGGCAGCCTTCTCGAGCAGCCGCAGCAGCCACCCAGGGACCCAGGGCCCAGGACAAGCCGTATATCTGCACCGATTGTGGCAAAAGATTTGTGCTCAGCTGCAGCCTTCTGAGCCACCAGCGCAGTCACTTGGGGCCCAAACCCTTTGGCTGTGACGTGTGTGGAAAAGAGTTTGCCCGGGGCTCAGACCTGGTGAAGCACCTGCGGGTGCACACAGGAGAGAAGCCCTACCTGTGCCCTGAGTGTGGCAAGGGCTTTGCTGACAGCTCTGCCCGGGTCAAACACCTCCGCACCCACAGTGGGGAGAGGCCTCACGCCTGCCCAGAATGTGATCGCACCTTCAGCCTCAGTTCCACCCTTCTCCGCCACCGCCTCACTCACATGGAGCCCCAGGACTTCAGCTTCCCAGGCTACCCCCTGGCGCCCCTGATCCCCAGCCCACCCCCCAGCTCAAGCCCACCCCCACCTCCCCTTGGCACAAGTCCCCCGCTGACACCTCGAAGCCCTTCACATTCAGGTGATGGGCCGTTTGGCCTGCCTGGCTTAGAGCCAGAGCCCGGGGGCCCCCAAGCTGGGGAGCCCCCCCCACCACTGGCAGGGGACAAGCCCCACAAGTGCCCTGAGTGTGGCAAGGGCTTCCGCCGAAGCTCGGACCTAGTGAAACACCATCGCGTGCACACAGGGGAGAAACCCTACCTCTGTCCCGAGTGCGGCAAGGGTTTTGCTGACAGCTCAGCCCGAGTCAAGCACCTCCGTACCCACCGTGGTGAACGGGCTCGGCCACACCCACCATCCACTCTCCTGAGGCCACACAACCCCCCTGGCCCGGCCCCCACAGCCCCTCGACCCCGAGCCCGAGCCCAGCCCTCCGGACCCAGCCAGCCCCATGTGTGTGGCTTCTGTGGGAAGGAATTCCCCCGGAGCTCAGATCTGGTCAAACACAGGCGAACACACACTGGGGAGAAGCCATATAAATGCGCAGAGTGTGGCAAAGGTTTTGGGGACAGTTCTGCCCGCATCAAGCACCAGCGTGGGCACTTGGTTCTGAGGCCCTTTGGGACAGGGGAGGGTCGGGCAAGGCCCCTCAAGGAGGAGCCACCAACAGGACTGGAATGATGGGGTCCAGTGAAGATGGAAGCCCAGGAGACCAAAGGGAGGGTGTCTGCTGCTTAAGCAGAGACTAAAGGGCCGGGGAGGTGGTGGGAGGGAGAAGGAGGGGAAGAAGTGGGAGAAAGGAGTGAATAGATAGAAATAGAGATTGGAGACAATGACCTTGAAGCTCAGGAAACTGTCCTGGCTGGGCTCAGTCAGGACCTTGATGGTATGGTCTATACCCCCAGCTTCTAGAACACTGCCTCATATTCTGAATAGTGTAGGCACTCAATATTGAATGAATAAACTGGCCTTAGCCTGAGGGCCCTAAAAATCCCTAAATTTTGCTGCCTCTTAACCTGTTAAGAATTGATCCCACCCAACTTTGCCTCTAGGAGACCAGCACCCTGGCCAGCACCAAACAGGGTTGTTTTGACTTTATGAGCCACAGCAGTGAGACTTCAGGAGTTTGGGGGTGGTAGAGAGGCAGGGGGCATATTGAACCTTCTGATGGGAAAAGTATTGCTATGTGGATTGCAGTATGCAGTCTTAGGCCACTAGACATGGTCTTAGCCAGGAAGGGTGCTGTTGGACAGCCCAGACCTTCCTGCCCTGGAGAACCCCAACCAGCCCTAACACCTGGACGCTGGCTGAATAGACCAGAAACAGCAGGAGGAGCAGTCATACACTCGATGCCAAGCCCAGGTCCTGGTGGATGGCAGCAGAGACAAAGTGGCTGGGTGAGGGCAGGACTGGAGTGAGGAGAGGCCAGGGAAGCTCCAAGGCAGGACAGCCACATCTCTGTGTATCTCCTCGCCAATAAACTTTCTTGTCTGAAGCTTGGACTCTGCTTGTGTATGTGTACCGGGAGGGGGTAGGGGAAGGTGTCAAAGCCTCACCACTCGGGGTAAACTTGTGAGGGTCCCTTGCCCTCTTCGAGCCGGTCAAATAAAGAAGTTGGAATAGTCAGCCGCTTTCCAGCTAGTTGGAAAAAACGGCCATCAGGTCTGTCAGCTGATGCCCCAGACCTGAGTTCTGGCTGTCCACAGGCGCCACCTACGTCACAACGTCGAGCGCGACCCCTAAAAGGAAAAACACTCGGCGCCCGGGGATGGTGGGGGGGAAGAGTAGATCGGGGAGCGCCGTTGCTATGGCGACAGGTGGGGGAGGGAGAAATGTGGCCGTCTGTCTAGTTCAGGCACGGAGGTCCCCCACACTGAGACTCTGCCTACTGGGAAACCCCGCCTCCCCGAGGCCTTTTTTTTTGGGGGGGGGGCGAGAAGCAGGTCATTTGACTGCTTAGCCCAAAGGGAGGGCAAAGGGGATGCCTCATTATCCCCCGGAAAAAGCAACCATATTTTCCCAGCGACCCATGCGTCATCAAGAGCAAGACTCCCAATTCCTAGCTTTTTCCGAGGAGGGCGCCAGTAGGAAAGAAAGCAAAGAGGAACCGACGTGATTGGCCAGTGACAAAAAAAAGACGAGGATAGTTCACCCATCTAAGAAATGAAGTGCAGGACCGCTCTGCAACTTCGCGGGCTGGGCGTCTGGGCTGGTCTCCGTGGGGTATTGGTCCCTGGACAGAGGCTCTCGCGAGATCTTAACAACGGGCCCGGCTTCCCTAGAAACCAATGGAAGCCCCCTACTGCGCCCTTCCTCTCGAGCTTCCCACCCCTGCCAAGTTGTTCTACACACTCGAAATGCTGCGTTCAGGCCTGGGGTCCTTGGCGGCTTCGGTCCTTAGGGGCACACGCACCCATAGGCCTGAACGGAGGCCTTTGGGGGGCGTCTGGAAGATCGCTCTTGCTGGTTTCCGTGTTTCCCCACCCTACCAGTCTCCTGCAGTGATCTTTGTAAAATTACATCTGTTTGTGTCGCTCCCTATTAAAAATCCTGCCGGGGACGCCTGGGTGGCTCAGTTGGTTAAGCAGCTGCCTTCGGCTCAGGTCATGATCCCAGCATCCTGGGATCGAGTCCCACATCGGGCTCCTTGCTCATCAGGGAGCCTGCTTCTCCCTCTGCCTCTGCCTGCCATTCTGTCTGCCTGTGCTTGCTCTCTCTCCCTCTCTCTCTTTGACAAATAAATAAATAAATAAATCTTTAAAAAAAAGCAACAAAACAAAACAAAAAAACCCTGCCGTAGCTCCATATGTCTCCTCTGGAAAATGTAACTCCTTGGCATTCAGATTGGCATTCAAGGTCTTCCATTTGTGTGGTTTCAGCCCTGTGCTTCCTAAATATTGCTTCTGTTACTTGGAATGCTCATTCCCTCCGCCACCCCACCCCCGACCTGTTCAGCTCTCCAAGTCAGACCACTTCAAGCATTGCTTTCTCCCCGAAGCCTTCCCTGAACCTCCAGCCTGAGTTAGAATCTACTTCTTCTGAGCACTTGAAACATGGAGAACTTCTTGAGGATGATTACCAACTGTGTGCTGGGTGTGGGGGTTCCGAGGATGAGTAACAGTCTCTGGCCTCAGTTTCTATGCAGAAGACAGACGTTGGCCAAATAATTACAAGTGTAGAAAGGGCTATGCAGGAAGAACAGCTACGGAAGAGAGTCCTAACTGATTCCAGGGCCTCTCCAAAGAAGTGGCAGCTATGTTTAGCCCTACGGATTGACTTGGAGTAAGCTAAGAAAGGAGGAGTGAGGGATGGTATAGGAGCTGGAGTCTTCTAGGCAGACAGAAGAGGTTGCTCCCAAGTCCTTGGGCATTCAAGAACTGAAGCAAAGTTCTAACGGATCTGAACTCAAACAGTGAAATGTCCCAGCAGGATCCTGGAACACAATAGGCCTCACTAAATACTTTGGTGCACAGTGTCCTTGGAACATGATATGGTCTTCACAAGAGTTTACAGTCCCACAAGCTGCTACCTCCTTGTCAATATGTCATCTTTGAAGGTCCTTCACATTTATCTCCTCAGAGAAGCCCGCTCCCGATAACCACTCCCTTCCCAAGGGGTTATTGTTATTCATTCATCTTAATATCTGCCAGAACATTTATAGACCTACGGCTTTTCCTTTCATACATATATATTTATATTTATTCATATAAAATATATATTTTAATTACAATCTTTTTTGCTAGACTATGAGATTCTCAAGAACAGAAACTGAATCTGAGTTCAGGTATATACTTGTACATGTTTGTAGAACAAGTGGACAGAAGTCCTTTTCTTCTTTTCCAAGCATCTATTCCAAAGCCCTCCTCTGGCAGGACACCCTTCCAGGGGTGACTTTTCACTGTTCCCGGCTGAGTCTTCTCACTGATTGAATCAGGGCAAGACTTTTGCTAGAACTGGGGTTCCAGGCATAACCTGGCCCCTTCCCACATCTCCTCCATCTCTCATGTTAACATTTCCCCTTGCTAACTCACTTGACTCCAGCCGCACAAACCTTCTTTCTGTTCCTCAAATATGCCAAGCTTATTCTTACCTTAGGCCTTTGCAGGTTTTTTTTTTTTTTTAATTTTTAAAGGCTTTATTTATTTATTTGGCAGAGAGAGAGAGATCACAAGTAGGCAGAGAGGCAGACAGAAAGAGAGAAGGAAGCAGGCTCCCCACTGAGCAGAGAGCCCAGTGTGGGGCTCGATCCCAGGAGTCTGAGACCATGACCTGAGCGGAAGGCTGAGGCTTAACCCACTGAGCCACGCAGGCGCCCCATGGCCTTTGCAGTTTTGTCTAGAGCACTTTTCCTCCAGATTTTCAAATGCCTAATCCTTTCTCATCATTCCAGATTCATCTCAAGTATTATTTCCTGAGATGCCTTCCCTTCGCACATGAAAGAAGCCCGCAAGGGGACGCCTGGGTGGCTCAGTTGGTTAAGCATCTGACTCCTGATTTCAGTTCAGATCATGATCTCACGGTCTTGAGATTGAGCCCAGCATCGGGCTCCATGCTCAGCAAAGGGTCTGCCTCAGCTTCTCTCCTTTTCCCTCTGTCCCTCCTTCCCCTGACTCTCTCTCTCTCTCCTTCTCCTAAATAAATAAATAAGAAAGCCCCCAACCATACCCACTCTATCGTCTCAACTTGCCCTATTAATTACATTATCTGCAATTATCTTGTTGACTTACTTGTTTACATTTTTACACTCTTAAAAGTGCTGTAGCAGCCAAGCTTTTTGTCTGTTTTGTTCACTACTCCATCTAGGCATCTCCAATACCTAGGATGGTACCAGGCACATAGCAGGGCCCACACAACCAGAGTGGAGATCTTGAGTGTGAGTATTGAGGCATCTGTCCCTTTTTCCTTGCTCTGAGGAAGAGCAAAAGTTTGACCAGATGTAATCCCAACATCTAAATTATGCCCTGGCCTCTGAAGACTGAGACTCAGTTTGAGAACTGGCTCTGCCACCAATTTCTTCATGTAATTTCATGTCTGAAAGATAATTTGGTGCAACAGAAAGATCATGAGCTTTGGAATCTGCTACTTACCAGCTTTGTGACTTCAAGCAAATTACTTAAGTTCTCTAAGCTTTGTTTCATTTGTCAGAGGGAGACAATATTATTATTATTTTTTAAAGATTCCATTTAGGGGCACCTGGGTGGCTCAGTGGGTTAAGGCCTCTGCCTTTGGCTCAGGTCATGATCCCAGAGTCCTGGGATTGAGCCCTGCATCGGGCTCTCTGCTCAGCGGGGAGCCTTCCTTTCTCTCTGCCTGCCTCTCTGCCTGCTTGTGATCTCTGTCTGTCAAATAAATAAAATCTTAAAAAAAAAAGATTCCATTTATTTACTTGACAGAGACAGAGAGAGCACAATAGGGGGAACAGCAGAGGGAAAGGGAGAAGCAGGCTCCCCACTGAGCAGGGAGCCAGATACAGGACTTGATCTCAGAACCCTGGGATCACGACCCGAGCAGAAGGTAGAGGCATAACCACCTGAGCCACCCAGGGGCCCTGGGAGACAATGTTATTGATCTCCACAGGGCTGTTATAAGTAGACATAAGGATCGCAAGCACTTACTGAATGTTATTCCTCTTTCCTTTCTGAATCTTAGGTGCCCCATTCATAAAATGGGAGAATTGGGTACCTTTTTCAAGAGAACTGGAAAATACAGATCTTTATACAAAATATCCCAATTTTTAAGTGTGGGAAATTAAAATGTGTAAAAGACCACTATTTTTAAAAAACGAAACTTTTAAAATATTTATAAAACTCCTGATTGATTGATTTTTTTTTTTTTTTTTTTTTTTTTTTTTTTTGGTCAGGGAGTGTGTGCACAGGCAGACAGAGTGGCAGGCAGAGGCAGAGGGAGAAGTAGACTCCCTGCTTAGCAAGGAGTCCGATGTGGGACTAGATCCCAAGACGCAGGGATCATGACCTGAGCCGAAGGCAGCCACTTAACCAACTGAGCCACCCAGGCATCCCTCCTGATCTCTTTTTTAAAAAGATTTTATTTATTTATCCGACATAGAGAGAGATCACAAGTAGGCAGAGAGGCAGGCAGAGAGAGAGGGAGAAGCAGGCTCCCTGCTGAGCAGATAGCCGGATGCAGGGCTCAATCCCAGAACCTTGGGATCATGACCTGAGCCAAAGGCAGAGGCTTAACCCACTGAGCCACCTAGGCGCCCCTAAAACGAATTTTTAAAAGTAAAAATAACCTGAAGGCCAAACAAGATACTTCTGTGGACTGGATCTGAGCTACTGTATTTGGGCTACTAATTTTCCACTTAGCCTATCAGTTGTCAGGAATGTTATGACAACCCTTACTGTGTAACTTAAGCAAATCCATTTTATCTCCCTCGAGTTCATTTAGCTCACCTGTAAAATGGACCCACCCTTACGAGGATCAAAGATCAGGTGTGTAAAACGTTTAGCATAATGCTGGCGAGTAGTAGGCACACCACCCAGTAAGTAGCAGCGGTAGCTTGGGTGGCTGTTGATTTGGGAAGTACATATTCAAAAGGGGCAAAACATCCCATAGGCAAGGAGACTGTGAAGGCGACGCCGGGAAAGGAGAAAAAATGGGAGAGGAAAAAAGAGGGAAGGGAAGAGGTGAGCAGGCAACAGGGTCCGCCCTCCAGGCGGGGCGCCAGCGAGAGGCCCAGGCCGGGGCGGGAGCGCACGTGGCCTATTTTGGGCGGAGCAGAAGCGCCTGGCCGCAGCGGAGACCTCCGACGCGGCCACAGGAGACGAGCCTTGAAGGTAGGTTACATCTGATCTGCGAGGACCTTGGACGCCGGGATGGGGCGGCCCGGGGGTTCCTGGCAGTTGGGGTACAGCGAGGGGCGCCAGATCCGGGCTCGCCACCCTCTTGGGGCAGTTCTGGCCGGACGCCTGGGTCCTTTGGGCCCCTCCCCCTCGGGGGCGGGGTTAGGAGATCTGACCAATGAGCGGCCGTTCGCGAGGCCCCGCCCCGCCCCGCCCCCGGAGCCGCGGCCTCGCAGAGTGCCCAACCGCCCGGCGCCCTGGCCAGGGGCTGTGCGAGCGCGGAATCTGCGGCTGGTGAGTGCGCACCCCCCCCCAGGGTCTCCGCCCCGATCCCGCCCCCAGCCCGTGCCCTGGAGCTCTGGACCGCTGGCCGGGGCGCCGGGGAGTGACTCAGCGCGGGGAGGGTGGCGACTTGCTGGGGCTGGAGATTCGAACTATTCAGGGCCTTGAATGCCGGGATGAGTGGGGAGAACGAGTGTCTTCGGAGCTGGTCCTGGGGTGGAGGGAAGAGGGCAGTGCAGGGCGGGCAAAGCCAAGGCTCCACCGCCTTGCTGGGGTCAGGGCCATGGGGCGGGGGGCAGGGTGGTGGTGGTGGGGGGTGCAAGTCCTGAGCTTTTGACCCAGCGCTTCCCCTAGGACGCCAAGATGCCTGGTGAACAGCAGACGGAGGAAGAGGAAGAGGAAGAAATGCAAGAGGAGATGGTGCTGCTGGTGAAGGGTGAGGAAGATGAGGGTGAGGAGAAGTATGAGGTGGTGAAACTCAAGATCCCCATGGACAACAAGGAGGTACGTGTCCCACCCCTGGGGGCTTGGTCCCCCTTAAATCTGGTCAGGCCCAGCCTTCCTTAGAGAAACCAGCGATCCAGCCCCTACTTTCCTCTGAGTCTAAGACGAAGAATCTCAGGGTTGGTGGCTCATCCTTCTCCCTTACTGTCCATAATGCCGTCATAGAGATGTCACAGGTACTGTGCTAGCTGTCCTTGGTTCCCCGTGGAGCTTGATGTCCAGCGGGATGGGACTGATGAATAACCACGCAGCTACAATCCCGTGTGATGGGTGCAGGCACAGGAGGCATGGAAGCCCAGAGCTGGGAACTGCACGCTTGGGGGTGGGGGGAGTGGTGGTTAGGTAGGCAACAACAACAGTACCAAGTGGCCCTCAGTAGCATTTGCTATGCACCAGACACTGTTCTAAGTACTGCAAATCTGGAACGTAGGTAGTATTTGTTCCCTTTTACAGGTGAGGAAACTGAGGCCCTGGAAACTGGACCGTTTGGTGACTGGCCCAAGGTCTCAAAGTCAGTAAAGGGGTGGCTTAGCTGAGACCAGTGGGGATCTGAGATTTAGAAGGAATGGCCCTAGTCATCGCTCAGGGAAGTGGGTGGGGCACTGGGAGAAGTGAAGGCGGGTGGTTCAGTCATGCGGAGCATGGATGAGAGTAAGGTGGTTGGCAGGCTGGGTGGGACCTTTCCTCTGGGTTTTATCCTGAGGGTTTTGAAGGTTTGAAGAAAGGAGTTTTAAGGAGATCTGAATATGAGTTAGATTTCCCTTTGGGAGATCCTAAATGCTACCAGGCATGTTTTCACCTCCCAGAACCTTATAAGACTTACCCCCCTGCCAGAGGAGCCCTGTGTCCATCTGGAGGACTCCTGTTGGTCGGGGTATCTGGGCCCAGGCTCCCTCCCATTTCTTCCTGCAAGGGGCCAGTTCTCTAGGAAAGACGGTTCTGCTGCCCCCTAGTGGGTATGGTGGGCCCTGGGGGAAGGGGGCTGGCTGCTTTGGCAACCAGTTGCAGTCAAAATAACTGTGGAATTCCGTTTTCCTGAGGCCTCCTTGGCCTGTCATCCTAGCACATCCTGCCTCTTCTGGTCTATGGATCCCCTGATCTCACCTTTGGCCTATAAGTTAAGAACCCAGACTTCCAGGGGCACGTGGCCGGCTCAGTCGGTAGAACACGTGACTTTTAATCTTGGGGTTGTGGGTTTGAGTCCCATGGTGGGTGTGAAGATTACTTAAAAAAATAAAATGTTAAAAAAAAAAAAAAAAAAAGAACCCAGACTCCAGAGCTTAGGTAGACTTCCAACTCCATCACCTCCCAGCTGTATGGCCTTGGATAAGTTTCTTCCCTTCTTTGTGGCTCAGTTTCCTCTTTGTAAAAGGGAAATCATAACAGCATCTACTCCTTGAGGTTGTGAGGACTAAATGAGTTAGTACTTGAGAAGAGTTAGAACCGTGTCTGGTGCATAATAAACACTATGTAAAAATTTGCTGCTGATAGTCCTTCTTCTCCTTGCGGTTCAGGACCTTGCACGAGGTCATCCTTCTGGAGATTTTTCAACTTGTTTTTATCAAAGAACCTTCTCGGCTGAACCCCAGGGCTGGGAGTGAACAGAGAAGCCAGACTGAAGGCCTAGACAGAGGACTGGGGGCAGACAATGGGGGAGGCTTCATGGAGGTGACTTTTGACTTGGTGTTTGAAGACACCGTGGTGATCTGGCAAATGCAGAAGGAGAAAGGGTATTCCAGCAGGAGGAATAGCAAACGCAGAGGTTCAGCGGAGATGAGGCCAGAGAAGTCGGGGGGAAACAGTGAGTAAAATGGCATTGGAAGCCAGCATAGGAATTTAGAGCATCAAATTGGGGGAGGGACATGACTGGATTTTCTATTTAGAAGAATCACTGGCTGCTATGGGGAAGACCAGGCCAGGGAACGCTGACAGCCTGCTCTAAGGTTGTGATAGCAGTGGAGAAAAGATGGAGAGAAGGGGATATTTGGGAACCCCGACTGGGCTGGCTGGAGGTGGGGAGTAGGCATGTCTAGTCATCAAAGGTATGGAGGGCTGGACTCCAAAGGGTATCATGTAGCGATGAAAGGCATTGGTTCAAATCCTAATTCTGTCATTTACCAGCTTGGCCTTAGCTTTCTCCTCTGTAAAGAGGGGTAATGAAAGTTAAGGTCCTCGAATACCAGCCTGAGAAGTATCATCTGGGTTACTGGATTTGGGGAAGGAGGCTGGAATTGAGGATGGCACACAGACATCCGACTAGTATTTAGTACTGTGCCCACAGCATAGCTCATTAACTTGCTGTGTGGTCTCCCTGAGACTCAGTTTCCAAAAATGGTGATCTCGAAAGCTCTTTCCAAGGCTGACATTCTGTGACTTCTTGTGACTTCTATAACACAGTCCCATGGCCACTCATTGTCCAGAATAGACCTTAATTATGCCACATTCAGGGCCTGGAGAACCCTCTCGCTGCCTATGAAAATCTAGTCTATCTTTAATAAGTAGAAGAGATTTTCTCAGAGGGCCCTAAGCACATCCAATCCTGCCTCTTTTTGCTTAAACCCTTGAGTGGTTTCCGGTTTCCTTCAGGCTAAAGTCTTAGCTCCTAAGCCTGGCATTCAAAGCTCCTCACCCTCTGACCCCCCATCCTGGCTATCTCTAATCACTCAGTCCCCATCCCATGCCCTGACTTCAAACATACCTGACCCTTTCTCATCTCTAAGACTTTGCCCATGTGGTCTTTCAGCCTGTAAAGCTCTCTTCCCCCTTTCCACCTGCTTTCTCCAGCAGTAGCCCTTGTCTCTTCTAGATCAGGTTTCTTCACTTTTAACATGCATACAAATTACCTGGTGATTTTGTTAAAAATGAAGGTTCCGATTCTACAGGTTTGGGGTCGGCCTTGAGATTCTGCATTTCTAGCAAGTTCCTAGGTGATGCTGATGTTGCTGACCTGTGGACCACAATTCCTGTAGCTAGGAGCAAGAGAATAGGGTCATTATTTTATGCTTTGTACCAAGAAGGGGAGATTTTACCTGACTGCTAAAAGAGCCTAGGGCAGAGAGACAAGCTATGTAGGTGATCTCCAACTTGTCAGAGAGAATTGCATCATGGCTAAGAGAATAGGTATTTTGGACAAGGACAGACTCTCAGTGCCAACTCTGGCTCTGCCATTGATGAGTGGTAGGGCCTTGGGTAATCGCTTTATTGGTGGGTCTTATTTCCTTGTTCAAAAATGGAGCAGATAGTACCTAACCCAAAGGGTTGTGAGAGTTTAAAACGAGAACATGGATGAAAAGCCCTTAGCACAGTTCGTAGCATGTAGTGAATTATCAGTGATGGCAGCTGTTGTTCTTAATTTAGGAAAGTAATGGCTAGGGCGAAACAGACATGTTTGCCCTGATTTAAACAAACAAACAAAAAAACCCTAAGCAAACAAACAAAAACATAAGCAGGAAGACAAAATCACAAACTTCAAATACTTGGATTTTCCCATTATGATAGAATATTGATATTGATTATATACTTATAGCACCTCTCATTATAGTGCAAATACCATCCTAATGTTGAAGTCTACTAGCTGTAGAATTTAAGACATAGAAGGGCCTTTAATGATCCCCTAGCCAGGTATTTGCCAAGCTTCAGTGACGTGTACATTGCCCACCTGTTGTGCTCCTTTATTTAATGCTTTTCGTCAGATAGATTCTCATTGTTTTGTTAAATAAACCTGCCTTCGTCTACACAATAACATGGATGGAATTGTGGATTTCATGTGATCTATTGTTTTTCTAATGTCCATGAAAATAGACACATGATTATAAGAAGATAGTTTCCCTACATAACACCTAGAGTCCTCTTGCCTCTTGAGGTTTGCATGCTTCAAGTTGGGAAATTTTTATCTCCCCTAGCCTACCTCGCCTTCCTTGGGACACTGAGGCAGGGGAAGGGAGTGACTTGCCCGGAGTCTTAATGAGCTCGACTCTGCCTGTCTCCCCAAGATTCTTCCTGGAGGGTTCCTGGCTGGCTCAGTTGGTAGAGCATGTGACTCTAAATCTCATGTGTTTGAGGGTCATGCATTAGAGCCCCACGTTGAGTGTAGAGATTACTTAAAAAAAAAAAAAAAAAAAAATCTCCCTGGAGGCATCCAAGGCCCCTCTTCTTGAAGCTAGAGATACAAAGGCTACTCATGTGAAGAATTCCTTTCTCATAAGGCAGTGAACCCAGCATAAGGAAGCCCGCAGACTCGTCAAAGTCATCTTACAGAAGGGTGCCAAAGAAAATGGGCCAGAGAAATGTAAATATAATAAGAAAAATCCTCGCCACAGTGACTGACATGTTGAAATAAAGCCAACAGATGTCAAAACCAGGGCAAGATTGGAAAGTATGACCTTGAATTCAGACTGTGCCAAACCTGCTGTGGGGAGTTTCTTGATTTAAAGTATCAAGTTGTATTTTAACCTTGAATCCCTCTTGGAAAGCACCAGGGACTTGGAGTCCAGCCTCTGTCTCATCTCGGCTGTTCTAGGTGGGGAAGTAGTGTAGCCTACAGGGGTAAGGGTGATTGCTCTAGAGTCGGGCACAACTCCCCCTGGCTTTTGAATCTAACTCAATGAGCCTTTGTTTTCTCAACTATCAAAAGATAACACCCTATTCAAGAGGGTGACAGGAAGCTCTAATACGATAATGTACATAAAATAGCATTGTCAAAGCCTTACGAGGTAATGTTATCACTGTTATCATTATGTATACTGTTTAAACGAGAGTTCCTATGGCTGGTCACTAATTTCCCAAACTGCCTTATTTTCCAGTTTCTGAGTTGGTTACAGAAAAGCTGCCTTTTTACAAAGGATCTTGAAAGGCTTGGAGTTGCCTTGCTTGCAACTTCAGAAAGAAAAGAGCCTTACTGTTCCTTGTCACTCATCCTCTCTTAACAGTTTCCTTATCTATAAAATGAGAACAATACTAACTGCTTTGTGGAGACTGAATATGGGGAGAAGTGAACACTTTCTTGTCCTTAATCTGTGCCAGGCATTTCTTTTCTTTCTTTTTTTTTTTTTTTTTTAAGATTTTATTTATTTATTTGACAGAGATCACAAGTAGGCAGAGAGGCAGGCAGAGAGAGGGGGGGAAGCAGGCTCCTTGCTGAGCAGAGAGCCCAATGCGGGGCTCAATCCCAGGACTCTGGGACCATGACCTGAGCTGAAAGCAGAGGCTTTAACCCACTGAGCCACCCAGGTGCCCCTTCATTTGGTTTTGAATTAATGTGCCTGTCTGGTTCACGGTAGGTGTTCAGTATATCACTTTTGCTGGGACGAGCATTCTCTTTTCTGAGAAGGGAGCAACGTGCCCCCAATATTCCTCTTCACTCTGCTGTTGGTACAAAATGTTTTCTCTTCCCCTGCCTCTTACAAAGCATTTCTTTTCTTTTTTTGATTTTATCTCTAAAGGCTCAGACCTCATGAAACTGGCTCATTTTCAAAATTTTCCATTTCAGGCCTTGCTTTCTTCACCACTTAAAAAATGATAGGTGCTTGTTCTGAAAAGTTTATTAAAGAGCCTGGACTCTGTCCCAGCCTGACTTCTAAGACACTATGCCCTCCTGGCTCTCCTGCCTGACTGCTGGCTGCCCATCTTGCTCCCCGAGATTCTCTCTGCCCATTCCTGGGGTGATCTCATCCAGACTCAGCTTTAAAGACCATTGATAGGTTGACAGCTTCTCAGTTAACATCCCTAAGCACAGGCCTCTTTCAGCTCCAGATGTGTCCAGAACTGCAGATATGCTCCGAAGTAAATTTCATCTACCACCTTGCTTCTCCCACTGCTCTCATCTCTGAGGACGGCCATTTTACCTTTGCAGTGGCCAAACTCAAAAACCTTGGGAGTCATTTTGACTCCTTTCATTACACCACCTACCCAATCTCTTATCCAATCTGTTGTCTCAAACTGCGAAATATATCCCAAAGCAGATCACCTACCTTCACTTTCCACCTGTCACCTCGGTCTGAGCCACTGTCTTCAGAGATGGCTGCGGTACAGGTAGCCTCCTCACTGGGCTCCTGCTTCTGCCCTCTCCCCTGTTTTCTGTTCTCAACTCCAGCAACCTGAGGGTGACTTTTAAAATGAGTTTGGTGTGTTCAGATCCCTGTTCCAAACCACCTGACATCTCTATTGGCTCCCCATCTCATTCATATTACTTGGCCCTAAGCTAAGAGATCCTCTCCAAGACCACCTCTTCCACATTCTCCCCCTCAAACATTCTGCCTTAGGCACTTTTTCAATCCATTCCTGGAACTCAACAGGCAGACTCCCCGCGGGGCCTTGCTGGTCCCTCTGTACAGTAAAGTTTCTTAACAATCCTATTTAAATGTGCAGCACCCTCCTCCCTGCCCCAATACCAGCACTCTGTCCATTTTTCCTGAAGCAGATTTTTAAAATTTGATGTTGAATCCCCATTGCCTAAACAGAGCCCGGCACATTGTACGCGGTCAATAAATATGTCGATTAGTAACGAATTGCTAGAATGACACTAGGCCTTGTGTACGTGTGTTAACGTACTGTCTCATTTAAAGTGCACAACCGCCCCGAGGCGGGCGCCGCCGCTTTTTCTATTTTACAAACGGGAACTGAGAGGCTGCAGCTCGCGGACACCCTGGCCTCCGGTTCCCGCGCCCAGAGCCCGGCAGTCGGGGCTGACGTGTCCCCCCTCCCCTTCTCCCCGCAGGTCCGGACGAGCGAGGCGCCCGCGCCGTCGGCCGACCCGGCGCGCCCACACGCGTGCCCGGACTGCGGCCGCGCCTTCGCGCGCCGTTCCACGCTGGCCAAGCACGCACGCACGCACACGGGCGAGCGGCCCTTCGCGTGCACAGAGTGCGGCCGGCGCTTCTCGCAGAAGTCCGCGCTGACCAAACACGGCCGCACGCACACGGGCGAGCGGCCCTACGAGTGCCCCGAGTGCGACAAGCGCTTTTCGGCTGCCTCGAACCTGCGGCAGCACCGGCGGCGCCACACGGGCGAGAAGCCGTACGCATGCGCGCACTGCGGCCGCCGCTTCGCGCAGAGCTCCAACTACGCACAGCACCTGCGCGTGCACACGGGCGAGAAGCCGTACGCGTGCCCGGACTGCGGACGCGCCTTCGGCGGCAGCTCGTGCCTGGCGCGCCACCGACGCACGCACACGGGCGAGAGGCCGTACGCATGCGCCGACTGCGGCACGCGCTTCGCGCAGAGTTCCGCGCTGGCCAAGCACCGCCGCGTGCACACGGGCGAGAAACCGCACCGCTGCGCCGTGTGCGGCCGCCGCTTCGGCCACCGCTCCAACCTGGCGGAGCATGCGCGCACGCATACGGGCGAGCGGCCCTACCCGTGCGCGGAGTGCGGCCGGCGCTTCCGTCTCAGTTCGCACTTCATCCGCCACCGTCGCGCGCACATGCGGCGCCGTCTCTATATCTGCGCTCGCTGCGGCCGGGACTTCAAGCTTCCCCCTGGCGCCACGGCCGCCACGGCCACCGAGCGCTGCCCAGAGTGCGAGGGCAGCTGAGCCGCCGTTCTTGTCGCCGCAGGGCTGCGAGCATCCGGCTTGGGGAAGGGGGCGGACATGCGGGGACCCCTACCTGGGGCTGCATTAAGCAGGACGTCCCCAGCTCACCACCCAGGGGCTGGGAAAGGGTGGGATGGCAGGCCTGGCTGCCTGGCAACTGGGAGGCAGGGAGAATCCCCTCACTGGGACCCCTGGAAACAGTGCCCACTCCCCGCTCACTACAACCCTTTGACTCTTGTTAGTGAATAAAGTATTATATCCTTGCCCCACCGTGCCTGTGAGTGAGGTGGGGGGCGAGGGAGGAGGAAAGCTGGCGTTTTACCCAGGCTTAAGTGACTTATGGAGCTAAGTGGGGCTATAGGCCCAAAGGGGTTCCCCAACTTTATGTGTGGGGCGCCCTCATAACTTCAGGTCTGGAAGGCTCCACAAATGGAGCACATTCTGGTCAAACAGCCGCTGCATTGTTTGGTGAGCAGTAATGAACTTAAGTCTAGGAGAGAGAGGATAGGATTGGAAGTGGTGGCCACTGTTAAATCCCAATCTGGGCACGCTGAGTGTGAGGTAAATGCATGGGAGTCAGGTGACTGGAAATAATGGCTTGGGGATATCGGGTCTGGAGTGCACAATACCGCCTCTGGAGGAGGGTACCCAAGGAGTCTGACAGAACAGCCAGAGGTAGAAAGAAAACAGAAGTGTCCTGTCTGGGAAATCTGGAGGCAAGTGTTTCACTGAGGGAGTGGTCAGTTCTGTTACACGCTGTATCTATAGTTCAGGGAAAGTGGTGAGAGGAGGAGGAGGGGGTGAAAGCCATCTTTGAGTGGGCTAGAGTATAAATAGGAGAATGAGGAAGCCCGGTGGATGGGTGTAGACAACCCATTTTAAGAGGCTTGGCTGTGAAAAGCAAGAGGGAAATGGTTGGAGGTTTGTTGGGTTTGTTTTTCAAGAGGGAGGAAACTCAAGTCTGCTTTACATATATGCTGTTGGCCAACCTGGTAGAAAGGACGAGAAGTTGGGTTATATAGAAGAGAGGGGAAATAACTCATGGAAAGTATATACGATAAGAGACCAGTAGGGAGAGGAAAGGTGGGTTTGGGAATACAAAGCTGAAGCAGTTCTAATCCGGACTGTGTTTTACCTGGGAAGTAAGAGGTCACTGGTTAAAAAGGAGTGAGGTCGTTAGTAATAGCAATGAGACCAGTAAAGAGGAATGCCTCATTTTACTGATGTGGAAATAGACTCCTAGGGGTGGCAAAAGTAGTTTGAGGGTTTTTTCCCCCAGCATCACTCCACAGTGGAGGGGAGGCCATGGGTATCCTCAAAAGGGAAGTGATGTGCCTGAAGTCTCACAAGGGGTAAATCATACACGCCCCACACTATCTTTGTCCAAGTGGAAATTGGCCTTGAGAGGACAGGGGAGGAGGCAAGAGGCCCTCTCCAAGATGAGAGAGATCTCTGTTTTCCACATCAGACACTTGACCCCAATTTGTGATGAGGCCCAGGGAGAGGGGCATTGGGCTCTCACAGCGTTGGGGTCCTGATAGGCAAGGATGGGTTTTAGGCCCAGGCCCCTCTTAACTGTTGACATTTCCTGCTCAGGGCCCCTGAAAGTTCTGAGTTGAAAAAGCAAACAGAGAACCACAAACTTAGAAAGTCCCTCCTATGTGCCACGCACTGTCCTCAGCGCTACATTTAAAAATAACTTAGACCCTACAACCCTATAAGGTAGATACCATTATTTTCATTTTAGATGAGGAAACCAAGGCGCAGAAAGATTAAGTAATTTGATGAACATCATCCAGCTCGTAAGTATCAAAGTACAGCATTTGAACCCAGACAGCCTGGCTCCAGAATCTGGACCCTTATCCAACACTACATATAGATTCCAATCTCCTGTAGAGGTCCAGAAGGGATAAGGGAATTGCATGGCACCACACCAGGATCTTGCTGGAAATCTGATCTCTCTGCCCTGTAGGTGGGAGGTACCCAAGAGAAACATGGCAGCTGGGCTCAGAGGCATCCCTGGTGCCCCTCTCTAGTACCTGCTGAGATAGAGTCTCCCCAGTCACTCCAAGAAGAATCTAGAAGTTGCTAACCAAAACTTTTAATGAGAGCGAAAAAAATAACAGGAGGCTGTCTTCTGGAGGTTTTCGGGCCACAGGCCTTAGGAAGTCCGAAGGCCCCTGATCCATTAGGAAAGGACTTAGAACAAAGTTCCATGGCCAGGCCATACTCTGCTTCTCAGATGCCATGCTGGGTTGCAAAGTCCTGTGCCCATGTTTCTAGGTTGAGGCCTGGCCTGTGGACTCACGGTCACGGTCTGCAGGCCCCACAGCTTGGTCTTCAGAGGTGGCCCCATGGGGCAAGTCTGTATACTTGAGGGCAGAGCCACGGGACAGATGTGCTGGGTAGCGCCGGCGGTTGAGGTCCATCTTGGAGAGCACCGCTCGGGGCAGATCCACATGGCAGCGGGCTGCTAATGCTACCAGGTAGATGAGGACATCACTAAGCTCCTCCTGAAGGGCTGCCTGTTCCCTGGGGGGCCAGGCTTGGGGGCCAGGCTCTTCATCGGGCTTCCACTGACTGGGGGCAGAAAACAGAGATAGACACAAACACAGATGCTAGCTAAGATGATGGGCTCTGCCTCTCTTAGGAGCACCCCAGTCCTTGCAGCAATGCATTGCTACCTCTTAGGAAGTTCTTCCAACTCAACCCACCTGGGCCCTAGGCAGAGTCAGGGTGGGAAGAAGACCCCCGCAGGTAATTCATCCAGACCTCTGTGTCCCAACCTGAGCCGAGGACTGGCCAAGAGAACATTTCACTTGTTAAGACCCAATTCTACTTCTCCCCAGCCCTAGCCACTGTGACTCCAGACTAAGCCCCAGAACTGGACCACTGTGAAAGCTGGCTAACTCACCTTCTACTCTTGCCCAGTACCACCTTTTAAACCCACAAATTACATTTGTCCCTCTGCTGCTATAATTCCCCCAACCGTACTTAGAATAAAATCCAAACTCCCGACCATGCTGTACAGGTCCACATGAGCTCTCTCTTCCAAAGTCATTATCCACCCTTCCCCCCTTCTCCCCACCGAAAACCACTTTGGCTTGTTCTGTCTGGCAAACGGGTCAAACTGTCACAGGGCCTTTGCTCCCTCTGCTTTAAATGCTCTTCTCCCTGCTCCCCCCAGATCCTTCCCATGGCTGTTCCTTCCCGTTCTTCAGGTCTCAGCACAAATGTCCCCTCCTCAGAAAAGCCTTCTCCTTCTGTTACTTTCTTTCTCATCACCTTGTGTTATTTTCCTCATAGAATTTATCACAATTCCTGACCTTTTAAAATTAGTTGAGCGGTGCCTGGGTGGCTTAGTCAGTTAAGTGTGGACTCTTGATTTCAGCTCAGGTCACAATCTCAGGGTTGGGAGATCAAGCCCTGTGTTAAGCTCTGTATTGGTTGTGAAGCCTGCTTAAAATTCTCTCTCCTATGGGGCGCCTGGGTGGTTCAGTGGGTTAAAGCCTCTACCTTTGGCTCGGGTCATGATCCCAGGGTCCTGGGATCAAGCCCCACATCTGGCTCTCTGCTCAGCGGAAAATCTGCTTCCCCGCCCCCCTCTGGCTGCCTCTCTGCCTACTTGTGATCTCTGTCTGTCAGGTAAATAAATAAAATCTTTGTAAAAAACAGATTCTCTCCGCCCCCCTTGCCCTCCCCCTGCTCGCTTTCTCTAATAAATAAATCTTAAAAAAAAAAAAAAAATTAGTTTATTTATTGTTAGTCTCCTTGTACTGTGAAGGCAAGAACCATGCCTTTTTTTTCCCCCGAAGATTTTATTTTTAAGTCATCTCTACACCCACAACCCTGGGATCAAGAGTTGCATGTTCCACTGACTGGGCCAGCCAGGTGCCCCAGGAACCATGTCCATCTTGTTCAGGGCTTCATTCTAGAAGCCCTAGCACATCGCTGATGCTCATTCATCTGTAACGAATGAATGGCTTGCCCTCACACATATCTCTGTGCTCTCATGTCTCCATCCCCAAAGCGAATGCCTGGTTTAGGCCTGCCTTACCACCTCTTGCCTGATCTGTATCAGCCTCCTCATGGGTTTCCCCTGCCCCAATTCTCTTGGTGACCCAATTCACCCTGCAGAAAGGGATCTTTCTACCTGTCAAATCTGGTCAGGTCTTCTGTCTAAACTCCATCACTTCCTAACTTCAGCTCTGTCCCTCTGAGTTCGTATTGGCTCCCCTCTCTTCCACAGCCCCGTCACTCGTTCTGTAGATATCTACTGTGGTACTGCAGGCATGTGGGACATGGCAGGCAACAAAACAGATACAATATCCTTGCCCTCCCTTGAAAAGCTTACGCCGAAGGACTTTCAGAATCTCCCTGAATTCAACTTGCCCTTTCCCACTTCACCACCTTTGCCAATGATTCTCAAGGCTGGCATGCACTGGGAGGTCTTCCAAAAAATACCCTCCTTTCCACCCCAGAGGCTGCCACCATCCTTTATGACCTGGACCTGCCTTGCTGTTTTCACACCTTTCTTTCCCAGAAGACTGGATGCCCCAAGAGGGCAGGGGCAGATGAGTCATCCCTATCCCCAGGTACAGAGCCCAGCATGGATATTTAATGATCAGATAAATGTTCCCCTCCCACATAACACACAGACTATTCCAAGAAGACTTCATCTACTCACAAGAGTTCTGCCAGCTCCCCCACTTCCCCCACCAAGGCCAGTAGGAGGTTCCGAGGCTGGTGGAACTGGCCCCAGTCTCGTTCAGCAGCAAACTCAGCATGGAGGCGGCGGCTGGAAAAGAAGAAAGAAGTGGAAGACCTGGTCTTGGGTTCGAGAACCCAAGAGAAGACACAGAGCCCAGGCGGGCATCTCAGTGATATGTAATGGGGGCATAAGTATCAGGAGTTCTGCAACAAATTCCTTGGATGGCCTCAAGCAATCATTCTTCTCTTTGGGACCTGGACTTCTCATCGATAAAGAGGGTGTGCACTGCGCAGGCCCTCAACTCTACCGAAAACTAACAATACCCTCTCTTCCATTATTGCACCTTCTACTGCTGCTTCTGCAGTTTCCTCCACCTGGAATATTCCTCTCCCTGCATATCGAATTTTACAAAGTGCAGCTCCAGGGACACTTCCCCTGAGAAGCCCTCCTTGACTTCCTCCAGCAAAAATAATATCACCCACCTTTCAGCACTGACATTTGCCCTCTTCCTACCACCCACTCCTGGAGGGCAGAGGCCGGACAGAAGCAGCATCGGAAGCAGCAGCCCAATTTCCCCAGGGCTGGTTCTAATATTACTCGCCGGGCGTCACCATTTCCCCTGCCTCTGGTGTGCATCACTATGTCCAATTTGCAGATAAGGAGGTTACCTGACTCTCCAGAGATCAGCCGGCCGAGCCGGGACCCCAGCAGAGCCTCTAGCCTTCTTCCAGACCACGTGGAGAGACCCTCCCCAATAGGCGGGAGAAAAGGGGCGACCTCCCCAGGCTGTGTAGGGACGGCTTACATGTCCTCGAGCGTGGGCTCCGGACTGAAGCTGAAGGGGCCGGTAGCAGCAGTGCCGTCTCCCTCCGTGCCCCCACGCGCGTCCCCATCCGCCCGAGACATATCGCCCACGACGCAGCACTCGGGATGCGCACGGAACAACATCGCGCCAAGCTCGAACCCCGCCTCCAGGGCTCCTGGCCAATCACAGGGGTTCACGACTGCTTCCGGGGCGGAGCCGCAGGAAAGGCCAATTAATTAAGTGGACTTGACTGCAGCCCGCCCTTTACGCCCACGGCCTTGGGTTCCTCGGTCTTGGCCGAGCATCTTAAAGGTATAGAGACCAGATTCGGCCACCAAGAGACAATGGACCCAGGGCGAAGAGGGCGCAGGCGCGTCTCTTCTCTTGTGGGCGCCAGATGGCGCCAAAGAGAACTGACGGAGCAGGGAAGAGAGTGGGGCCCTCTGAAACCCCAGAAATGGAGAGTTCAAGCGAGAAAGGGAAATTTATTATAAGGATACAAAAATGTCTCCAGGGTTTAGGAGCTAGGGTGACCATTCTAAGCATTTTACCTATTTAATTCTTACAACAGTGATGATAGTATCGTCGTCTTCCTCATTTTACAGGTAAGGAAACGGAGAGATTGAGTAATTTAACTCAACAGCTAATAAGGCGGTAGCCCATTTTCCATTCTAGGTAATTTGGTTTCAGAGTCTGTGTTACTAACCCCTACATTATAATGCCTCAGATGATAATAAATACTATGGGAAAAAAATTATTTAAACACTAAAAAGTGGGGGCAACGTTAGATTGCATGGTATAGGGAAGATCAAGCATTGTTGGTTACCAGCTCAACTGCCTTTTCCCCTCCTACCTTCTTGCACAAGAGTGATTTTATTCTGGTGTTCACCCTCCTCTCCTTGATTAATCATGTGGCCCCATTGCCTGGCCTGATCAGTCTATGGATGAGTATATGGCCTAGTTCTTGACAATGAGAAGTTGGGAAGTCTGTTGGAGACTTCTGGGAAAGATTCTGAGTTCTTTTGTTAAAAAAGCACAGGATGTTTCTACCTTTAGATGTTAGTACATGACGGAATCTTTGTGGGGAGTGCTAGCCCAGAAACTGGGATTGGTTGATAGGAAGTTAGAAAGGACCTGGATCCTTGATAACATCGTTGGGACGCTTATTATCCAGAAAGGTCCTAATTTAAGACTTTGGTTATGTAAGAAAATAAATCTATTGGTCAAACCACTTTTAGTTGGGTTTTCTGTTACTTGGCTTTGAGAAAGCGACATTTAATCTGAACAAAAATCAAGGAGTATAGAGATCTAGGTAGAGGGAGCACCAGTGCTTAAAGCAGGAAAGTCTTGGCATGTTCTAAAGACAAAAAGAATTCCAGTGTGTCAGGAATGTAGTGAGCAAGTGGGAGAGTGGTTGGATGTGATATTAGGGAAGTGACAAGAGGCAAGATCAGATTGATCAACCATGGATTTTATTTCATATTTTATTTTGCATTTTAAGTATTATGGAAACCCTTTGAAGGGCTTTGGCAGGGGAGTTATATGATCATATTTTGTGTTTATGAGCCCTCTGGCTGCTGTGTTAAGAATGAATTGGAAGAGGGCCAGGGTAGAAACAAGGAAAGGAGTTACTGCAGTTGTCCAAGGGAAAGATGATGTTGACTCTGGGCCAGACCGATGGTGAATGAAGATGGAGAGAAGTGGGTATAGTGGGGAGATATTTTTGGAGGTAGATCTATAGGCTTTGTTGATTTTGAATTAGAGGTGTGGGAGAAAGGATAGAGTATGGCTTACAAGTTGTTTTTTTGTTTGTTTTTTAGTTTACAAGTTTTGAGTGTTGAGCAACATGGTGAATGAGGGTGACACATACGGGATGAGGAAAGTGAGGTTCAGGATTGAACACACATGGCATCAGGAGTTTGGTTTAGTACAATGCTAATTGAAGCTACATATCAATTTGGCAGGTGGATTTATGAGACGAAGGTTTAGAGGAAAGATGAGAGCTAGAGATTCACAATGGGTAGTTTCCGTCATCAGACAGTACTTAAAGTTGTGGACTTGGAGAAGAATGACTACTACAAGAATCTAGATAGACAAGACTAAGACTAGACTAAGACTAAGATTAGATTAATGTTTAGTAGTTGAGCAAAAGAGAAGAGGCAGGTGAGATGACACGAAAATTGAGAGTGTGCTTTCATAGAGGCTGAGAGGAAAGTGAAGTGTTGCAAAATGAGTGGACATCTGATGTCATTGGATGCTACTGAGCTGCAGGATAAGAAGAGGGCACAGAAGTTGCTGCTGGATTAGGCAACATGGAAGTTGGATATGGGAGTTGGGAGAAAAGAGGGAGTCCTGGGTAACTCCTGGGTTTCTGGCTTGAGTAAATGGATGGATAATTTTGTCATTTGCTGAAATGAAGACGCAGAAGACCCAAGAGTTGGGGTGGAAGGGAAGATAATGAATTCAGTTCAGGGTCTGTTGAATCTGAGATGGCTCTAGAACATCTAGATGATGTCTTGGAGGCAGATGTACATACAGGTCTGAAGTTCAGAACATTGAGCTGCTTCTCAATCTGGGAACTGAAAGTACTTTCCATAGCACCTACCCTGATGTTTGCTAACTTCTCCAGACAAGAATCCAAGGTCTTTTACTGGAATGCAAAACACAGCTTTCTCAGGAGTCCTCTGCAACTCAGATTTTTGAAGTCAGGAACCAGGACTTGTAGAGCACACAGGTCAGATGGTCCTTGGTGATTGACAGGAAGGAGGAGACACTCTCTGCGGGCCTGCCTCTGCCTTCCTCCTTGGGGCTCCTGACTGGTTTGTTAAGCTTTTGTCAAGCATCCCGCAGAACATCCCAGTTTTTTGCTCCATGGCATTGTCCTTGGAAGACCAACCAAACCCAGCTCCAGCACACACAGCACATTGTTGGAGGGGTGGGGAAGACCCTCATGTGGGAGAGGGAACAGACCCGAACTTACAATTGGCCCCATGATCTGGACCCTTCATGCAGACTTTTTCTGTACCCTCATCCCCACATCCGTTCACTTTTCTGCATTCTCCCCAGACACATTTTAGCAACCCAACCTCCCTGCTTTAGTAAGGGCCTCAATGTGCTTGGTCTTGGCTTTTGGTTCACATTTGTGATTAGCCTTTACAAGCGTATCCCTTTAGGGCACTCCCTTTAGGGACTGGGTGCCCTAGTCTTTTCGACCAAAGGTGTTTTCCCAGTTATTTTCCAGCTATTATTCCCTAATAAATGTTTAATGACAGGATGGGCAGGCTGGGACAAGCAAACATAAGCATGTACACACTGTCCTTCTGCTATGCAAGAGTTTGGCTGCCTTCACCACTGGAGCCAACCATGAGCAACTGATCCCAGGACAGGTTTTGAGAAACCCTAGAGTGGGGGAGGTTGCGGTGATTGGAGAACAAGGTAGCAGAGACCCATAAGCTGAGTGGTTGGTGTTGGGGTAGGGGAACCTGGCAAACTAAGGGTCAGGTGATTGGGAACCCAAGCACAAATGTCTTTGGGAAGATTGTTTCTTTTCTCTGAGTCACAGTTTCCCTATCTATGTAATGGGGCTCTGGCCTAGCCGGCCTCCAGTGACCCTTCAGGTGTGTGCTGGGAGGGCTGGGACAATGTGTATTTAGTTTGTATCACAGTGCTGTTCTTATTGGAGGTAGAGCCATTGACCCTGTTGGTTTTGAACTGGGGGATGGCAGAAATGATGCGCTATAATCAAAAACATTTGTTCTTACTAAGCTTTTCAGGGGGAGTCATGACAGAGGCTTTGAGAAATCTCTAGATTAGCCCATTCAGTCTGGGGAATCCCTAACACCTTTAGGAGCCCTTCTTAGGGCACCTGGCTGGCTCAGTCAGTAGAGCATGTGACTCCCAATCTCAGGGTCATAAGTTCAAGCACCACTTTGTGTGTAGAGCTTACTTAAGAAAAAGAGAGAAAGAGAGAAGTCCTTCCCCAGTCTATGTATCCAGTCTTTTCCTAAACCCATGCTGAAATCCAGCCAGATGATTCCCACTCTCCTTCTCCCTAATTTTGCTCATATATTGAATGCCCATTCCTTCTCTGCATATCCAAACCCAAATTCTATTCATTCTGCAGAGGCCTGCTTTGAAGCCACCTCCTCTTGGCAGCTTTCCTAAACTTCCTCCAAAAAGGAAATATTTGACCTTCTATAGTACTTAATCCACTCTAGTCCATATGGCGCTTACCATTCTTGGTCTTGATTTTGGGATGATGGGTGTCTCCTTTTAGACTGAGTCTCCTGAGGAACAGAAGCAATGTCAGGCTTTTGTTTCTCCAGGGCCTGATACTTGAATAGATCTAATAAATACTAATTTATAACAGCGTGTCTCATGGGATCCCCTCCATGACTTCTCTGCAGTAGGTGGGTATGGCTGTGCCTGTTTTACAGATGAAGAAACTGAGGCCCAGAAACTTATCTGAGATCACCCAGAAAGGTGAATGCTGAAGCTCACCAGCACCCCCCAGTGCTCCTCAACAAGTGAAAGAAATCTCCCTACCCCCACAAGAGTGTAAAAGAGGCAGCTCAATATTTTGGGTATGTGCTTAGGTGACCTTGCTACTGCCTTTTCTTCTGTCCTTCTGTCCTGTCTCTTCATCTTCTTTCTCTTCCTTTATCTTCAACGTCCTCTCCTTTTTCTTTTCTGCCTTTGGCTTCCTTTTCCTTTTCTTTCTCTTTCCTTCCATCACCTTCCTTACTTCTATCTGTGATTCTATCTGTGATTCTGTTCTGATTTCTACCTGAGGTCCTGTCCCCTCCACCACCTGCTGCCTCTGTTTTGCTGCCCAGCTTCTCCCCAAGGAAAAGATGGATGCCTATCTTGCTGTCAACCCCTAACCCTTTCTAGGTTGACTAAGAGGACGCAGGCCAGGGACGCTGCCCTCATTTTCCTCCCCTTTTGTACGGTCCACTCCAACCAGTTAGAGAGCTGTGTATGTGGACAAACAGAACTGAGGCCTAAATTTCTTCTCCAAAGCCTTGAGATTGGTGATACCAGGCTCCACCGCTAGGAGACATCAAGAGCAAGGAAAGTGTGGACATTGAGGGTGCTAGGGTCCCCAATGTGTATCCTACTCACTCACTTTCTCACTCATTTATTCAATATATCCTGAGTACTAACTATGGACCGGATAGTGTTCTAGGTATTGGGGGTAGGGAACATCCCCTGCCATCTTGGAGCTTACATACTAGCAGAAAGGGACACTTAGAAAGTAAACTAACACATTCTCAAGGTAATTACAGATTAGGGTTAGAGCTGTGAAGCCAATAAATGATGTGAAGAGTTGGAGATTTGGTAGGTGTTGGCTGATGTCAGAGAAGGTTTTATGAGGTTTAATTTTAGCTGAGACAGGGTTGAGGGTGAGCCTGCCAGGTAGAGAGCCGAGGTGAGACTCCGGATAAAGGGAACTGCAGAGTACAAAGGATATCTATTTGTTTGGAGCTCCACAGGAAGGCTAATGGGCTAGAGTTTAGTGAGAGAGGGAAGGCGAGTGCCATGAAATGAGGTTGGACATACGTAGCAGGGATTGTATGGAAAGTGATTTCAGAGCTTTGAGTAGGAGAAAAGCTGATTGAATTTTTAAAATTGATTTATTGTTGTAGTTAGATAGTATTTACAACTATGTCAATATTCATTGCTGAATACTATATATGATTACATTTCATTTGTCACACAAGGTTTTATTTTTTGTTGGAGTTGATAACTGCCTCATTTTTTTTCATTTGCTAGTTTTCTATTTAATTGTTACTAATTCTTTTTACATCTTCCCTTAACCTTCCAATGTAATTTTTCACAAAATCAAAAGTATCAGTGCTCAAACAGGCCCATTTTCCTTTCCTGGGAGCCTTCAGGCTCCTCTTCCTGAGTGATGTGCCTGTTCCAGGCTGCTCGCTCTCTAGACATGCCATAGAGCTGTTACCTTGAAACCTCCCTTCACCTTCTGTGCCGGCTTGAGTTTCCTGAACCTCATTTTCCTCTTTCCCAGTTTGCCCCCTTATTTTCCTAGAGCACATTGTCTAGTAGTTTCTTGAGAAAGAGTGTGTGGGATGAAACCACTTACACTTTGCATGTCTAAAAATATCTTTATTCTGCTTATTTGTAAGATGTGGCTGGGTATGGAATTATACAGAGAAAATAATTTACCCTCAGGATTTTGAAGGGATTACCTCATTGCTTTTAGCTTCCTTTTCCCTGTTGAGAAATCTGATACCATTCTTATTGCCAGACCTTTCTATGTGCTCTTCTCCTCGCCTAGATGGTTTGAGGAGAGCATAATGGGGACATCTGCCTGGCTCAGTCAGTGGAGCATGCAAATCTCTTTTTTTTTTTTAGATTTTATTTATTCATTTGACAGAGAGAGAGATCACAAGTAGGCAGAGAGGCAGGCAGAGAAGGAGGAGGAAGTGAGCTCTCCGATGAGCAGAGAGCTCGATGCGGAGCTCAATCCCAGGACCCTGAGATCATGACCCGAGCTGAAGGCAGAGGCTTAACCCACTGAGCCACCCAGGCACCCAAGGAGCATGCAACTCATCTCGCCATCGTGAATATGAGTCCCACACTGGGTATGGAGTTCATTTAAAAATAAAATCTTAAAAAAAAGAAGAAGAAGAAGAATGGACTCTGGACTCACACTGCCTAGCAGTTGGCCTGTGCAATTTTGGATAAATTTCTTAATCTCTTTGCACCTCAGCTTCCTCATTTGCAAAATGGGGTTGTTGGCAGTTCAAAGGAATATATATATATATATATATATATATATATATATATATATATCGCACTTCTCTTTATCACTGGTATTTTATAATTTAATAAAAATTAATGTATGTCATGTTTCATTCACTATGTTGGGAAGTCAGGAGATATGTGGTATTTACAACTTTTTAAATTTTAGAAAATTTTCTTATATCATTTCATGTATTTTTTTTCCTTCCATTTCCTTTATTATCTCTTTGGAATTCCTCCTAGATGTTGAACCTCCGGGCTTTCCTCTAATTTCCATACATTTTTTTTTCTTCTATTGTGCATCTTTTTGTTGTTCTACTTTCTGATAAATTTCTTCAACTTTATCTTCTAAGTATTGTACTGAATTTTGAAAACTTTAGCTAAATTTTATATTCTAAATGCTTCATTCTCATTATCTTTTTATGAACACTATCTTCTTTACCTCTTTTTTTCTTCTTCTACTCCCTGTTTTATCTCTTTACTGAGTTTTTTGTTTTCTTTGACTTCTTTTCAAGTTAGAGGCTTACCTCAAATGTCTGGTGATCCTTGACCGCTTATATTTAAGAATGGAGCATGGAGGGGCGCCTGGGTGGCTCAGTGGGTTAAAGCCTCTGACTTTGGCTCAGGTCATGATCCCAGGGTCTTGGGATCAAGCCCTGTGTTGGGCTCTCTGCTCAGCAGGGAGCTTGCTTCCCCCTCTATCTGCTTGCCTCTTTGCCTACTTGTGATCTCTGTCTGTCAAATAAATATCTTAAAAAAAGAAAAAAAAAAAAAAGAATGGGGCATTGAAAAGAATGTGCCTGAGTGAAACTTCTCAACTGGGAGGCTTCCTGGTACAGGGATTTTCACTGGGGGCTCACCAAATGTTTATATAGGTCTTTTTTTCTGGGCACATTCTTTTTCTCCAGAGAAGCAAAGGCAGTATAAGCTTCCCAGACAGTGTTTTTAAGGGGGGTAAGTGGGCTGGGGCAGTCTCTTTCAGCCTTTATTCTTATTTTTGGTCAGGCCCCCTGTCCTTTACTGTGGTGTCCCCAGCTTTGTAGTATTTTTAAAATTCATTTTTCAGAAAGTAAACCTCCCTTTACCTACAGAGGTAAGAGGCAGTCATCTGGTTATGTGACATGGGGGAGAGGTTTATGAACTTCAAAGATATAATTATAATTACCCTGTATAGAAGCTTTCAAACAGTATCTGTCTTTATCCCCACCCTTGACCCATTAGTACCTCCAAAGCACATCTCCTTGCTTCCTGTTAGTATTCCCCAACTCTGAAGGCATTTACTTTGGCTTCCTCTATTCTGCTAAGTCAGTTACCCTTCTTCCACCTACTTTAAATCTTCCAAGAAGTGTTAGGCCCTTTCTTTTCCTCTCCCATCAGCTAGCCCTTGGGTTTTATGCCTGTTTTGAGTCCTTTGCTATCAACACAGGGAGAGGGGTGCAAACCTAAATCTAGGTGTTAAATCCTCTGTCCAGAATCCGGGAAAACATTTGCGCTCTCCACTTCCCAGACTCTAAATGTATCAATTGGTTCATTTTATAAGACTGTAAAAGAGTCAGAATTCCAAGAATCCAAACATTAGCCACAAGAATTTTTCCACAAAGTCCTTTTTATTTATTTCACTAGAAATTACTTTATTGATTAAATCACCAGGAATTTTCAACACAAGATCGAACGTCTTAATGACCACCAAGGTTTGGGCTCTGGGGCTTGTTCTGCCTCTCCCAGTCCTTAAAGGGGTTTAGAGAGAGAGACGTCATTAACAGAGACCAAATGAGATGGTCGCAGGTCCTCCTTTCCCAATCATTGGACAAGCTGCTCAATTCTTGTCCAGAGCAGGAAAGAGCCAGTACTTCAGAAAAATCTAATAAAGAATTTGACAATGCAATGTAAGATCTCTCTTAATTTAGATTTATCAACAATATTGGCCAAACTTATTTGCTTCTGATCTAAATCATTTTGCAATTTACCGTTGTTTTTTTTTTGGTGTGTATGTAATTCTAACAAATAACCTCATTCCCTGTGCAGGCATGAATCAACCCAGTGCCAAGAAAAAAAATCCCTCAAACCAGAATAGCTTTATCTTGCTCTTGGAAAGAAGTAACAGAGGTTTTTCTGCTTTTCTTACAGATATGAGATGAACAAACCTCCCCCTTAAGTCCAAAATGTTACTTCTGGCCTTGGAATGTGCAGCTTATGATGGGCTGATTCAAATCACCTCGAAAGGGCCACTGGAACTACTATGCAGGTGGCCTTGTTTGGAAATTTCTTCTTAAAATAAAGTTCTGAGAATCATTCATGATTGTGTACAAAGGCTCTAAGGTCCAAACAACTTCTGCTATTCCATCTCATGAACTAGGCTCAGAGGAGGCACTGGAATTGTCAGGAGCAAGAGCAGTAGCAGTGGCCCCACGAGGTAGGACCTCAATAACTCGAGGCTTGTCAATGATCCGGGCTGTCCGGTTTCCCTTTTCCACAATACCGACGATCCATGCTTGGTGACCCTCTCCATACTTGGAAGATTTGATTTCAGAACAAAAGCGAGCTGCCTGTTCTCTTGGCAGACAAATCAGTAATCCCCCAGAGGTTTCCGCTGAGGTTCCTTGAAGGAGCCCAAAGCGCCCACTGGCCTTGCTGATGGCAGCCATCTTGGCAATAATTGGCAGATTATGAATTACAAACGACACCTCATTTCTCTGTTGTTTTGCAAGGTTCTGAGAGTGTCCTAGAATGCCAAAGCCTGTGATATCTGTGGCTGCGTGTGCATTAAACGTGTGCATTAAGCCAGCAGCAGTTCTGTTCAGGGTCGCCATATTGAACATGGCTTCCTGATAAGCCAGCTCTACCTCTTCTCTGGAGACCACCATATTTATTTTATTCCATCTCTCAGGATTATCTAGCCATTGGTGGGCATTGACAGCAACTTGGGTTCCTAAGGGTTTGGTTAACACGAGCACATCCCCCACAACTGCACTGTCGGGCATGATGAATTCATTGGGCTGACATACCACAGTGGCAACCCCACCGACGATAATCCAAGGGTTTACCACCGTTTGTCCACCAGTCACTGCAGTCCCTCCTTCCTCCGCAGCATCGCGAAAGCCTTTGATCATGAGTGGTGTTATCTTTTCTCGTTCCTCCTCGGTCATACTCTGGCTGACGCTGAGTAACATCAACATGTTGTCACATTCGGTGATGCCCATGGCGTAGAGGTCACTCAGCACGTTGGCACACGCTATGCGCCCCATCATGTAGGGATCTTCCACCAAGGGGTAAAAGAAGTCCGTGGTCTGCACCAGCGACAGGCCCCCGTGCCTCAGCGGTATGACGCACGAGTCCATCCCAATGCCCAGGGCTGGAAAGGTGGGGTTGGGTTCGGCCCCCGCCGCCAGGCCGCCTTCCTGGGCCGGCTCTTCATGGCCTCCCACCAGGCCCAGGCCCAGCGCCGGCCGCACGTCGGGCCGCGTCAGTCCCGCCAGGAGTTTGAGCAGTGTCTCCTGGGGGACCTTGCAGCCTCAGCCCTTCATGCCAGAGAAGCCCGTCAGCCGCCAGCTCGGGCTGAAGCCCAGCGCCTGGGGCTCGAAGGGCCGGTAGCTCGAGAAGCCCCGGCCCAGGGACAAGCCCGCGGGGCCCGAGCCTTCTGCGGCCGCCGCCGCCACCACCTCTCCGCCGGCGCCCGTCACCGCGGCTTCCGCCATTGCGCCTGCTGGTCAGGGAGGGAAAAGAGAGGAGAACCCCCTTCTATTTTCTACTCCAGTTACCACCGACTAACAGATATTACCGCAGAGAGTCCCCCCGGCACGACTCGCGCCGCCGCATCCACGCCTTGCCGCGCCGCGCGCTCCTTGCCTTCCTGAGGGAGCGGCCGCCGGCTCCCGTACTTATAGTCCTAGTGATTGACAGCCGTGCCATCCAATGACCACTCCGCTCCCGAGAGGCGGGTTTCCTTCCGTCTAGCAGATAAATTACAAATCAACCAGCCGCTTGCGAAATCGGTCCCGGTGACATTACCCGCCAGCGCTGCGGTTCGCTCCCCCAGTTGTAATTTAAACGCTCTCCTGGCAGTGGCTGACGGAACTTTGCTCCCCTAGAGACTGTTTACCAAGGGCAGCATTCTCGAAGATGAGGAAGATCGGTCACTTGGCAGATCTCACGCAGGTCGGAATGGTCCGAGGGTCATTTGACAGCGCTCGTGACCAGTCCAGGATAGGAAAACAGCCCGCGGAAAAATTCGGAAAGAATAATGAGAAATTAGATAGGAAGTTACTACCATTAAGCAAGCAAACACTAGCAACAAAATAATGAAATGTTAAAATGGGCTTCAAAGAATTTTGAGATTCAGGGGCGCCTGGCCGGTTAGTCGGAAGAACATGTGACTCTTGATCTCGGGGTCTGAGTTCCAGCCCCGCATTGGGGGGTCGAAATTACACTTAAAGAATAAGATCTTTTTTTTTTTTTAGAATTTTTTTTTTTTTTTTTTTTTTTTTTTGACAGACAGAGATCACAAGTAGGCAGAGAGAGAGGAGGAAGCAGGCTCCTGGCTGAGCAGAGAGCCCGACGCGAGCTCGATCCCAGGACTCTGGGATCATGACCTGAGCCGAAGGCAGAGGCTTTAACCCACTGAGCCACCCAGGCAACCTAAAGAATAAGATCTTAAAGTCTTCTAAGACTCTTAAGTCCAGGGGCACCTAGGTGGCTCAGTGGTTTAAGCCACTGCCTTCAGCTCAGGTCATGATCTCAGGGTCCTGGGATGGAGCCCCACATCGGGCTCTCTGCTCAGCAGGGAGCCTGCTTCCCCCTGCCTCTCTGCCTACTTGTGATCTCTCTCTCTGTGTCAAATAAATAAATAAATAAAATTAAAAAAAAAAAAAAGACTCTTAAGTCCACCACTAACTGTGAGTCACTTTCCCTCTCTGGCATCAGTTGACTTCTGGACAACAAAGTGGCTTATCTTGTTCTGTTCTAAAGTTTCTATAGATCTTTAAGTTAGTATATATGATAATCTGTAATGTATCCATTAAGAGCAATTTGCCAATATCTATTAAGAACACAATTTTACATAATACCTTTGACTCAGCAGTTCCAATTCTAGGACTTTATCCTACAGATGTACTCAGGAGCTGTGAGTGAGAAATGATAGAGTTCTTTTATTTTGTTTTGTTATTTCTGTGCTGCTTGTAATATTAACATACTGGAAAGAACTTAAATGTTTATCAATTGTGATTAAAATAAATCATGGTACATTTATATAATAGACTACCCAAGCAACTCTAAAACAGAATGAGAAAACATTGATGTAATTATATTGATAATAGTTACAATTCTAAGAGGTATCTTTCTAAATTTTTTAGTATATTAACTAACTTAGTTCTTACAAAAACCTTTGAGTTAGGATTCTTTCGACGTTTTACAGATAAGGAATATAATGCACAGAGAGATTAAATGACCCACTCAAGGTCATAGCCAGTTTAGAATGGAGCTGGATATGAATCCAAGCAAACCTGTTCCAAAGACCACCAGGTTATATCGTCTATGATGTTTGTTAAGAGAAACAAGCAAACTTCTGAGCAGTATTTATAGGATACTATTATTTGTTGTAAAAGGGGGAAATGTATGCAATGGCATATTTCTGGGAGGAGAATCACCAGAAACTGGTGAATTGATTGCCTCTGGGGAGGGAATGAAGTGGTTTTGGATGGGAGATTCTTCACTGAATTATCTTCTTGTTCCTTTAACATTTGGACCTTAAATTTTTTTTGAATTTTTTAAAAAAAGATTTTACTTATGTATTTGTCAGAGAGAGCGCGAGTGAGCACAAGCAGGGGGAGCAGCTGGCAGAGGGAGATGCAGGCTCCCTGCTGAGCAAGGGATTATGCTCTGAACCAAAGACAGATGCTTAACCAATTTAGCCACCCAGACATCCCTTAAAGTTGTTTTTTTTTTAATATTTAAGTGTATTACATACTTAAAACAACAACAACAACAACAACCTGCCTATGAGACTATAAATTGGTACAACCATTTTGTAAAAGAGTTTGGCTTTAACTGCTTAAATCAGACACGTGCAAACCCACTCCCCGTCAGTTCTAGCCAAAAAACATGCCCTAGAGAAACTCCTGCAAAGGTGCCCAGGAGACACGTGCAAGAATGTAGGAGCTCTGGAGAATGATTACACAACAATGTGAAGAATGAACACTACTGAACTATACACTTAAAAGAGATAAGATGGTAAATTTTACGTTATATTTTACCACAATTAAAAATGTAAAAACATAGGAGATACTTATAGCTCTTCTCGTAAGTCATTACATTTAGCTTTTATTATTCTCCAGTACAGTGTGAAGGCATGAAGTAAACTGGAAGAAACTCAAACATTAAAATTAGACTGAGTTGCAGTCTTGGCTCTCCTAATGACCTTGGGCAAATTGTCTAACCTCTAGGAACCCCACTTTTACTACCTATAAAATAGTCCTTTCACCTGAAGATAATGATAGACACCAGATGGAGTGTTTATGAGAATTAAATTTTTAAAATATGTGTGAAGCTCCTAACATGGTTCCTGGCCGTTGGTAAGCTTAACGTAAATGACAGAACCTAGTATTGTACACCACTGTTAATGTGGATATAGTAGGGGCTGGAATTTAAATTCACAAAACTTACAACATCTTGGAATTTTTTTTTTTTAATAAAAACAAGTCCCTTTGTCTTTCTAAAGAAAAAGAAGACTGGAAGACCAGAACACTGGTCTTCCGTGTGTCTGTTAACAGGGAACGCATAAAAAACATAAACATAAACATAAACAAATCGTCATATAACTACCCAACGGGATATTGTTTATCTGTGAAAATGAATGATAGGTCTAGACATCGTCAATATGGATAATCTCAAAGATAAAATGTTGGGAGCAAGAAGCCTGTTGCAGAAGAATCCATAAACTAAGATGCCATTTATACAAAGTTTAACACCAGGCAAAGCAATAATATATTGATAAGAGATGCAAAATGATTTAAAAAAAAAACGTTTTTAAGAGTAAGAGAGTTGGGATCGGGAGGGAGACAAACCATAAGAGACTCTTAATCTCACAAAACAAACTGAGGGTTGCCGGGGTGGGGGGTAGGGAGAAGGTGACTGGGTTATGGAAGGTATGTGCTATGGTGAGTGCTGTGAAGTGTGTAAACCTGGAGATTCACAGACCTGTACCCCTGGGGCTAATACTACATTATATGTTTTAAAAATTAAAAATTAAAAAAAAAAAGAGTAAGAGAGTGGATGATTAACAAAATTTAGCATAGGGATTATCTCTGGGGAAGGGGGCCTAGGGTTCTGTTTTCTGTTCTTGGTCTGGGGTGTAGTTACATGATGTTCTTTAAACCATGCACATCTATTTTTCCCATGCTCTTTTTGTAAACTGCATGTCAACATTTTTTAAAAAAAGGAAAAGTTGCTATATTTCAGAATTAAAAATACTAAAGGGAAAACGAAATAATGAAAAAACAAGATATATGGAAGCAAGAGACTGTTGGATTTTTTCTGAACGTTGGATTAGCTGTCAGTGAGCTGCCTGCCCTTGAAGAAGAGATACAATCTTTGTACATCTTAGTTTCCCCTTCTGTAAAATGAGGGTCATCTCTGCTTAGGATCTGGTGTGAGGATCATATGAAAATCTCCACTATGAAACCTTCTTTGTAAAATGTTCAGTATAGGGGCGCCTGGGTGGCTCAGTGGGTTAAAGCCTCTGCATTCGGCTCAGGTCATGATCTCAGGGTCCTGGGATGGAGCCCCACATCGGGCTCTCTGCTTGGCGGGGAGCCTGCTTCCCCCCACTCTCTGCCTGTGTCTCTGCCTACTTGTGATCTCTCTCTCTGTGTCAAATAAATAAAATCTTAAAAAAAAATAAAATGTTCAGTATATTGTACCTGTGACGAATCTTCTTATCACTAAGGGAAAAATGAAAACGCTCTGCTTACATCTGTAGTCACCTCACCTCGGTTAAAAGGTGATTAAATCAGGTGCCCCTGTTTATATGCTCTCTTTGTTCTTTGGACTTTCTCCTCTTGGCATTTATGACAGTTTGGAATTTTTTTTTCAAGATTTTATTTATTTATTTAACAGAGAGGAAGAGAGAGCAAGCAAGAGAGCACAAGCAGGGGGAGCTGCAGAGGGAGAGGGAGAAGCAGACTCCCTGCTAGCAGGGAGCCCGATTCCTGGCTCAGTCCCAGGACCCCGAGATCATGACCTGAGCCTGAAGGCAGACACTTAACCAACTGAGCCACCCAGGCGCCCCTCTTTTTTTTTTTTTAAGATTTATTTATTTATTTGAGAGAGAGAGGGAGAGAGCAGAAGTAGAGGGGAGGGGCAGAGGGAGAGAGAGAAGCAGACTCCGCACTGAGCAGGGAGCCCGATGGGCTGGATCCCAGGACCCTGAGATCATGACCTAAGGCAGCCACTTAACCAACTGGGCCACCAGGCGCCCCTGAAATTCTGTATTCATATGATTACGCCATGACTGTCTGCCCCACTGGTCTGTAAGCTGCATGGGGCCGGGGCTGCCCTGTTGCATACACCCTGGCTGCCTTGGCACTTTACATGGCAATGACATTTGATGAACAAATACATCATTTCATGCAACACAATGTGCTAAGCTCATGTGATGATCTTGCACTTCATCTCCTCATTAATGCTCATAGCAGCCCTAGGGAACTGGCATTATTAGCTCCATTTTAGAGATGAGGAAACTGAGGTCTCTAATAGGTCAGGAGTCCTGCCCAGGATCACCTAGTGAAAATACAAACCTAGGTCTGTTTGACCAGAAGGCTTGTGCTCTATCCCTCGTCCTGGGCACTCCCCACCTTGAGAATACTAACAGCCCCCATTCGTGCACCTCAAGGAACCAGGACTCTTTGGAGGGAAGGTATCTTTTCTTTTCTTTTTAAGATTTTATTTATTTGTCAGAGAACGAGTGAGCACAAGCAGGGGGAGCCTCAGAGCTCCTTAGAGCTCTGCCTGCACAAGCAGGCAGAGGGAGAAGCAGGCTCCCCGCAGGCAAGGAGCCTGATTCAGGGCTCAAGTCCAGAACCCTGGGATCATGACCTGAGCTGCAGGCAGATGCTTAACTAACTGAGCCACCCAGGCGCCGCTGGAGGGAAGGTTTCATCCCTATAGTTCCCTAATGCTTCTATTTGGAAGCAATGCTCACTCAGGCCAAGAAAGTTAGGAATCTGCCTTGGTCAGGGACCAACCCACTAGACTCAGAACAAGTTCATGTGCCATTGTGCCAGTGATCCACATGAGGCCTCTCGAGGTTGATCCTTGTGACTGTATCATGAGCATTTGAAAGCATTCCTTTTATCTTGTTCTTGTTTTTCACTGAAAGAGCCATTGAACCACGTTTATGGCTTGGGTTAAAAATTATGGGTCAGAGATTGCAAGAGTACAAACCTGGAGGTGGGAAAGCAGACAAAGGAGAGAGAGAGGTTTTAAAGAATAAGAGGGTTTGAAAGGAGCCTTTCGTTTGGTTTTCACATACAACAAAAGCAATGGGGCTAATGCTAGTTAGTTTTTTTTCTCATTATGATAATTTCCAGTTATAACACTACACTTTAAGGTTCAGTACACTTTATGTTTTTATTTTTTTAAGATTTTATTTTTAAGTCATCTCTACACCCAACGTGGAGCTCAAACTCACAACCCCAAGGGCAGGAGCTGTATGCTCTATTGACTGAGCCAATCAGGTGCCCCAGGTTCAGCACACTTTAAAGAATTGTAAAATTGTGGTAAACTATACACTCAGTGTTTTTCTAGTATACCGAAAATACCTCAATGAGTTTAGTAGACTTCTTCTTCTTTTTTTTTTTGTTTAGTGCACTTGAAAAACATTTTATTTTTTTTTAATTTTTCTAAAGTCTTTATTTTTAAGTAATCTCTGCACTCAAGGTGGGACTTGAACTTACAACCCTGAAATCAAGAGTTGCATACTCTATTGACTAAGCCAAAAAACTTATTACACAATCATTATGCTGTTATTGGAGAAAAATCACAAAATGCAGCTTAGTAAAAAGGAATAAAGTTAAATAACTCGAAATACTTCCTCCTCAGAGAGAAGTGTTCGCAATACTCCTTCAAGGTGTGAGGGGAGCCACTACCTCACACTGAACTCCAGGGGGCGCCCTGTCACCCCTCCAGGTCAAGTAGGGCCGTGCGCTGTCTTCTTGCTTAGACTTCTTAACTTTTTAAAACAAAAACGGGATCATTCCTAGTATTTCTAGTAAGAAATAACATAATGGATGAAAATAATCCGTCATTAATAGATATCAACACTCCTGCTGGGATCATTCATAAATACTTATTGAAAACTTTTTTTTAAAAAGATTTTATGTATTTGACAGAGAGCACAAGCAGGGAGGGGCAGAGGAGGAGGGAGAAAGAATCTGAAGCACACTCTGTGCTGAATGTGGAGCCTGACGTGGGGTTTGATCACATGACCCTGAGATCATGACCTGAGCTGAAACCAGGAGTTGGACATTTTATGGACTGAACCACCCAGGTGCCCCCTATTTATTGGAAACTTTGGTGCACTAGATATTGAAGCTGTAACAGTGAATTCCAGGCAGAAGTCCCTGTCCTCGTGGAGCTGACATACTAATGGAAAGAGATCGCAATAAGTAAGATCAATTATTAGTTAGGAATAGATATTGAGGAGGGAAAAATGTAGTCTGAAGAGAGGGAGGATAGGAAATCTGGTATGTGAATGTGACTTCGAAGTAAAGATCTGAATAAAGGGAAGAATAGCATGCAGATATCTGGGAAAGAGTGTTTCAGGCAGAGAATGGCAAATGCAAAGGCCCTGAGGCAGGAATATACCTGGGGCATTCTAGGAGCAACAAGGCAGCCAGGATGACTGGTACACATTGAGTGGAGAGAGCTGAAGGGAATGAGGTCATCACAAGATTGGTGAAGATGGCACAGGACATAGAGCCTTACAGGTCTTTGTAGGACTGATGTAATCTGACTTTACTCTGCAGTAAAACCCCAGAGGTCAAAATATTCCCCATTGGTCTCAGCCCCCACCGCCCTGGCCCAACATCCAGGTCAGTGTTCCCATAGCTGGCCCCCGACACTGAGCCTGACCCAGGCCAGGCACAGCCTCAGTTCCCAATCCCACCTCCCCTGGGCTTGTCCTGTGGGGCTGCCAGCAATAGGCTGTACCTTGGGAAACTTCAGAACTGACACCTATGTTCACGGCCCCTCACACTATTAACCATCTTCCATCACCTTATGGGGCAGGAAGTTTCATCTTTGCCTTTGGGGTAAATGTGAGAAGCCATACTAAGTTACTGCTTGCCATAATAACAAGAGAGACGCAGGACAGAAAGAGACTCAGAGTGATGGCAGAACTCAGAGAATGGAAGGTTTGGAGAGGGAGATAAAGAGTGAGAAGGTGATTTGGAAGGTGCTGAGGAAGGGACTCGTGGGATAACCTGGCAAAACAGCATTCTTTGCAGAAAAGCACCCATGGCAAAGGCCCCAAGATGAGCAAGCCTCGTGTGTTGGGTGGAGGCCAGTGTGGCTGGTGACAAGTGGGTGAGGGAGAGAGGAGGAGGTGGTGATGTCACAGTGGCAAAGAAGGGCTGGATGTGCAGGGCCCCTGGACTATGGTATGGCCTTTGGCTTTGGCTCTGGGTAAGATGGGAGCCATGGGATGGTTTAGACCAAAGGGTGACATGGTCACTCTGGCTGGGGTGAGAGTGGACTGAGTTGGCAAAAACCCAGGGGAAGACGATGGTGACTTGGTTACATCGGAGATAATGATGAGTGGTCATATTTTGGGAATTCTGGAACCAACAGATTTCCTGATGGATTAGATGGAAGGTCTGATCCCCCAAGGTTGGGATGCCTGGGTGGCTCAGTCAGTAAAGCATCTGCCTTCAGCTCAGGTCATGATCCCAGAGTCCTAGGATCGAGCCCCCCATTGGGCTCTCTGCCCAGCAGGGAACCTGCTTCTTCTTCTCCTCTGCCTCCCCTGCTTGTCTACACCCTTTCTCTCTCTCTCTTGCATGTATTCGTTCTCTCAAATAAGTAAATTTTTTTTTAAAAGATCCAATGGGCCATGTGAAGGAATTTTGTAATTTTTTTCCTAAGAGAAAGGGGAAGTCACAGGATTGGTTTTAAGCAGGGAGGTGGTATGGTTGTATTTGTGATTTTGAAAGATCACTCTGGCTGCTAAATCAAGAACAGACAGGAAGGGAATGCTGTGGCAGAGGATGGTGGCGACTTGGACTAGGGTAAAGTAGGGTATGGGATGGACAGAACACAGCACAGTTCTCTCTGCCTCAGGGCCTTTGCACCAGTCACTGTTAATTACCCAACAACGCTTCATGCCCAACAAACCCTATTATCTTTAAGACTTCAGGAAATCCCTCCCCTGTGACCCTATAACCCTGAAATTTCCTTGTTTTAGCAATTATCACACTAGATTTTCTCTGACATCTGTGAGGTCCTCATACCTAGGACCACACCTCACTGGATTCCAGGAGCTCAACGCCCAGCATGGGCTCTGGTGCAGAGAAGGCCTTAGAGAACTTTGTTGAATGAATAAATAGAATGTGAATAAGGTTAGAGATTGACGCCCTGATATTTGGAGCTCACCTCTGTGCTCTCTCTCTCAAATAAATAAATAAAATCTTAATAATAATAAAAAAAGATGTAACACACACCAGTAATTTGCTTTTCTTCTCCTTACATCAACATGACAATCTTTCTGTGCTAGTACATGTCAATCTACCATATTTTGCTAAAGGCTGAGTAGTATTTCATAAAATGGGTTTACTTAACTGGTATAACCAACTTATTATTATTGTTAGATATTCAATTTATTTTTTCCTTTTATGTTTTTTAAAAGATTTTATTTGGGCCTCTGGGTGGCTCAGTTGTTGGGCATCTGCCTTTGGCTCAGGTCATGATCCCAGGGTCCTGGGTTCCATACCTGCATTGGGCTCCCCGCTCAGTGGGAAGCTGCTTCTCCCACTCCCCCATTTGTGTTCCCTCTCTCTCTGTGTCTCTCTGTGTCAAAATAAATAAAACCTCTAAAAAAAGATTTTATTTATTTATTTGACACACAGAGAGATAGAACAAGCAGGGGGAGTAGCAGGCTGAGAGGAGAGGGAGAGAGGGAGAGAGGAGAGGAGATGGAGAGGGAGAAACAGGCTCTCCACTGAGCAGGGAGCCCTATGCAGGGCTCGATCCCAGGATCTTGGGATAATAACTTGAGTCGAAGGCAGATGCTTAACCGACTGAGCCACCCACATGTCCCTATTTTTCCCTTTTTAATTTTTTTAAAAAAGATTTTATCCATTTATTTGACAGACAGAGATCACAAGTAGGCAGAGAGGCAGGCAGAGAGAGAGGGGGAAGGAGGCTCCCCACAGAGCAGAGAGCCCGATTCGAGGCTTGATCCCAGGACCCTGGGAATCATGACCTGAGCCAAAGGCTGAGGCTTTAACCCACTGAGCCACCCAGGCGCCCTCCCTTTTTTAATTAAAGTATTTCCTTGAGGGGCGCCTGGGTGGCTCAGTGGGTTAAGCATCTGCCTTCAACTCAGGTCATGATCTCAGGGTCCTGGGATCGACCCCCACATCAGGCTCTCTGCTCAGCGGGGAGTCTACTTCCCTCTCTCTGTCTGCCTGCCTCTCTGCCTAGTTGTGGTCTCTGTCTGTCAAATAAATAAATAAAATCTTTAAAAAAAAAGTATTTCCTTGAATATCCTCATTGCATTTATTTCAAGGCACCAGATTTTAGGAGGATCGCTTTAACAGGTGTTCCTCCTGGGTGGTCAGAGGACTTGAGACTTTGTCTTAAGGGGAATATTAGATATAATTATTCAGCCTGGAAGAGAGACTGATAAGTTGTGTCCACACTTCTGAAGAGGCTTCCAGATGGGAAAAAGAACGGATTTGTCCCGCGCATTTCAGCCGGAGAGAATCAGGTCTGAAGCATGGAAGTCACAGAGAGGCAAGCTCACATGTAATACAAGAAAGCATTTTCCTATGAGCAGAGCCGCAGGAGATGCAGTGGACCTCCTTGGGAAGTCGTGAGCATCCTGTCTCTGGAGGGCTGGCAGGAGAACCTGGTTGAAGATTTACTAGGAAGTATGATATAAGGGACCTTTGTGCAGTAGGCCAAAGTTGAATTAGGTGATATTTGAGAGTCCTTTCAAATCTGAAATTTTGTTACTATTTTTTTCCAAAGATTTTTACTTATTTATTTATTTATTTACTTGAGAGAGAGAAAGGAGGGAGGGACAAAGGGAGGGGGAGAGAGAGATTCCCAAGCAGACTCCCTGCTGAGTGCGGAGCCTGACACAGGGCTCCATCTCACGACCCCAAGATCACCATCCCAAGATCATGACTCCAAGATCATGACCGGGGCTGAAACCGAGAGTCGGAACTTACCTGACTGAGCCCCCCAGGCCCTCTATTACGACACTTCTAACCCAAGGTATCCTAAAGGATGGCACAAAGAAGTTGGCAGGATGCCTCAGGGCTGGGAAGGTTTCAATAAGCGGCGATGGGAATGCACATTCCAGGCAAAGGCTGATGAAAGATTGAGGGGAGAAAAGTAGGGCATGAAGCTAAAGAAAGTTATGGAGTAAGATTTGAGCTTACCCCAGGTAACGAAGAACTTCAAAGGTTGGGGGTGAGGTGGCCAGATGCTGGTTTGTGTTTAGGACCCTGTTTCCTTGGCAGTAGCTGGTTCCCGTAGGGTGAACATTTCACCCCAGCTCGGTCAAGTTCTCTTTGCTGAGAAATTTAGAGTATGTGGAAAGTTGGGCTGAGGTTGGCACCGAAGGACAACCTCCTTCAAGCCTTTGTTGAAGAGGTGGAGAAGGGGGCTCTCTTCCAGCCACCTGGAAGACCTGGTGATATTTGGGTTTTTCTAAGGGCTTTGTGATACCCTTTAGACAAATGTATTTGTTGGTTTTCCATCAGCTCAGATGGGTTCCTGTGACTTGCCACGACGTGACAGTTGGCCAAGACCCCCCAATTAAGAGGGAGTCATCCACCGCCTTGAAGAAGCTTCAGGAACATTCAGCTGGAGGAGCAGTGGAAGAAAGGGTTGAGAAGAGTCTGATAGGTGGCGAGACCAGGGAGGAGGCCTTCCTAATCTCTTAGATAATCAACCGAGCGGTTGCTTCCCCCGCTAAACACTCCACCTCATTATACAGTACAAACATGTTCCGCCATGACAAGTCTTCTGGGTTCTGTCTGACTTGTTTTCTAGATGGACTCAAGCTACCTAGTCAGAAGACAGGGAAGGTTTTCCTTTTTTCCCCACAGAAGTAGAGTGATGGCAATGAGTTCACTTTCCTTGATGCAGCAAATAAGATAGGCTGGGGTTACCAATATCCCCACTGTAGGCCAAATGTGAAGTTTGGTCATTTTGGAAGTTCAAGAACAATGGGGCACGTCTGGAGAACTAGAAGGGTAACCCAGCAGAAGACCTATTCGAGAGGGAGCCTTGATAGAAGTGTCCTGAGGTTGGGGAGGCTCAGACTAGAATGACCTTAACCCTGGAGTGACATTCTGGTTGTCCACAGACAGGGAGGCTCTTCCTGACTTTACCACAGCTCTGGTGTTTTAAGGTCTTGGGGTGAATAGCCAAGTATTATTTTATCTATGGTTTTGGTTATAGAACTACAGCCAACATGTGAAGCCTAGAGCAGCTCACATACAAGGGAGTGGAGCACAAGGGAAATATCTCTGAAGATTTTCTGAACTAGCAGAGGATCTGCAGGAAGCTGGAGATCTTGAACTAGCCCCTGGGGATAATGAGGCACAACGGCAGGTGTATTCACATTCATAGGATTCTACTGGAACTCACAGTCCCCCAGAAGCCTGAGCTGTGGAGGGAGGAGGGAACCAAGGCCCGGAGGGTGAAGAGGGCAGTGGCACCACAGAGCAAGACAGTACTGCTTAGAACTAGCTCCCAGGCTTCTGGCCCTGAACGATAGGCTCTTTTGGACACCATCAACCATGTGCCCAGAGGCTGGAAAGTGAAGCCCCCAGAGTGAGGTCACCCAGTGACAACGGGGCTCCATGGCCTGCCCGTGAACACTCAAGACAGCCATCTTGCAGAAAATCCCTACCTGTGGTGCATTCAGCTCAGCCCTCCCTCAGAAAATCCCAAGTAGAATTTCTAGAACTTTAGAATGCCCTGCTGCCACTAGCCATGAGATCATAAGAGCCATGGAATAGGGGGGTGGCCTCCCAGCCCCACCCACTCTGGAGCCCTCTGGGCCTTTGTTACCTCCCCTCCCCCGCAAGGCCCAGCCTCCTTACCAGGTAGTTACTCCCTCTAACTTCCTGGCAGGTGGGAAGCAAGGGAAAGGGCACTGTGATGAACCGATGTTTCTGCTAGAACCATCCTGACCAAAGTGGCCTATATTATTCTACCCAGGAGGAAGTGGTGGGTGGGGAGCCCCGGCTAGCAGGCAGCTGTGGATGGCAACTTGCACCAGCAAATCTTTGGGGTGAATCTGAAAAGAGAACTTTGCCCTGGTTTGTCCTGGGTTTGTAGGCAGTGAGGCCTGGTGGATTGGGGGTGGGGTGGTGCGGGGGAGGCCCCGGCTTGCTTTTCCTGCTGCCATCTACATCAGCCAGGAGCCCACTGGTCCCCAAACAAGCTCAGAGGCTCCCCGCTGCCATGCCCTTACTTAATGCAAACTTGTATTCATTTAAGCACCACAAGGGAAAGGGCTCAGCATGGCTGTACTGGAACTAAGGAGGCCATCGGGAATGGAGGCAGCCCTCCAAGCCATCACCACTCTTCGTTCACAGACCTCACGATTATCTCTCATGACATCCATTTCTCTGTATGTCTGCACCATTCTCCCCTCCCTTGTGAACTGGCCCATCCCCTCTGCATCCTCCAGTTTCTGTTCTGAAGGGAGCCAACTGATTGCTAACCTGCCACCAACTTATTATTTAATTTCATATATTAAGTTAAATCTATTATTTAATTTGGGCCTCCACTTTCAACTCCCCAATCTCTCTTTCTTGGACAATACAGCTTTTTGCTCCTAAGAATCTAGACCCTGGAAAGCAAAAGCCTCTTCATTGTCCTTAGAAGCAAGAGGAGACCCAAGCATTCACGCATCAGTAAATATTTGCTGACTACATATTTATCTACTAGGCTCCATGCACTGTTTTAGGTACTGGGGATACAACAGTGAATAGCGACGACAAATAATAAAGCTGTCCTGGTGGAGTTTATATTGTAATAGGGAAGATGGACAATAACCCAGGTGGATAAGTAAATTGGATAGTATAAGTAGAAGCCCGCAAGTGCTAAGGAGCAAAATTCAAAGGAGATGATGCAGGAATGAGCCATGAGGCTTTCTTGGGAAAGCCAAGCAAAAGAATGGCAAGTGCAAAGGCCCTGAGGCAGAGGTATGATGGAATGAGCAAAGAGCCACGACAGCAGTGTAGTTGAAAAGCAGTGAGAAAGAGGGGGACTGGGTTTCAGAGAGATAATGAGATGACTGATAGGTGAAGGCTTTCTGGGCTACAGTGAGAACTCTGTCTTATATTTTGAGTGAAATGGAGAAGCACTGGAGGGTTTTGAGCAAGAGAATAAAATGATCTGATCTATATTTTTAAAGGATCTCTCTGGCTGCTGTGTGAAGAACAGACTATAGCAGAGACAAGGTTAGAAGCAGAGGGACCATTTAGGGGACTGCCACAAAGTCTAGGCACAAGGGGATGGTAGCTCCGGCCAGGGAATGAGTAGTGATGAAGATGAGAAATGGCTGGACACACAGTCTTGTTTACTCTCTTGAGTGGAGCAAGAGAAAATTCTCATTGTTTTCAGATGAACACTTAGAAAAATAAGACATAACTGAAATCATTTTACCTGACAAAGGACACAAAAGACCTGAGCCATCCAGGCTGCTGAGAGCATCTTAGACGCACAGATTCTGGGTACCCCAGAACTTCCCAGTTGAGAGTCTCATTTGTCACTCCCCCATGAGATGATATGTTTTAGTCCACTTCCATGGAACACTGGAACAGTTAGGTAAGTGGAACAACCAAGCCATCCCAAAGAGAGCTGGCATCTCTTGGGTTAAGTCTATCTGAGGCGACCTTCACCCTGAGCACTGACCTTGGGTATGGCCAGCTGTCGCCACCATGCCAGCACCATCAGTTTCTTTTCCTTTTATTTATTTTTATTTTTAAGTAATTTTATTTATTTTTATTTTTATTTTATTCTTTTTTAAATTTTTATTTATTTCTTTGACAGAGACAGATCACAAGTAGGCAGAGAGGCAGGCAGAGAGAGAGAGAGAGAGAGGAGGAAGCAGGCTCCCTGCTGAGCAGAGAGCCCGATGCTGGACTCAATCCCAGGACCCTGAGATCATGACCTGAGCCGAAGGCAGAGGCTTCAAACCACTGAGCCACCCAGGCACCCTTAAGTAATTTTATTTTTAAGTAATCTCTACACCCAACGTGGGTCTCAAACTCACAACCCTGAGGTCAAAAGTCGCACACACTCCACTAACCGAGCCAGCCAGGCGCCCCAGCACAATCGGTTTCATACTGTTCATTTGATGCAGGTGAGATAACATCAAGCAGAAAGCACCTACTGAAGCCCATTTCCTCAAGATGGGGTGGCAATATGGCCGATGCTCTGAGTTTCATTGACTCCTCTCTAGATACTTGGTCTGTTTAAACCCTGATGAGTCATTGGCTAGCTAAAGTTAGAGCACAGAGTATGGAGAGACAACGAGGCCCTTGAAAGCCATGCCGATAAACTTGGACGTGATCTTGTGTATGCAAAAGGGGGACTCCTCCGAGTTTTGAAAGCCTAAGAGAGACGTGCTCAGGTTTCTTGAGGTTAATTTGGAATTCCCCAGGAGGTAGAACCTTCTCTAGAGGCAGGAGAGTGAAGGAAGAAAGAGCTGTAGTGGTTGTAAATTGTTCCCATGGGAACTGGTGGGGATTTGAACAAATGGAATGGAATAGAGAGACCCGAGTGGGTCCTCAGAGAAATGAGAGATGATGAAGGCCCAGGACTAATGAAGTGTGTAAGTGTGTGTGTGTGTGTGTGTGTGTGTGTGTGTGTTTGTGTAAGGAAAACCGTGCCTCAGCACTTCCCCACCTGGTCCCAGCCTGAGATCTCTGCACCCCAGCTCTTCAGGGAAGTCACCTTCTCTCTCCAACATGGAGCCATGACACCCTAGAATCCTTGGGGGCCTCCTTATGCTTTTATAGCTTCCTCAACCTTACAGTCCTTACAGCAGAAGGGGAAAAAAAACCATTCTTCTTTCCTTTTAAACTGAAAACCAGAATCTGATAAATATGTAAATGAGTACGTTTGCCTACTGAAACATAAGCTAAGCTACAACCCAAGCAGTGGTGATCTCGAGATCATTTCCTGAATTCCTTCTGTTTTTAAAATATTTTTTATATTTTTAAAAGATTTCTTTTTATTTATTTGACAGAGATCACAAGTAGGCAGAGAGGCGGGCAGAGAGAGAGAGGGAAGCAGGCTCCCAGAGAGCCTGATGCAGGGCTCGACACCAGGACCCTGAGATCATGACCTGAGCCAAAGGCAGAGGCTTAGCCCACTGAGCCACCCAGGCGCCCCCCCTGAATTCCTTCTATTCCAGGTGTTATGACCGATACATCTGAAGTTTCTATACACTTACACCCTAATTTAAGAATTTAAATTTTGGGACGCCTGGGTGGCTCAGCGGGTTAAGCCTCTGCCTTTAGCTCAGGTCATGATCTCAGGATCCTGGAATCGAGTCCTGCTCCGAGCTCTCTGCTCAGCAGGGAGCCTGCTTCCCCCCCACCCTTCTCTGCCTGCCTCTCTGCCTACTTGTAATCTCTCTCTCTGTCCAATAAATAAATAAAAATCTTTTTTAAAAAAAGAATTTAAATTTTGAAGACAGTCCAAAGGAAAACCTTCACTCTAGAAGGGGACAATTTGACTATTATTAATTCTAGCTAGATGTTCTGTGGCGAGATAATTAACAGTTTTTCCAAACAGGTCCAACCTGTATGGCTGATTACTAGGACTAACAATTTTTTTTCTGTCACGAAGCAGGTACAGCTCCAAATTGTTGCCAATGGTTATTTTTGGGATTCAGGGGTATGTGTGGGGGGGTGGATATTAAAAGAGCGTGTTCATCCTTTTACTTTACACGCTCCTGTGGTGTCTGAATTATTTTTTAAAGATTTTATTTATTTATTTGACAGACAGGGATCACAAATAGGCAGAGAGGCAGGCAGAGAGAGAGAAGCAGGCTCCCCACTGAGCAGAGAGCCTGACATGGGGCTCGATCCCAGGACCCTGGGATCACGACCTGAGCTGAAGGCAGAGGCTTTAACCCACTGAGCCACCCAGGCACCCCTGTGTCTGAATTTTTAAGTGAGTATTCTTTTTTTGTAATTTCAGAAGGACACAAAAGAATTTGATTAGACACAAACGTAACTGTCATACAGAGGATCAAAGGAGCCAGCCTGAATTATCTGATTTTAGCTGAATTTGAAAAAGACTACCTGATATTATCTAAGGATCAGGAGGCAACTTCTCACGTTGCAGCTGCCTACCAGCAGATGAGAGATAATGTGTCTGCAAAAACAGCCCACGGGCCGTGACACTGGAAGGGGCCTTGCAAGCTAAACAGGACTTCCTCACAACACGGGGAGAATCTGAAGGGCCTTCCCACTTTCCCAGAAACAAATACAAGTTCCTCTATTCTGTTGTGTTTTTAATTATTTTTATTTTCTAAAATTACATAAGTTTTACATCCTCATTGTAAAAAAAAAAATTCAGACAATACAGAAACATGAAAACCTTATTCTTTTAGAAGTAACCACTGTTCGGAGTTTGGTTGTGTGTCCTTTCGGACTTTACACACACAAGCACACACACACACACACACACACAATTTCAACTCCTATTTTTCTTTTCTTTTTTTTTCTTTCGTTTTTTTAAGTAGGTTCCACACCCAGTGTGGAGGCCAGTGTGGGGCTTGAACTCACAACCTTGAGATCAAGACCCGAGCCCAGACCAAGCTTCGGATGCCTAAGGGACTGAGCCACTTCCTTTTTGATTTTCTTTTTCTTTTTTTTTTTTTTTAAGATTTTATTTGTTTATTTGACAGACAGAGATCACAAGTAGGCAGAGAAGCAGGCTTCCTGCTGAGCAGAGAGCCTGATGCGGGGCTTGATCCCAGGACCCTGAGATCATGACCTGGGTCGAAGGCAGAGGCTTAACCCACTGAGCCACCCAAGTGCACCTTAAGATAGAATTCACATACCATAAATTTTGCCATTTTAAGGATTTTTAAAATTTATTTATTAGAGAGAGCGAAAGCAAGAGAGATCACAGAGGCAGAGGAAGAAGCGGACTCACCACTGAGTGGAGAGCCCGATGTGGGGCTCAATCCCAGGACCCTGAGATCATGACCTGAGCTGAAGGCAGCCGCTCAACTGACTGAGCCACCCCGGTGCCCCAAACTTTGCCATTTAAAAATAAGTGTACAAGTCAGTGGTTTTTAAAGATTTTTTTAAAAAAATTTTAAGTAATTTCTACCCCCCACATGGAGCTCAAAATCACAACCCCAAGATCAAGAGTCAAATGCTCTTCCGACTGAGCCAGGCAGGTGCCCCATTCAGTGGTTTTTAATATATTCATAAAGTTGCACAATCATCACCACTAATTACAGAACATTTCACCACCCCCAAAAGGAACCTTATACCTATTAGCAGTCACTCCTCATTCCCCACTCCCCCCACCCATCTTGGCAACCATTAATCTATTTTTTTTAAGATTTTATTTATTTATTTGACAGACAGAGATCACAAGTAGGCAGAGAGGCAGGCAGAGAGAGAGGGGGGAGGAGGCTCCTCGCTGAGCAGGGAGCCCGATGCGGGGCTGGATCCCAGGACCCTGGGATCATGACCTGAGCCAAAGGCAGAGGCTTTAACCCATTGAGCCACCCAGTTGCCCCTCCATTAATCTATTTTTTATCTCTGTAGATCTACCTATTCTGGACATTTCACTTAAATGGAATCACACAATATGTGCTTAGTGTAAGGTCTTCAAGGTTTGTCCCCTTTGAGGCATGGATCAGTGCTTCATTCCTTTTTATGGTTGAATAATATTCCATCGTGTGGATAGAGTCTATTTCTTGATCTGTTCATCGGTTGAAAGACATTTGCATTGTTTCCAGTTTGGGGCTAATAGGAATAAGGCTGCTATGAGTATTCATAGATACATTTTTGTATGAACGTCCATTTTCCATTCCTTTAGAATTGCTAGGTTGTGTAGTAACTATGTTTAACTTTTTTTGAGAAACTGTCAGACTGTTTCCCACAGCAGCAGCACCATTTTACGTCCCTCCGGCAACGTACAGGGGCTCCAATTTCTCTACACCCTCATCGATCTGTGTTCTTTTCTTTCTTTCTTATTCTAGACATGTGGTATCTTATTTTCATTTTGATTTGCATTTCCCTAAGGACTGATGATACTGAACATCTTTTCTCTGTGAGTTGCTTTTTACCTTATCATCCTGTTTACCTCTCATCACCCAGAGGCACCTGGGTGGCTCAGTGAGCTAAGCCTCTGACTTGGTTTTGGCTCAGGTCATGATCTCGGTGTCCCTGGGATGGAGGAGCCCTGTGCTGAGCCCCATGTCAGGCCCCGCACTCAGTGGAGAGTCTGCTTGTCCCTCAGCCCCTCCCCCAACTTGCGGGCTCGCTTTCTCTCTAAATTAAATAAAATAAAATCTTATATATCATCCTTGGGGAAATGTGTATTTAAATTCTTTGCCCATTTGAAACACTGGATCATTTTTCTTTTTACTGTTGAGTTATGAGAGTTCTTTGTATATTCTAGATACAAGTCCCATAGCAGATACAGGATTTGCAAATATTTTCTCCTGTTCTGTGGATATTCTTTTTCTCTTTTTTCTCCGTTGGTGTATTATGGGCATCCTTCAATGTCAAGAGAAAACTATGTCATTCTTCCCTTTTCCTACCTTACACATTTTTTCTTCCTTTCGCTCTCATTTTTTTTAAAGATTTTATTTATTTATTTGACACACAGAGAAAGATCACAAGTAGGCAGAGAGGCAGGCAGAGAGAGAGGAGGAAGCAGACTCCCCGCTGAGCAGAGAGCCCGATGTGGGACTCGATCCCAGGACCCTGAGATCATGACCTGAGCCGAAGGCAGAGGCCTCAACCCATTGAGCCACCCAGGCGTCCCCATTTTTTTTTTTTTTTTTTGGTGGCATTCATTTATGATTGTACCACAGCTTCTTCGACAAGTCTTCTGCTGAGCTTTATAGTCTTCGGTTTGTGTGTTGGTGAAAGACAAGGGATCGGCAGCTCCTGGGCAGGACAAGCAGACATCTACCTACTGTGTTGTCTGCTCCTGGATGCTGTGAAAACTCAGGCGGGCACAGGAAGTGTCTCTAACCTGCTTGTACTTCCTCTCAACCCATGTGGTTTCACAACCCCTGCAGGCTCACCCACACCCAGTGTCACCAGCCTGTCGCCTGTGTGAGAAAGTCCCACTGTAAGAGGCCCTGGGGCATTATCATTTCCTTCTTTCACCCTGTCTGGGTTGCCGGCAAATCCCCAGGACTCTCTGAAACCAGAGTGTTGGATTAGGTCCCTCCAGCAGCTGGAAAGATGAACTCCTGCGTCACCGTCATGAGGCTACTGCTGTGTGGGCCTTTTCTCTTTGGTAGGCAAGGGGAAAGGGGCCGGGAAGGGAAGGGACATGTATATGTGGCCAGAAACAGCAGGGCTTTGTGGAACTGGAGTAAACGAGCAGCTGCCGTGGGGTGGGATGGGCCATAGGTGACGGTGAGGCTCAGGAATCTTGGAGGGAACGGGGAAAGGAAAGAAAGTCAAGAGTCCAAAGTTGAAGCACGTTCTGGGGGGAGACAGAGAAGGGAGACACAGGTGGCAACAGAGAAGCGGAGTGGTGTCTTAAAAGGAGGCAGATGGCTAATGGGTACCTGCAGCTGTGGCTGGGGTCTGGTCCTGCTCGAGGTACGACCGTGGGCCACCATCTCAGCCCTTTCCCCTTTCTGTGCCTCAGTCTGTTTGATGGAACAAATGGTGGGGCAGCTTCTCTGCCATCCCAGGATGCTGCAGAAAGAAGCCTGATGCCTGGAAGGAAAGCGGGGCCCAAAGGGACAGTTGGGGACCTGTAGAGGATGCTTGGGCTGCTTCAGGTGGGGGGTGACATGGGGGAATCTGAGAGCTGATGGAAGAGACTGGTGCATGGTGGCGTGGGCAGTAAGGGAGCATTAGATGAGAAGCAGTTCCACAGAGATAGGGGATCCTGAAACCATGAGTCTGTGGCAGAAGCCTGAGGCTAATATCTCGGGTCTCAGGCCCAAAGGAGAAGTGGGTGTATAGGGAGATGCACCCTGCCAGGGGGCAACCCCATCGCCTGAGGGGCCCCTTCCATCTGCCTCTGTCTCACGGACCTCCGCCTCCTCATCCTTCCTTCTTTGCTGGGAGGTCAAGCGGGCTCTGGGTGGTAAAGGCGTCGCTGCTTCCAGATTTCTCCCCCGGAGTCAAGTTCCTGAAAGGGGAAGCCCAAGGGGGAAGGTCCGGCTCTGCCTCCAGAGCTCGTGGCTTGAGCACCCCGAGGAAGGAGCCGGGTCTTCATGGGTCGGCCGCCCCCTGGGGGCACGTGGGCGACGGCCAATCAGCGCTCGCGGCTCTAGGGGCACGTGCGGGGGACTGGCCAGCCGGAAGTGGCTGACCGCACCCCCTGGTCTCCCTCAGCCAGGGCCTCCGGCTACAATCTGGAAGTGCGGCACGTGCAAAACTTCTCCTTCCCACACGCCGGGAGGCATTTCGGGTACCGCGTCCTGCAGGTTGGAGACGGGTGAGCTGTGGCCCCAGGCCCTCCCTGGCCCCGCAGAGCCAGGACAGGGGACCAGGACACCAGCACCCGGGGTGGGCCAGATCAGGGGAACTGGTAGGGTCCTAGGGTCTTCCTGTGTGGAAGAGTCACGGTGGGATTTCTCAGAAACAGGAGCGAGGCCCTCCGATACAAGGACGAGGACCGTCTGTCGTTAAATCCCCACACAAGTGCCTAATAAAAGAGGAGATATCACAGCCCCTAAAAGGCTTCGCAACACTTCCAGATTCCCCATGGGGGCTCTGACTAGACAGAGAGCGCCTTGATGGCAGGGATTTTGTGTCTTTCTTTTTCTCCCTCATCCCTAGTACATGCCCCAGCCTAGCAAGTAGTATATATGACATAAATGATTTTTTAGAAAGATTTTATTTATTTGAGAGAGACAGTGAGATCACTGGCAGAGAGGAGGGGCAGAGGGAGAGGGAGAAGCAGACTCCCCAGTGAGCAGGGAGCCCAACGCAGGGCTTAACCCAGGACCCTGGGACCATGACATGAGCTGAAGACAAATGCTTAACCACTTAGCGGGCTAAGCCACCCAAGCGCCCCCCGTAAATGACTTTTGAGTTGATGACTTATTGAATGAACTCATAATTTGACCTTCTGGCACATCAGTCTCTGGTCCTCAGTTTTTCTAGACTATGAATGAAAAAGATTCTTAACTTTCTAGAAGTTTGATGTATTCGATAGGGAAGAGGTAGGGGCTGAGCCTCCCGGAAAGGGACTGGCTACAATGTTCTGAGATATTTGTGGATCTGAAACCCCTAATGGGTAGGAGTGGGTGGGTGAAGACGGGGACAATTCCCATCTCACCGGTGAGACTTTTCATCAGGGTTGTCGTGGGAGCTCCAGGTGAGGGGAACAGCACAGGAAACCTCTATCAGTGCCATCCAGACCCTGGCCACTGCCTACCAGTAAGCCTGAGTGGTGAGTAACTGATGAGGGGCCTGGGAGGAATGGTGTCTCAGTGAAGTTGAGGCTGATCCCACCACACCTGGATTACCTAAGCTCCTCCAGACCCATCTCCCGCTGCCTACAGGTTCCAGCTATATCTCCAAGTACTTGGGAATGACCTTGGCGACAGACTTCACAAGTGGAAAGCTTTTGGTAAGAATCTTGTGTAGTGTGATATCAGTCAATGCTAAGAAAGACAGATGGAAAAGAAGGAAGGGAAAGTTGAGTAAAGATCCTATAGAAGATTACAGACATCAGAGAGATTCTGCGTTTATTATCAATCAGCGTTTATTAAAAACCCAAGTATGAGCCAGCTATTTTTGAGACCTTACTTATGTCGTTCTTTTTCCAAATATGAACTGTGGCCATTGACATACAGAGATGAATTTTGGTGGTACACAGACTTTCCACGTTTTATAATTATATTTTTATTTAATAGTTTGTTGGGAAAAATATATGACACATCAAATAAATGATGTCTTGGATCGGATTTCTTGAGATGAGGCTAAGATTTAAATAAAAAATAAATTTGAAGTAAATAAAACATTAAATAAATACTAGTCTGCATAATATGCCCAGAAATTGGGAAGTGATGCACAAATGCCTGAAGTTCTCTTTTCTAACCTTCAGTACACTCGGGAAGGATTAGGGATCCTTATACACATTTTACACACAAGGAAACGAGACCCAAGGGCTTAAGAGGCTTGACCAAGGTCACATGGTTTTAAAGAGGTAGAGCCAGGATGTGAATCAAATTCCCCTTTGGTTCCAAGCCTGCTGGTCTTTACAGTTCATCCCAGCAGCATCTTCTGACACAGGTGTATGAGATAGAAGGCTGGCTAAGTGAAGCATTTAGCTAGCATCGATGGAGACCTGTTTACTTAGCTACTTTTACATGCCAGCCAATGTGCTAGGCTCCTACGGGGTCAGACAAGTGAGTGATAAAGATAACATGAGCCCGGACTTTTGAGAAATTGCAGTCTGGCAGGAAATATTGTCATAAATGAAATAAATAATATTGTATGTTCTGGGAATAGTGGGTGATTTGCCTTAAAAACAAGATGTGATTGGGAATGGAAGGGGATAGGCCTGGAAATGTAGGAGAGGGCCCAACTGTAAACAGTATGAATGCCCAGCTCAGGAGCTTAAACTCTATCCTGTAGGCAGTGAGCCTCGCCTGGCACACAGCTTTGGCAGTACGGATGGAGAGGCAGCTATAAGACCTGGGGCAGAATTACCTTGCCTTGGTCACCTGTTGGTTGTAGGGAGTGAGGTCAGGGGGTGGTGACTCTGAAGATTCTTGTTCTTGGCTGAGGGGGCCCAGAAGACACAAAGGAAGAAGACCCACCCACCCCTTTTTTTGAATATTTGCTTCCTTCAGGCATGTGATCCTGGGCTATCTCGGACATGTGACCAGAATGTCTACCTAAGTGGCTTGTGTTACATTTTCCACCAGAATCTGAAGGGTCCTGTGCTGCAAGGGCGCCCTGGTTATCAGGGTAAGGAGCTGGGGATCCAGTGGGTAAAAATCTCTCCCACGTAGCTGCCCGTGTAATGGAAACAGCATGGGCCCGCCAACCCATGGAGACATTTCACCGAGTCCCTTTGTGTCTGGCTTCTCTAGAATGTATAAAGGGCAACGTGGACTTGGTGTTCCTGTTTGATGGTTCAATGAGCTTGCAGACAGATGAATTTCAGAAGATTGTGGACTTCATGAAGGATGTGATGAAGAAACTCAGCAATTCTTCCTACCAGGTAAATATATTAATTAGTTCTCCTGATCGTAGGCAATAGATGCCTGGTTGAGCTAACGTAAGGCATAAAAGAAAAAACTTACTATGAGGTGTCTTCAGAACCTAAAGGCATAGTTGGACTGGACCTCTGGAAGAGACAAGAAACTAGGAAGTAAAAAGTGTCTGGGATTCTTGTTAGTTCTCATTTCTGTTTCTTTTTGGCTTTTGCTTCCCTCTTCTCTCTCCACACACTGACTCCCTCAGCTTCTTTGGATCACATGGGCCTGTGGAAAGCTCCTAAGCTCACAAATTAAAGTTTCAGGAGGGTTTTCCCGTCCTCTCCACCAACCCCTCCTTTTGCAAATTTCAAACTCTTGGAGAATAGATTCTCACTGGCCTAGCCTCAGCTGAGTGGCATGTGTGGCCCAACCAGCTGTATCCAGCTTAGCGGGGTCCCTCAGCAGAACCATCCCCAGAGGATAGGAGTTCAGCAGATGGCACTACATAATGGATCAGGGGTTTAGTTAATTTTATTTCTGTGTTTGTGTATATATTACTTCATTTTCAAAAGAATGCTCTGAGGCAGGAATGTGGGGTTGGGTTACCCAGGTCCCAGATAAGAAATTGACTAGAAGGGGCCCCTGGATGGCACAGTTGGAAGAGCAAGGGGGTTATGAGTTTGAGCCCCATGTTGGGGATAGAGATTACTTAAAAATAAAGTGAGGGGCGCCTGGGTGGCTCAGTCGGTTAAACCTCTGCCTTAGGCTCAGGTTGTGATCTCTGGGTCCTGGGATCGAGCCCCCTGTCAGGCTGTCTGCTTAGCAGGTAGCGTGCTTCCCTCTCTCTGTGTCTCTGCCTGCCTCTCTGCCTACTTGTGATCTCTGTCTGTCAAATAGATAAATAAAATCTTTAAAAAAAGTAAAAAAAATAGATTGGAGCAGACAAATAGGAAGGGATATGAAGTGATATTTCATTTCTTCCTTCTTTTTCTAGTTTGCTGCCGTTCAGTTTTCCACGGACCACAAAACAGAATTTAATTTCTTGGATTATGTTAAGACGAAGAACCCTGATGTTCTGCTGGGCAAAGTAGAACACATGCGCCAACTGACCAACACCTTTGGTGCCATCAACTATGTCGCGTGAGTCCCCATTTGTGGGAGACAGCCCACGTGTCAGTTGCACTGACCCCCTCAGGTTGCAGCGTATAGGAACTCAACAGATGGGCTTAGCAAGGGGCAGGCTATTGTAGGAATTCAAGTGGAGCCATGTTAGTCCAGGTTCTTTCATTTTTTAAAAGGATTTTACTTATTTACTTAAGAGAAGGAGAAAGCATGAGCAGGGGGATAGGCAGCGGGGGTGGGGAGAAGCAGGATCCCCACTGAACAGGGAGCCTAATTGCGGGACTCAATCCCAGAACCCAGGGATCATGACCTGATGCTTAACTGACTGAGTCTCCCAGGATCCCCTAGTCCAGGAATCTACTTCATACTAACTAAATCCCCAACGGCAATTCTTGGGAGGACGCAGGGGTAGATCATGAACCTTTGGGACAGGGAGTAATGCCAAACCTCACGAGGATCTAGTACTAAGAACTTGGAAAGTGATCGTGAACATGACAGCCATGGTTGGGTCACATATGAGTTGGGGATCAGCTTTGGAAGTCAGCAGGTGAACAAAAATCTCTGCTAGTGAAAATTCTCCTTGAGGAATTCCTTGAATTATTCATAAAATTCAGTATACTCGAGTCCCTCATTGGAAGCTGGCATATCCTGATTTCCTAAATCTGCTCTAGAAGGTCTTCCTCCTGGAGGTAGACCAGGTGGCTGTGTTTCAATTGAGGCCTGGATGAATGCAGTTAGATTGTGCTGAAAGGCCATATTGTATATTTTATTTGATTTTTTTTTGGTTAATGATTATAAACAAGACATTTAATTTTCATACTCATTTGGGGGAAAGGAGAAAAATCAGTTTGCCCAACTCAATGATGGTCTTTCTGGAAGAGTCTCCATCATTCTGTAGAATGGGATGGGTTGCTTGATCTGAGGATTTTGTACTTTTCATTCATAAAGAGAAACTCCTTTGAAGAGAGTAATCGAAGAGCGAGTCTTTTGAGCAGCTTCGCTGGTGCACAGCCAAACTCCCTCTCTGAGTGAAGCTTTTCCCACATGGGACACACAGCTGGGGTGTCTCTCTTGTGTGGATTTTGCCTTGCAGGAGACAGATGCTCCCTGGTGTGGAAACTCTCCTTACGCTTCGTACAGGCATAGAGTTTCAGGCCTGTGTGGACACTGATGTGACCAATTCACCTTCCTTTCTGACTGAAGGCTTTTCCACACTGGCCATATCTATAGGGCTTTTCACCACTATGGACTCTTCTATGAACAGCAGGTTTGATTTCTGAAGCTTCTCTGACAAATAGCCTACTCATAGGGTTTCTGTCCAGTGTGGGTTCTCTCACTAATGGCCAGACTACCTCATTGACTAGAGTTTTTCTAGCACTCCTTGCTCTGATTGGCTTCTCTCCTGTGTATATTTGCTGATATGTAACAAGATTGCCCTTGGCCCCGAAGCTGTTTCCCCAATAGGTACACTCAAAAGGCTTCGGACTAGTGTGGATTCTCTTGTGCAAGGTTAGACTGCCTTTTTGCCCTAAGGATTTTGCACGTTCATGACACTCATAGACCCTCTGTCTCCAGGTGAATCTTCCTATAGTGTCTTAGAATCTGGGGATTTTTGTTCCAGTTTCTCCCTTCAAAGGAATTCTGGAAATCCCAGCTGGAGGATCCCATGGCCTCAGAGTGATCATATTTGCATTGGGCTTCTGTCATCATGGTCACTGAAAAATACTACACTCTGGGCCTATCTTCCATGAGAGTCCAGCAGAGTGGCTGTTGGAAATCCAAACACGGCCTCGCCTGCCGTATGACCCTAATCCCCACCTCTTCATAGAATTCATCCATGGGCTGTTCTTAAGCCCCACAGTGGCACGTGCCACAGACAGAGGCCAGCATCGAGCCACAGCAGTGCCAGTGGAATGAACTACAACTCCCAGGAGCCCGTGTTATATATTTTTTAAAAATACCTATGGGGCACCTGGGTGGCTCAGTAGGTTAAGTGTCTGACTCTTGATCACAGCTCAGGTGTCCAAGCCCCACTCTGGGCTCCGTGCTGGGCAAGGAGCCTACTTAAAATAATAATAATAGTAGTAGTAACAACAATTTTAAAAATAGAAATATCTGTCTTTACACGTTAAAGTGGTCAGAGAACCTGAAAACGATTTGGGAAATAAGAGAATTGTATCTTTCCTTCTCATGCTGCCCCTGTCATACACAAAAATTAAGTCAAAAAGCAGGAAGGATTTCCTGGGCCATGACACTTATTTTTCTGATTCTTATTTCTTCGCCAAGATTGTACAGCTGGATTTGCATAAGTTAAATATGCATGGGATGACTCTTCTCAAGGCTCTACAGAAGTGTTCCCAGCCCTTTTCTTCTGAGGCTCACTTGACCTGTCATGTCCACTTCATTCTTCTCTTTGTAGACAGCTTTGGTGGGTACATGGCAAGGCAAGTCCACCAGAAAAAAAAAATGACAGCCTTGGCTCCTCAGTCCAGGTGACCAAACTGAATTCCAGCTTCCAGGAGAGAAAATCTGATTGGCTGAGGCTGGGTGTCTACAGGTCCACTCAGCTCTGCCTTAGGCATCAAGTCACATGGCACAGACATGGATTCTGGGGTCCCAGAAATGTAAATACCATTTTTAGCTCATGGACCATACACAGAAGTGATCTGTGGGCTGGCTTTGGCCTATGGGTTGTTGTTTGTCATGTTCTGGGTTCTGGGACTATAGCAACGAATGAAACAAAAGTCTCTACTCTCTTGATGGTTTAACATTATATTAGGGAAGAGAAACGCAATAGACAGGATCAGTGTGTAAATTAGATAATGTAGTAGAAGATGGAAGTTTTTGTTTTTGTTTCTTTTAATATATGTATTTTATATTTTTATTTATTTATTTGACAGAGAGAGATCACAAGTAGGCAGAGAGGCAGGCAGAGAGAGAAAGGAGGAAGCAGGCTCCCTGCTGAGCAGAGAGCCCGATGCGGGACTCAATCCCAGGACCCTGAGATCATGACCTGAGCCAAAGGCAGAGGCTTAACTCACTGAGCCACCCAGGCTCCTGAAGATGGAAGGTTTATAAAGAGAAAGAAAACAGTAGGCAGTAGGAAGATGAGGGAAGGTTACATTTGCACAAAGACTGGTTGGAGGCGAGGAAGCAGCCATGCCAATACCTGGGAAGACCATTCCAGGCAGAGGGAATAGTAAATGCTTGGGATGTTCCAAGAAGAACCAGGACAACAGTGTGACTGGGGAGAAGTAAGTGAAGGCGAAAAGTAGTAGGAGACGAGGTCGGAGAGACCGTGGGAGTCCAGAGCACTTAGGGCCTTTGAGGCCATAGGGAGGACTTTGGTTTTTCCTCAGAGTGAGATGAGAAGTCACTGGAGGTTTTGAGCAGAGGGGTGATAATCTGATTTATGTTTTTAAAAGGATCCCTCTGGGGTGCCTGGGTGGCTCAGTCGGTTAAGCGTCTGCCTTCCACTCAGGTCATGATCCTGGGGTCCTAGGATTGAGCCCTATTTCAGGCTCCCTGCTCAGTGGGAGCCTGCTTCTCCCTCTGCCTACCCCCTGTTTGTGCTCTCTCTCAAATAAATAAATAAAATATATATTTTTAAAGAAGTATTCCTCTGGTTGCAGGGCTGTTAAGCTGTGAAGGGGACGGGGGTGGAGCAGGAAGGCCAGGTAGAAGGCTATTGAAAAATAGAGATGAGAGGTGATGGCGGTTTAAACCAGGGTAGAAATCCATGAACAGGAGCCATGAGAGGCCATGTCCATGTGGACAGAGGCTGGGGAAACAATTTGCACCCAAGATGGAACAGAGGCCTTGGCCCTGCCCCATCAGAGCTTCTCCACCTGTCACTTTCCACCCCCCCCAACCCTGCTGTGTGACTTTCAGCTTCTCCTCCCAAGTCAGGTTATGTCATAAGTCAAGGGCTGTAGTCTGTGTAGACTGGCTGCTCTTGGATTAATTGTCCATCTCTAGTGAGCTGTGGGGTGGGGAGGAAAGGATCAGATGGCACAGGGAGAACTACTGTCCTAACAGAAACTGTGGGCACCCTGTCTTCATCCAGAAGGAGGCCGTGGGCAGGTGCGACTTTGGAGCATGGGCCTGTCCAGTGTTCAGGACTCCCTTCTCCCTTTTATGTCATATGCGCTGAGCACCTGCCCTGTGTCAGGAGCCAGAGACACAGGAGCAAACCAGATATGTTCCTCCCCTGGGGAACTCGTGATCTGGGGAAAACTGAAACGAAATAGGTGACTTCCATTCCCTGGGAGACTTGCTGTAGCAGAGACACCTACAGGCAGCCTGGCCATCAATGGTGGGGCGCTGCCAGATGAGCTTGTTCTGGAAGCATGACTTCCCAAGTTTCTCTAGCCGTGGAGCCCGTTTTCCATATTGAAATTGCACCTGGATCCCCAACATGTCTACCCAATAAAAGGGTAGTTGTTGTGTGGTTGAACTGGAGAGTAGGAAGCCCAGAGTGTCTCCTCACAAAGCCTCCCTGTCACTGCCCATGGGCTCCAGGACAACCCCTGGCAACCCAGAGTTCCATCAAAGACTACTGGTCTGGAAGGAGGGGGGTGGCAGCCGGGGTGAGGTAGGAAGTTCAGAAGAGAACTTGGAAGTCTGGGAACACCTGCCTGCCTGGAGGATGGGAGAAGGGCTTTTGCATAACCAGCAGGACAGTGACTTAATGAGCTGAGTGAGTGGGGGGAGCCCACATGATGTGGGGGAGACTTTCACATGTGCCTTTTCTGGGACACAGGACAGAGGTGTTCCGGCAAGACCTGGGGGCCCGGCCAGATGCCACCAAAGTGCTTATCATCATCACTGATGGGGAAGCCACTGACCACGCCAACATTGACTCAGCCAAAGACATCACCCGCTACATCATCGGGGTATGGTCGGGTGCTGGCCACTTCCCAAGTCCTATCCTGCCTCTCCTGTTCCCGATCCCCACTCCCCTTTCTCCTGGGTAGGGGGGGAGAGGCAGGGCCTTATCTGTGAATCTGGGGACGCCAACTCTCCAGTCTTCACTTTCTCACAGATTGGGAAGCATTTTGAGACCAAGGAAAGTCAGGAAAGGCTCCATGAATTTGCCTCAAAACCTGCGAAGGATTTTGTAAAGATCCTGGACACGTTTGAGAAGCTTAAAGATCTGTTCACTGAGCTGCAAAAGAAGATCTATGTCATTGAGGGTGAGTGGCAAACCCGGGGTTGGGGAGAGAGAGGGGAAGTCGCTTACAGAAGCTCATCTGGGACAATCAGACTAGCGACATGCTGGGTGATGGTGGTAACAGGAGCTCAGAGTGTCTGAGGCTGTAAGAAGGGCTCTCCTGGAAAAGGGCCTTGGGGGGGGATTTGGGGGAGGGACCCTTGAGGAGCAGCCTCTGTTTCCCCCTGAAATTCCATCTTCCTCATAAAACTCAGCTGGGGCCAGGGTGAGGCCCCGAACTGACCTCTAGCTTGCTGTTGTTAACCGAGGCCTGCGGAAGAAGTAGAATTTCCCACCCTCCCCAACCTGACTCAGCTCCCTCATTTTCCCTTGTCTCCACTTACTTAAGGTGGACTAGTGGGCTGGGGACCAAGTGCAGGGAGCCCACAGGCCCTCTTGGTCTGCAGTAAGAGAAGGTTTGGACTGCAGTCTTGGGATGGAGGACTTGCTCTGGGTGGGGGGTATTTTCCCAGGAATCCCGGTCTGCTGAAAGCTACAGGATTCCCTCTGGGAAGGCCCCTGTGCTAGAACACGGGCTTTGTGTTTGGTTCGGTTGAAGAAGCAAGTGGTGTATATAATGGGACTGGGCAGACCACTCAGGAAGGCATTCTGCCTTTGCTGTGTGACCTCAGCCAGGTTACTTTCTCTCTCTGAGGCTTGCTGAGTTCTCCACTAACTGGGGCTAATAATATCAGTCTCACAGCTTTGGGAGGTTTGACTGTTGTATTAGTTTCCTAGGGCTGTTGTACCAAAGTACCAAAAACCGAGAGGCTTAAACCAATAGGAATTTAGTGTCTTGTGCTTCGGGAGGCCAGAAGTCGGAGGTCAAGGGGCCGACGGGGGCAGGCTCTTTCTGACAGGTCTTAGAGAGAACACTTCACGCCTCTTCTAACTTCTGGCGTCCACAGCAGTCCCTGGCATCCCTTGGCTTGTGGCTGCATCACTTCTGTCATCTGCGTGTCTACAAGCCCCTGCATGTCTGTCCTCACGTCCTCTTCTCTCTGTGCGTGTCTGTCTGTGTCCACACTTCCCTCTTTCATAGGGACACTATAAAATATTGGATCCTGTTGGATCGAGGCCTACCCCAGTGACCTCATTTTAACCCGAGTGCATTGTAAAGACCCTATTTCCAAACAAGGTCATATTCTCAAGTACTAGGGCTTAGGTCGTGAAAATAACTTTTTTTTTTTTTTTTTTTTTTAGACAACACAATTCAAGCCCCAACCCCAGCTTAGCAGAGTGCTTGGTACCTCGCAGGCCCTCTGTAAATCGCAGAGCTGGTTATCTCTGGCTCTGATCGTCTATCCTGACCTGCCCTGACTCATGCTTCAGAGAGTATCTTAGATGTCACTTCCTCTGATAAGTTCTCCCCAAACCTGAGTCTAGGCTGAGGGCTTCTTTCCGGGTGCCGCCGTTAAGGGCTGTATGCTCCCTCTCAGAGGCCCCGAAGCTTACATTGTATTAAATTATGTGCAGTATTATTTATGCAGTGAACGAACAATGAGCAAAATCATGGTAATTGCTGTGTTTCTTGAAAGCTTTACAAGGTAACAGGCACTTTTTCTATATCATTTAATTCCTTCCTCTCAGAAGCTTTGCAAGGCTGGTGGGATGATTTTCATTTTATTAATTCAGGCTTGCACTAACCAGGTACTGTGAATAAGACATTCAGGGGCACCTGGGTGGCTCAGTCAGTTGGGCGGTGGCATTCAGCTCAGGTCATGATTCCTGGGATGGAGCCCCACATCGGGCTCCCTGCTCGGTGGAGAGCCTGCTTCTCCCTCTCCCTCTGTCTGATGCTCTGCTTACTTGTGCTATCTCTCTGTCAAATAAATAAATAAAGTAAAGCAAAAAATACACTCAGGGATATTGTCAACGTGGGGCTCATATTCAGGTTGGATAAAGAAAGGCAGAAAACAAAAGAACAGGGTAATTAGAGATGATGATAGGTGCTGTAAAGGAAATTAATAAACTGGATAGAAAGATTTCACTGGGGGAAGCCGCGTGAGATGGGCTTTTCAAAAGGCCTTTCTAGATGCTTTATTTTTTAACGGAGGTAGAATTCACTCTGAGATGACATTCGAACCGAGACACGAAAGATGAGACTCGAACAGCCACGTGAGGAATGTGGGCAAAGACCGTTGAAGTCGGAGAAGAGCCAGCATGGGGCCCAGAGGTGGGGAAGGGCAGGCGAGCCGGAGGAACAGAAAAAAGGTCAGCATGACAGGAGCTGATGAGCAAGGGAGACAACGTGGGAGAGAGAGGCCAGGCCTTCCAGTTCCTTATAAGCAGCTGGGGTTTTGATCTAAAGAGCGATGGCAAGGGATGAAGGGTTTTTGAGAAACGGAAACATGTGGTCTGATAGACATTTTTTCAAAAGATTACTCCAGCTTGCTCTGCAGAAAAAAGACACGACAAGAGGAAGAACGAAGTCAGGGGCTGAATGGGTAAGTGAGGACAGTTGTCAGGCAAAAGGCGAGGATGGCTGGGCCCTGTGTGGTGGCCTGCACGCTCTTCAGAGAAGGCCGCAGATGCATTTTGAACCTAAAACCATCCTGATTTGGTGATGTGGTGGGGAAGCCTGAGTGGGAGCAGAACCACAGAGCTACTTGTTTGCCCGGGTTCACACTGAGCTCAGCCCATGTCACTGCCCAGTCTGACGGGCGTGCAGGTGGTTTCTACCTTGCCCAAAGGCCGGTGCCATGCTTCTTTCTCGGTCTTTCCTCGAGTGTCCACCCATTCTCTTTACCTCGTCCCTAGGCACCAGCAAACAGGACCTGACATCCTTCAACATGGAGCTGTCCTCTAGCGGGATCAGCGCTGACCTCAGCCACGTGAGTGGCGGCCCTGAAGTGGGGGGGTGGGCTGAAGGATGTTGTGGGCACTAGGCTAAGCCTGCTCGTCTCCTTCCTGGGCAGGGCCATGGCGTCGTTGGGGCGGTTGGAGCCAAGGACTGGGCTGGGGGCTTCCTAGACCTGACGGCAGACCTGCAGGATGATAATTTTGTTGGAAATGAGCCACTGACACCGGAAGCGAGATCAGGCTATTTGGGTGAGTACTTTTCTGCTGCTTTCTTTTGGTCTGAGGGGCCAGGGTCACTCAGAACAGCTTTCAAAACCGTAATGAAGGTAGTTAAGCAACCAGCATGAACAAACTCAGAGTTTAAATAGGGCTGCAATGTTCTTTTTTTTTTTTTTTTAAGATTTTACTTATCACAAGTAGGCAGAGAGGCAGGCAGAGAGAGAGAGAGGGAAGTAGGCTCCCCGCTGAGCAGAGAGCCCGATGTGGGGCTCGATCCCAGGACCCTGAGATCATGACCTGAGCCAAAGGCAGAGGCTTAACCCACTGAGCCACCCAGGTGCCCCAGGGCTATAATGTTCTTAATTTTCCCCTTAATATCTCCTCTGCTGTGTAGTAGTCATGTTTTTGTTTTCTGAATTTTATGATGCTTGGACATCTTGAGGCCTTGTGAATCCCAGAGACACTGCCCCTCCCAGGGCTAGCTAACTCCTACAGATAGTGAACAAGGGGCCTGTGAGCAGTTTGCCAGCCAGCCAACCCTGAGCCCGTATCCCCAGCCACCTTCTTTACCCAACTTTCACACACCAAGCCAGTATTCCCCCCGACATGAATCTCTAGTTAGCTAAGGACCACCCTTTGTAGACCAGTGCCAGCCAGCATTGTTCAAACCGTCCCATCCAAAGCTTGTTCAAGCTTGCCTACTCAGCGACCTCTCTGTGTCTTACCCATAAATTAAATTCTGGGTCCATTTTACAGCAGCCTGCCTCATTAGTAGGGGGACCTGAGGGTCCTCCTTGAGGCTTCCTTCTCTAGAATTGCCCACGAACTCCAAGGTTGATTCACCTCAAGAGTTCTTCAGATGCCAAGGGCGGAAAAAAGGCACCTGGTCAGTCCACAGTTGCAGTTGCTTCTCTCTGACTCATGGTGTCCCTGTTGTGAGCTTGTCCTGCACAGTTCTGGGGCTGCTGGTCAACCCAAGGGGTTGACAGTCTCAGGCACAGAGAGGCCTTACTCTTGTGCACAGAGGTTATAGCTCTTCTGGTTCATGCTCATGTAGTCAACCTGTGTCAAGGCACAGACTGGCTTCAAGAGCCCTGGGATAGGACTGCTTCCAGGCTCTACCTAGAAACCCTCTCACCCTGCCTCATCCATGACCAGTGTATAGGGGCGGGCCATGTCTTTATTAAACTCGCAGAACAGGGATGCCTGGGTGGTTCAGTCGGTTGGGCATCTGCCTTCAGCTCAGGTCATGATCCCAGGGTCCTGGGATTGAGCCCCGCAAGTGGGCTCCCTGCTGGGCAGGGAGCCCACTTCTTCCTCTGCCTGCCACTCCCCCTGCTTGTGCTCTCTCTCTCTCTCTGTCCCTCTGACAAATAAATAAATAAAATCTTAAAAATGTATCTATGCTTTATAAAAAATTTAAAAAATAAACTCTCAGAAACAAAGACTTCATTACATAATTTCCTTGGGAAAATTAGTGCCCTTCATCTTGCATCTACTCTTCTAAGGAAAGCTACCCTCCATGACTTTCTCTCTCTCTCCCTTTTGACATTCTTTACTGAGTATTATGTGTCAGGCACTGGTCTAAGCGCATGACATGCATTGACAAATTTTATCTCATTTTATTCTTACTATAACCATGCTAGTAGGTATCTTTATTACGTACACTATTTATTTTTTAATATAATTAAAATATAATATAATAAAATATAAAAATAAAAAATATTTCTATGTTTTTGTTAGAGATAGAGAGCACGTGCATTCCAGAGCGAACAAGCCAGGGGGGGAGGGGCAGAGGGAGAGAGAGAGTCCTGGAGGTGACTCCCCATTGAGCACGGAGCCTGACGCGGGGCTCCATTCCAGGATCCCAAGATCATGATCTGAGCTGAAATCAAAAGTTGGTTGTTCAACCAACCGCCGCCCCGCCGGCGGCCCTATTACACTTAGCTCCTACACTATCACCTTCAAGGAGCTTTGCATCCCACAGTGTTCTGCGAGCCAGCCAGCAACATTGATGGTTCAAGAAAAAATAATCCATATTTTACTCTCTAATTAGGCACCGGTCCCACTAGACACACACACACACACACACACACACACACACACACACACACACACACGCTGCATATATTGTGTATATATGGACATGATTAAAGAAAAAGAGAAAAAAGAAAAAATTTTCAATTCCTGCTAACATAAATAAATAAATAAATATATATATAAATGATCTTGGGAGCCCTGGTACTATCCTCCTCCATATGTGGTCATCTTGAATCCTCAAAACCATCCTGTCCTATCCCGTGTTTTGGTTGAGAAAACTGAGCCTCAGGGCGTGACGTAATTATGCAAGATCACACAGCTGGGAGGTTTAGGCACTGAGAATACCACCTCGCCCCTGATTTCCACTGGCAAATTCCCAACTCCCGCACTCCAAGAACGTGCACGAATGGAGGGGAAAGGGGCTCAGCCTCTCTGCCCTTCTTCTCCTGCATGGTGGTGTCTCGGATGGCTCTGTTTGTGTCGCTCCTTTGCACTACTCTAAGCAGAGAAGATGAAATTGGGTCAGTAAGTCGTCTTCCTGAATCAGAGCGTCCCTAATGGATGGGTGCTGGCTAGAGCACGATCCCTGGTCCAGTTTCAGGCAGCATTTCCTCAGCCGTCACAGCAACGTGCTCACAGGGAGAAACCTCGTTGCCCATAAAAGCTGTGGACTAGGAGGGTAGCCTGAAGAGACAACTCCAAACAAAATGTGTTCAAGTCTCCTGCCTTATTTTTAATATTCATGCAGATTTTTCATTCATCTTATGACTATATCTCACTTTAATTTTTAAAGATTTTATTTATGTATTTGAGAGAGAGAGAACACACACAGGGGGAAGGGGCAGAGGGAGAAGGAGAAGCAGACTCCCCACTGAGTAGGAAGCCCAACCGGGGGTCATGACCCGAGCTGAAGGCAGATGCCAAACTGACTGAGCCACCCAGGGGCCCCGTTATGTGATTATTTTAAAATAGTGTAGTCTCCTTTCTCAACATTCTGGTCAGCTGAGGCTCAGGAAGATGCTCCAGGTTTCCTGGCTGCATTTTCCTGGGCCTGTGCGTTGGCCACAGTTTGAGAAATGCAGTTTCAGACCAAGATGGCGGGATGTGTGCCCCTTGGAGCACATGGCTGCTTTTCTCTGGGGAAGGTCCTCTGTTTCACAGCATCTTTGCTTCTAACCCAGTTTCCCAGAGTTTCTGCTCTTTTTTGTCCCTGGGTTTTACCTTCTTCCAGCCGCCACTGTGCTCCTGATTCCAAGCCCCTGTCCTCCCTCTTGCCCATTCTTTCTCTCTTTCTCTCTCTCTTTCTCTCACCCCCCTCAGGTTACACAGTGACCTTGCTGCCCTCCCAAAGGCTCAATTTGCTGCTGGCCACTGGAGCCCCCCGCTACCAGCACGTGGGGCGGGTGCTGCTGTTCCAGGAGTCAGAGGACAGAGGACACTGGAACCAAATCCAGAAAATAGATGGCAGCCAGGTGAGCATGGCCCTGGGGTCTTCTGCAGGTCAGGGACTGGTAGGGCGCCAGTCATGCTCCCTGCTGTCTGCAAGCATGTACCCACTCACGGGGCTTCCTTGGTCCTCTTCCTCTCCCTACAGATTGGCTCTTACTTCGGTGGTGAGCTGTGTGGCGTTGACATGGACCACGATGGGGAGACAGAGCTGCTGCTGATCGGAGCCCCCTTGTTCTATGGGGAGCAGAGAGGAGGCCGGGTGTTTATCTACCAGAAAAAACAGGTGGGGACCAGGACCGCCAGGAGGTGGGAGGAGAAACAGATTCCCAGCCAACCCGGGTCCCAATTATCTGGAAAGGCTTTCCTTGTTGGGTCACAGTGGAATGGACCTTTAGAACCAGAGGACCTGAGCCTCCGTGCCCAGGGAGGGTAGGCTGTGTGCCAGGCCCAGGGCCAAATCTTTTATTTACAGGACACCTTGGGTGGTCCTCACAGAGTCACCTTCTGGGAAACCCTGTGCTTTTCCTTCATAAACGGGATCACTGTGGCTCAGCAAGGCTGGGTCACCTTCCAAAGCCCCAAGGCCACCCAGACAACCAGCGGTGGAGCTGGGACCTGAGCCCAGGTCAGTCTGCTGCACTGGGCCCGTTCTGTGAGAGACCACACCCGACCCTCCTTCAGCATTCTCCAAGCACGCAGGGCTGCCCCCTGCAAATGCTGGCCAAGTGACTGAGGTGGAGCCTGTCACTTTGCTCCTTCCTAGCTGAGGTTCGAAGTGATCTCAGAGCTGCAGGGGGACCCTGGCTACCCGCTTGGGCGGTTTGGAGCAGCCATCGCAGCCCTGACGGACATCAACGGGGATGGGCTGGTGGACGTGGCTGTAGGGGCCCCTCTGGAGGAGCAGGGGGCTGTGTACATCTTCAACGGGCAGCATGGGGCACTGAGCCCCCGGCCAAGCCAGGTGAGAAGAGCCCTGCCTGGCCCCCCAAACCCATTCCCAAGCACCCAGAAGCCTCCAAACCCAGACCCCGCTCCCCAGCCCAACTCGTCCCACCCTCCGGCCCGTCCTCTCCCTAGCTTAACAGGAATTTTTCTCTTGATCTCAGCGGATCAAAGGGACCCAGGTGTCCTCGGGAATTCGATGGTTTGGACGATCCATCCATGGGGTGAAAGACCTCGGAGGAGACGGCCTGACGGATGTGGCTGTGGGAGCCGAGGGGCTGGTGGTTGTGCTCAGGTAAGACAGGAGTGAGGATGACCACAGCTCTCGTCCTTCAAACAGCTCCCCATGTAGTAGGACTCCTCTAGTCTTCCCCCAGCCCCAGCAGAGAGGTTCTCCTCCCGCACAGCCTTCATGTCTTACTCTGCTTTAAATGGCTGCAATTCAGTGATGGACTGGGATTTGAACCCAGGCCGGTCTGACATTACAACCTCCTAGAGAAGCAGCAGCCGGGGATGGCTCTAGAAACTGGTCACCCAGATGCAGGTCCAAGCTCTGCCATTTACTTCTTGGGTGGCCTTAGCCAGTCACTTAGCTGGGTGGCTCAGACCGTTGAGTGTCTGCCTCTTGGTTTGCATTCGGGTCCTGAGCTCAGAGTCGGGAGATGGAACTCTGTTGTGGGCTCCGCCCTGGGCGTGGAGCCTGCTCGGGATTCTCTGTCTCTTTCTCCTTGTTCCCCCTCACTTCCCCAAAGCTCATTCTTCCATATGGAAAATGGGTCAGAGGGCCTCTAGAAGGAAATGGGAAGCCCTAATGAATTACCATTATTATTACTGTTTCGAGGAGACAGGGCTGTTGAGGTCTGCTTTCGGGGATTAGAGTCCTCTGGATGCTTGTGGAAGGAGCCCCAGGTCTGACTGGGAATACTGCTGAGGCCCAGGGAGAGCGTTGCTTTCCACTCCACAGCTCCCGGCCCGTGGTGGACATCCTCACTCAGATAGCCTTCTCCCCGGCGGAGATCCCGGTACACGAAGTGGAATGCTCCTATTCACCCAGTAACAAGAAGAAAGAAGGAGTTAACATCACAGTCTGCTTCCAGGTCAAGCCTCTCACTCTCCAATTTCAAGGTCAGTGTCGTTTCCCAGAGCAGCTGCTTATGGCCCCAGGACACCCCCCAAACCCTGCCCCTTCAACTTCTGATTTTCTCCCTGCCCAGGACTGCTGGTTGCCAATCTCACTTACACTCTGCAGCTGGATGGCCATCGGACCAGAAGCCGGGGACTGTTCCTGGGAGGGAGACATGAACTCAGCGGGCACACAGTGGTCACTAGACAACCATCCTGCACCGAGTTCTGGTTCCACTTCCCGGTAAGGAGCCGTGGGGGCTGCCCTAGGAAGTGCGGGTGTGGCGGAGCTGACCACGGTGACGGGAGCAGCAGTGCAAAGCTCAGCTCGGTCACTGTCTGGCTGGGTCACAAGGCCCTTGGGTCTCTTGACACCACCATTTCCTCATGTAATAGTGGTAATAATACCGTTAGCATATTTCCTCTAGTTCTTAATCTATGGACGTAGGCGTTTTAACATCGTTACCATTAGAAAGTACTTCCCATTTTTTCCCCTAATTTTTCCACACATCATATATTTATGCTGCTACCCAGCTTTTCATAAGTATTTGAATAGCTACAGAATATTCAGTCACGGCACGTGTCCTGGTTTGCCAGGTGCCCATAGTCATTTATTATTAACATCCATTGCAGAAAAATATTTTCTTAATACCAATTTGGGCAACTGCTGAGACACCCAAATTCAGTTTGCTTCTAACAGTCCTGTGTAAAATAGGGTTGATGGTAAATTATTATGATCCTTTAAATATTTAATAAGATATTGAGTGTGGGATTGGTGTATAAGATTTTAAAGTTTGGGGGCACCTGGATGGCTCAGTTGGTTAAGCATCCAACTCTTGATTTCAGCTCAGATCATGATCTTGGGGTTGTGAGATCAAGCCCCGGGTCGGGCTCCACACTCAGCATGGAGTCTGCTTGAGATTCTCTCTCTCCCTCTCCCTCTGTCCCTCATCCCCCCCGACAAAAACAAAAAGATTCTGAGGTTCGTTTTAAATTTTTTGTTATGGGGAAATTTCAAACATATAAAAGCAGAAAATATAGCTCAGTGAACCCCCAAACAGCCATCACAGTGTTAACAGTTCTGAGCTCACTCTCCTAGTTCATTCATATCTGCACTCCGTGCCCCTCTGCTTCCTTGCATTCACCCCTACCCCCCATAAGATTTGGAGATTTTCAACATAAATTTGCCAGAGAAAAGGTAGTGTGTCATGATGGGAAGACCTTGGACTTGGGGATTGGATGGATTTGGGCTCACCTCCTAGCTCTAAGCCTTAGGAAACTCGGATTACCTTATGTTCCTCCTCTCTAATGTGGGGATATGTTGACCTTATGTTCCTCCTCTCTAATGTGGGGATAATAATGCCTGCCTCTTAGGGTTGGTGAAGGAGTTCAGGGGAAGATGATTTGGGTGCTTACAAAGTGCCAGTTTTGTATTCCCAGGGACTGGGAATAACATAAAAGGCCAAGACCCATCCCTGTTCTCAAGGAACTCGGATATTCTAGTTATTCTAGAATATTCTTTTCTTGTGCAAACCTCGGTAATGGCTTCCTAGAGCGGTTTGACAGAGATTCAGGGGTTTTGATCAGGACTCAGTGGGAAAGGTGGGGTGGTTGAGCAGCAACGTCTGCCATGGGAGTTGGGGCTGAGGGAGCTGACTTGTGCTGAGAAGGGACCCCGGACATATTATAAACACCTGATGCTAGAATCTCACCATTTGTAAAGTACAAGCCAGGTGAGCATTTAACTGGAAGATTAAACTCACAAGTGGCATTCCCATCACCCTCAGGTATGCATTCAAGACCTCATCTCTCCCATCAACATCTCCCTAAATTTCTCTCTCCTGGAGGAAGAAGGGACACCGAGGGACCAACAGGCGGTAAGAAGGGTTCACCTAGGGAATTGATAGGAAACAGGAGAGTAGAATTTCAGTTTAGCAGGACTGTATTATTGAGGAGTCTTTGGTTTTAAGCAATAGAAACCAAATACAGTAGGAAAGGAACGTATGGGAGCTTGTATTTGGCAAAGCAGGAGTGGGAAGAAGGAGAATCAGAGTGGAGACTCTGGGGGCTCTTGAGGGGAGGGGATAACGGGTGGACTCTTCAGACACAGCCCCTTCAGTGAATGTCCCTAGCACCAGCTTCAGACCTCCCCAGGAGCCCAACACTGCTCAGGCTGCAAGTTCCAGGGAGGCCGGGGCACCCTGGTCAGCCTTCTCACTGAAGTGTACTTAGTTGTGAACAGGTAGTTTCCTCAAAGCCGAATTGGGGGACCATCATGATGTAAAACAAGAGGAAAATATACCTTTCCTCATCTGCTGGACCACACACTCCCCACCCGGGGCCAAGGCCAGATTTCATCTCCTCAAGTCCTTGATGCTCAGCTAGCAGTTTGGCTTCAAGGCAGCAGAATCTGGTGGAAAGAGCCCGAGCCTTCCCGCCCAAAGATGTGGATTTCCTTTTTCCTGGCATGAACATCTGAGCAGGTTCCATCCATCTCTCGGACTGTGTCCCCGTCCATAAAATGCATCACGACATCGTGAGGCCTCTCCCAGAGCTGGAGCACGGGACTGCTAAGTGCACTCTTTCTCGTGGTTTCTGGCAGCACCCGCTGAGGGCTCCCCCGAGCATGCTCACTCTCCAGGGGTCTGCAGGGAACAGTGGCACGCTCCCCAGAAATGAAAGCCCCCGCCCACCAGAAGCTCATCAAGGGCTTAAGGGAAGTTGATTGAGCCCCTGCCTGTGCAAAGCCCTGTTCTGGGAACTGGCTCCACTGAGGCAAATAAAACATGGTCCCTACCCGGAAGGGGTTCCCAGCCTGCTCTGGGGGTCAGACAAGTCAACAGACAGTTACAACAGGCTGTGGACAGGCGTGGGAAGATGCGACCCTTGAAGTCCCCAGGTAGAGCAGAGAAGGCGGACATTCAGAAAGGAGGCAGAGTGTGAACACAGGCAACGAAGATGGCAGAACCCAACGCAGCAGGCGTTGGGAGCGCAGCAGGCGTGGGAAAGAGGTTGGAAGAGCACCCTGTTCCCTTTGAGACTGGAACCCCACGTGATGCATACCCTTACATCTCATTGGTCAGAACTTGGCCACATGGCCACGCCTAACTGAACTAAGCGCAGCCTACAGTCCAGCACCCCCCCCCCACTCAACCCCGTAACCTGATAAAAAGGGGAGGGTCTGTTTTAAAAGCAGGTGGCGAGGGAGGATATATGGAGACAACCAGCAGCCTCTGCCATTGGCACTATTTTTTTTTTCTTTTTTCTTTTTTTTTAAGCCAGGCAGTGTGGAGTAGAAACTCAGGGTAAAAAAAGAGACTTGGGCTCACAGTTGTCAAGAAAGGCTTCCTGGGGGAAGTGGCTCTGGTTCTGGGTCTTGCAAAATGAGTCGACTTTGGGTAGGTGGATTGAGGAGAGGCAAGAGGAAGAGCATAAGGAAAGCTATGGTGGTACATTCAAGGGAAATGAGGAGGTGGGCTTAGCTTCTGGGAGAAGGACAACTGAGCAAGACCGAGACCCTGGATGTCCACTTGGGGGCTGGCTGTGGTCTAGTGAGTGGCAGGAATCTGTGTTGAGGATGGGTGGGAGCAGTCAGCAGAGGCCCCCAGAAACCCTGCCCTGGGGGGAAGGGTCTGGAGGTCTTTGGCTGGTGGCCTGGAAGTGGAGGAGGTTGGAGCCTTTCTAGAACATTCATCTAATAACTCACAGGACAATTCTATGACACCATTACCCTCAAGATAAAGTCCCAACTGCCTAACGTGGCTTCAGGGCCCAGGGGAACCTGGACCTTGCTGTGGACTCCTGCCCTCCCCCTGCCCCCCCCACACGTCCCCTCCCCCACATAAACTCTGCAGGGGGTCTGAGCATCTTCCTGCGCTTGCACAGATGCCATCTCTCTTGCCTTTCTTCCTCCCTCTCCATTCTCTTCGCCGGGCTTTCTCCTGCTCATGGTTTAGAATTCAGTTGAGATCCATTCCTTCAGGAAGCCTCCCATCCCCAGGTGGGGGATAGGATTCCCTTCTGCAGGCTCTGAATATACCCCGTACTGTTCCATCAAACTCTCGAAGATGCTGGTCATTTCTCCCCTCAGACTGGGGCACGGGCTGTGTGTTTCTTTTGTTCTCTGGTGTGCACCCAGCAGAAACCCCAGAAATGTTGGGAAAACTGGCCTTGATCTGAGGAGAGAAGGAGAGCTGCTCTGGGGGGGGGAGCTGGGGTTTGCTGAGGACCACAGTGAAAGCTAGTCACAGGCAGGTGAGCCCAAGGAAGGAGATGGGCTGGGAGGAGCTTTGGAGCTCCTTTGTCAAGGCCAGGTTCTCCTGTCCAGTGGACACCCTGAGCTTCAGCTTCCCTTAAGGAGCTGCACAGGTGGCCTTGGGGCGGAGTCAGGAGGATGAGGTGCCACCTGGAGCTCCTGAGGGGCCCCCCAAGCCGGCCCAGCTGAGCCCCAAGCTCTGAGCTCCTCAGCCCTCCTTCGACAGTTCCGCTGCCTCAACTTAACCATCTTGTTTCCTGGCCCCCCCACCATTCTGTGCTCAGCAGGGCAAGAACGTACAGCCCATCCTGAGGCCCTCACTACACGCAGAGACCAAGGAGGTAAGGGGGAAGGGGCAGCTGGAGAGGCCAGGGTCTGTCCCTCGTGCTTCTGGGGCCTGGGCCTCCTAGTCTTTCTCCTTGGCCTTTCAGATCCCTTTTGAGAAGAACTGCGGAGAGGACAAGCAGTGTGAGGCAGACCTGGGGGTGTCGTTCTCTCCAGGGTGAGGCCTGTAATCCCATGGGCTCTTTTGTCCCACTTGGTGTTTTCCTGAGGCAGCTCCCGGGTGTGGGAGAGAACAAGGGGCTTCGAGACAGAACACCCGCATCTGTACTCACTACATGTGTCCTACGGGCCTTAGTTTCCCTCTCTGAGAAATTCCAGTCCCGTGGACCCTCCTGTCAGGATCAGATGAGGTCGAATCCCTCAAAGCCTGTGCACGGGAGCTGATTTCGGTGTATTTATTTCTTCTCACCTGGCTGATCCCTCAGCTCTGACAGCCCCCACCTCTGAGCCTGCTTCTACACCTGGGCCCTTGTGACTTTTGCCGGGTCTTGCCCACAGATCCGGAGTCCTGCGTCTGACCCCCTCTGCCAGCCTCTCCGTGTCGCTGACACTGAGTAACCTAGAAGAAGACGCATACTGGGTCCGCCTCAACCTGAGCTTCCCTCAGGGACTCTCCTTCCGCAAAGTGGAAATGCGCAAGGTGAGCGCCAAAGCATGGCCTGCCTGAGGCCACCCTTGTCCCCACAGCTTCTGCTCCCCTCGAAGAACCTCGGGCAGACAGGACAGCCTGAAGGTGTGGGCAGCAACTGGCGTGCTGAAGCCTTAGGTCCACATCCGGGTTCTCAGGCTGATGGCCACCCCTTCCCTCCGTGGGCTACGGATCCCTCGACCGGTGAGGCTGGGGGCATCTGCAGGGCTAGTGAGAGGGTCCCATGAGTGGAGACTGTGACACAGATTTCGTGAGCTCCAGCTCCCTCCCTCTGAAAGGTGACCAACATGTTTTTGCGGAGTGGCCTAGGTTGTTTTAGATACAACTTTTACTCTGTTAATTATTAGCCCAGAGGTAATGTATGATCACCCCCAGAAAGTTGGAAATCCCAGAGAAGCTTAGAGAAGACTATCGCCCCATATTCTTAAAACCAACAGTTACTGCTTTTAACGTTTTGGTGTTTATCCTGCTGTGTGTCTACGCATGTGCTTATAAATTACATTGCATCTTCGTTCATTCTATACCTGTTTTAACTGATTGGCATTTTGTTCTCATTTGGTTATTTTTCCTCCTTATTTTTAAAACAAATGGTTATTGTGGTAAAATATACATAATAGAAAATTTACCATTTTAACCTTTTTCAAGCACACAATTCGGTGGCATTGAGAACATTTGCAGTGTTGTGCCACCGGCATCTGTCTGTGGAATTTTTCCATCATCTCAAACAGAAACTTTCCATCCATTAAAAGCAATAACTCCCTCAGCCCCCGGTCATCTCTCATCTACTTTTTATCTCTATGAATTTGCCTGCTCTAGATTTTTCACAGAAGTGGAATCATATGATATTGCCTCTTGTGTCTGTCTTCTCCAATTAGTGTGGGGCTTGTGAGGTGGCTTGGGCGAATTTACTTCCTTTTTTAAGGCTAAATAATATATCCATTGTATAGATAGACCCCATTTTTTTTTATCCAGTCATCTGTCTGCGGACATTTGAATTATTCTCGTCCGATAGCATTAAACGCTTCCTCATGGGGCATCTAGTAGAGTGATGAAAAACTGGAGATCTGGAGTCAGACAGACCCCTGTTCCCATTCCTACCAGATCCCTGCCAGGTGACCCAGAGGTGGGACTTGGAGAAGTCACCCGACTTCCCCAAGCCTCGGTCTCCTTATCCAATTCCCTCCCCAATTTGAGACCGAGATCTGTCCTCACAGATGATGATGAAGATGAATGGTTCTGTGCCGCTTAGCCCAGGATCAGGGCTCAAGCTTATTTTTTTTTTAAGATTTTATTTATTTACTTGATGGAGAGAAACAGCCCGAGAGGGAACACAAGGAAGGGGAGTGGGAGAGGGAGAAGCAGGCTTCCCGCCAAGCAGGGAGCCCGATGTGGGTGGGACTCGATCCCAGGACCCTGGGATCATGACCTGAGCCGAAGGCAGACGCTTAATGACTGAGCCACCCAGGCGCCCCTCGAGCTCATTTTTAGAACAATTGCTGACTGTGTAGATCTCACTGTGTCCTCGCCTGGCGCCGAACCATTCCTAGCTCTTTGAACTGTTTGATCACTTCTGGATTTTCACAAAGATACACAGCACTACAGTGAACATCTCTGAATGAAGCCTCTGGCTGTGCCCCTGATTCTCTGCCCCACCCCCAACCCCGAGAATGGGCCCCCCCAGGGACAGAGCAGAGGGTGTGAGCCCTGAGGGTTGGTGGCCTCCGGGAACCTTGGCCTTGCCCACTAAGAAGTGTGTTCCTTCTCTTCTCACCCCCCAGCCCCACACCCACATACCCGTGAGCTGTGAGGAGCTCCCTGAGGTATCCAAGCTTCTGACCAGGATCCTTTCTTGCAATGTGAGCTCTCCCATCTTTAAAGCAGGCAGTTTGGTGAGTGTCTCAAGCTCCACAAGCCTCCAAGGGGCCGGGCAGAGGTGGGGAGGGAAGGGAGTAGGTAATGGGTAAAGAAGCCCCCCACCCCGCTCCTACCCCAAAGGGAATGACAGCTTGGACTTTGGAATCAGGGCTTGGGCGCCCTGAGATGCTTCCTTCCTCATTCCCTTCTTCTCCCCTGCCAGGTTGCCATCCAAGTGATGTTTCATACGCTGCTGAACAGCTCCTGGGGGGACTTTGTCGAGCTGCACGCCAATGTGAGCTGGTGAGCAGGTCCCCAGGCAGGCCCCCACGGGCCCCGCTGACCCGGCTCACAGACGGCCACACGGTCCTGGCCACGCGCTTCTCCTAACACTGCCCTCTGCTTTGCCCCCACGCAGTGACAATGAGGACTCAAAAGTCTTGGAGAACAACTTGGCCACCACCAGCATCCCTATCCTGTACCCCATCAACATCCTCACCGAGGAGTAAGTTGAGGGCTGAGCAGCCTACCGCCCTTTCCTCCCACCTCCACCTCCTTACCCGGGGCTCAGCCTCACCTCCCAGGGCTCTCCTTCAGAGCCTCCCCCTTTCCTCGGGCCCCCCAGGGGTAATCAGAACTGCTTCCAACCACAAGCCCAAGAGTTTTCAACACCCAGAAGAGCGGAGGCCCTTTAAGAGTTCTGAAATCAGCGGTTTGCTGATAGAGGAAAAAGCACATGGAGGGTTGACCTTATCAGCCCCTTGTGGGGCAGCTGTGCCTCCCTCCACGTTACCGCGGAACAGGCAGGCTCAGAGAAGGGGGAACCTCCCCCAGAGGCGTACAGCTAAGCAGCATGGCTGCTGGTGTCCGAATTTGGGTCTAAATGACCCCAAAACCCCATGCTAAATGCAGCCCCTTCCTGGAGGGACCTGGAAGGGAGAAGGAGAAACTCTTCACAAGTCTTCACAAGGAGAAGCCAAGGTCATGTGTACACAGAATAAGAGAGTCTCACAAGACTACGGCAGGAAGGACCCATGGGGATCACCAGTTGGATTTTCTCATTTACAGAAAAGGGGATGAAGCTCAAAAAGCAGAGTAGCTTTCTCCAGTTGGCTCAGGGAGAGGACAGGGACAGTGACTGAGCCAAGGTCTCTGGTACTTTTGAACGCAAATGCTAAACACAATGATATTGTCTGAAGTGTGGTATGAAATTAGAGCCAGGAGAAGTGATTTGAGTTGGAAGAGAGATGGATTCACGGAGATGTAGGGGCTTGAACTGGGGTTTGGAGAATGAAGGGGTTCAGATAAGGGCCAGGGAAGTGGAAGGACGTTGTCGCAATAGAGAAAAGCATGGGCGAAAGGAGGCAGCAGATAGTGGGGTGGGTTTGGGGAACAGGGAGTGTGCAGGCACAGGGGACAATGGATGTGGGGTGTGCAGCGGGTAGGTCTGGACATGGGGGGTGCTGTGGGCTGACCCTTGCGGGCAGCAGGGGGCCATCGGCGGATTCCGAGCAGGTAGATGGCAGGATCAGACAGTGACATTAGGAAGGTCATTGGAAGGATGAGATGGCGAGGGAGCCAGAGGCTGGTGCCGTTGTGTGGGAGATAAAGGACCCAGAGGACAGTGGAGACCCTCATGGGGCGGGGGGGACCTTGTGTGGTGGGGAGCACACAGCTCCAATGCACATCCGCCTGGGTTCCAGCCCTGGCCCTCCACAGCAGGATGCTGGGCAGCAGACGGACCCCCTTCCACGAGCCTTACTTTCCATAAGGGAAACAGCAGAGCGCTGGGTAACAGGAAAGCATGCCTGCATGATCCTTGGGGAAATCCCTCGGAGGCTTCCCCTGGCTAGGGGTCCCTGCTCTGCTGGAGATCCAGTCCTTGTCTTCCCCTTTCTACCTCTGCTCTTCCCTCTCTCCACAGCAAGGAAAACTCCACACTGTATGTCAGCTTCATTCCCAAGGGTCCCAGGAGCCACTCTGTCAACCACTTCTACCAGGTATGAGCCTCTGTGTGACAAGGCCCTTGGGGGTCACACAATTTTCAGCCCCATCTTGAGGACCGAGGCTGCGGAGACCCAGCCCTGTCCTCGGCGAATCCAGCGGCCTCCACCTCACCCCGTGATCCTTCCTAGAGCACCTCACAGCCTCTGCTGACTTTCCCCAGCCCCTTTCTCCAGCACCGGATACTTCCTCTGTGGGTGAGAGAGAACCTAGATTTTCATGCACACGTTTAATGAGCCACTGCTGTAGTCCGGGTACTTGGCTAGTCGCTGGGGCAGCAGTTACGTAAGTCAGGGACCCTGCCCCCCTCACCTGACCCAAATTTTGTGCCTGGCACTTTATCTCTGTGACCCCCCCACCTGTGATTCTCCCCCCAACCTGTGAAAGCCCCAGAAGGCAGAGGCGTAGCCATTCCCAGCGTACAGATGAGACATGCACAGCACAGAGAGGTCAAGTGACTTGCCAGGTGACACAGCTACTAAAGGGGAAAGGTCAGATTCCAGCACTTATTGAAATACCAGAATTCATGTGTTTAACCTCTGAGTTAATGATCTGTCGCTTCTCAATGCCATATGCTCAGGGCTATAATAGCAATCTTCATTATGGGAAGGAAGAAGAGGGAGGCCAGCCTCTGGGTCTAAAGCTTGAGTGGTCTAAGGCTTTTTTAGAGGTAACCTCTGAGAGAGGAGTAGGTACTGACTCCCCCAAGGACATTCTCATTTTCCTGTGGAAGAAACTGAGGCCCCACAGAGAAACTCTCTTTGCCCAAGGCTGCACTGGCGTCAGGGCAGACTGGCACAGGAGCCCAGCAAGTAAGGGACCCCAGCCAGTTAGCCCCTTTAGAACAGAGGCAGGAGCCATCTGACTTGGATACGATGACTTCCCCCCTGGGGAGGTCAGGTGCCCATTTGCACAGAGAATGGCCACTAGGCTTGGTTTCTAGTGCTATTCACTGGGATGCCTCCGGGTTCCCCAAGGAGGTTGGCAGACTAGTCCTTTTACCAGTGGAACAGTGGGGAAGATTTGGGCAGGTGTGGATCCAAGCCCCAACTCTACCCTTCGATCTCTGTGTGATCTTGGGCCAAGGGCTTAACTGTTAACTGTTAACTGCTGTGACACATGGCGTTTGGAAGAACTTGCAGGGGTTGGTCGTGAGGGTGAAGTGGCTTACTTACTCCACGTGGGGTGCTTGGCCCAGTGCCTGGGAAGTGGTGATGGTTAATGGCTGGGGCCGGTGTTCTACGCTGGCTGCAGATTCCCCAGCGACTGTGGAAGCCTGTTTCCTTCCTTGCCCCACTCCTCTGGGAACTGACGCAAACCCTTTGCGCTCCCCGCCACCACACACACCCCATTTCTCTCTCTCTCTCTCTCTCTCTCTCTCTCAAGTCAGCCTGGCCAGATGCCTCCAGCCCCCTCCAGCCACCTCAGCACCCTCCAGCATCTCGAGCTCTGCCTTTGGCTGCCTGGCCCACCGCTTGGCTCCTCTTGCTAAAGGCCCTAATGATCTCTGTTTTAACTAAACCCAGCTCAGCGTGGGACACTGGTGATCTTTCCCTCTTGCCATAAGTTCTCCTGTTAGGCTTTTTTTTTTTTTTTTGCCACAGGGAGGTCACCTGGGGTCTTTTGTAAGCTCCACAGGCTGGGTAGTCCAGTGCCAGCGGGGGTCTGCTTCCTCCCTTTCCTTCCCCTCCTCTCTCCTGGCCGGTTAGGACACATAAGCTTCAGCCAGCCTGAAAGCTTTTTGAAGCTCTGCGATTTCCAGCTGTGTGGCCTTGGGCGGTTTGCTTAGCCTCGCTGAGCATCAGTTTTTCAGTCAGTAAAATGGGGATAATAATCGCACCTACTTTATGGGGTTGTTAAGAGGAAAAACAGGACGATGCATGTGAAGTGTTCTGCATAGCGCTCAACACGTCAGCCAGCAAAGCGGTGGCTGCTTTGAGGCTTGTTCTCACCCTCATCCGAGGAAGGTGATGGAACACCGTTGTCCCAGTCTCGGGAGGCCCAGCCGGGGATCAGGTGCCAGCTCTGCTCCCCCATCACTTCAAACAAACCAGTCTCCCTGAACCTCAGCCAACCCCTCTGTGTCTCAGGGATGACAGCGCTGCCCGGGGCCTAGATCCAGCATTCAGCGACCACCTCGGGGGCCCGCACGCTCGCACCGCTGCCCACCCCGCCGTCTGAGTCCCCCTGCAGCTCCCAAGTCCACACTGTGACCCTCCGGCTCCTCTGTCCCCCGCAGCCTGTCACTGCTCTCCACCAGGATGTCTTCAAACATCTTTTTTTTTGGTCATGATAGAATGAGATACAAGTCACAGTCCGTATGATTTACCTGCTTCTTAAAAAAAGATTTTATTTATTTATTTCAGAGAGAGAGAGAGACCACACAAATGAGGGGGAGGGGCAGACAGAGAGGGAGAAGCAGATGCGCTGCTGAGCAGGGAGCCAGATGCAGGGCTCAATCCTAGGACCCTGAGATCATGACCTGAGCAGGAAGGCAGAGGCTTCATTGACTGAGCCACCCAGTCGCCCCTGATTTATCCGCTTTTAAAGCGTACAGATCCAGGGCACCTGGGTGGCTCAGTCCCTTAAGGATTTGACTTCAGTTCAGGTCCTGATCTCAGGGTCTGGGTTCAGTATTGGGGTCCTCTGCTCAGTGGGGGAGTCTGCTTGTCCCTCCCCTCTCCCTCTGCCCATCCCCCAGCTTGTGCTCTCTTTGTCTCTCTTTCAAATAAGTAGACAAAATCTTTAAAAAAAATAGTGTGCAGTTCAGTGACTCTTATATTTGCAAAGTTGTACGACCATCACCACAATCTAATTTTAGAAGATTTTCATTATTCCAGAAAGAACCTTCACATAGGGGAGGAATCCTACAGTACCGCGTCTTTTGTGACGGGCTTCTGTGGGTTCCCAGGGTGTTTTCGGGGTCATCCGCGCTGTAGCCCAGGCCCATGCTATGCTCTTTTTTCTTGCCAGATAATATTCCACTGTGAGGTAGGCCGCGCTAGATTTGTCCGCTCGTCTGCTGGTGGACATCTCGGTGGTTTCCACTTTCTGGCTTTTATAGACCGTGTTGCTTGAATGTTCCTGCCCAAACTTCGGTGTTGACAGGTTTTCTTTCTCTTGGGTATATACCTAAGAGTGCAATTTTTCCTCCTGAGGCTTTGACTCAATGTGTTCTAAACCAAGTGTGTCGCTTTCTTCTAAGCCAACACCACCTCAGGGGTGCTCAAAACCACCCTTTTCTTCAAGTTAAACTTCCAAGTCTGGATGAGTTTGTCCTTCCTCCATGCGTGGCCCCCGCCTCAACTTCTAGTCCGTGTTCTCTTGTCTCCTTGGCCCCCACGACCGCTCAGACTCTGGCCCCTCATCTTCTTGCTGCTGTTGGCACAGGCTGCCGGCTTGGACCTCGGCCTGCTGTCCCCACTTCTTTCTGTTCTAGGCCTGCTGTGAGGGAGCCGCCCGGAGCCTGCCCTCCTCAGCTAACTTCTGTGACTCACCATTGCCTAGTTGAGGGTCCCCTGATTTCTGGTCTTAGGCCTTCTGGTCACACAACCTCACCTCAAGCTTCCTTTCCAGACATGTGTCCCACCTCTCTGTCCCAGGCCCCAACCTCCCTCCGTGTCTCACTCGCCTGGTGCTGTCCTGACTCCCTGCATTTTCGCTTCCTGGGGGCCTCCCCCCATCTTCGTCTGTTCCACTCCTCTCAGTCTTCTATGGTTAAATTCAAAGGCCACTCTGAGGTAGGCCTTTTTAATTTAATGGACCTGATATTTTTCAAGCGTCTGCAAATGTTTGTCAAGTGACCCATGGTAGAACCTTTCAGATTGGCTCTGAGATTCCCTGCTCGGCCTCCCTGAGCCGTTCTGTGGTGCTGCTCCTGAGTTACTCCTTCCCGGCTTCTGGATCTTCCAGCCCTCGCACAAGCTCGCTCTCTCATCTAAAGGGCACTCAGGCCTTGTTTCTTAAATCAGTTCAATGCCCTCACCAAAGCAAGTCCTTCCCAACCTGCATTGTGCAAACAATTTTCGCATCTATGCTTGTTAAATGCCCTTCCTTCTTTCTTTCACGCATTCGAACATTGACTTTTCGGGAGGCCCGCTGTGTGCTAGATAGTGCATCAGGCAGCAGGGAGTCGTCAGCAAAAGGAGCCACAGCTGCTGCCCTCACGGAGCATGTAGCCCCTGGACAGACAGACCCATGTCCTGCTAAGGACGCAGAGCACTGTGGGAACATGCAGTGGGGATAGGGGGGCGCTGCCCTCTCCTTGGGGAGTCAACCGATCACCTTGAAGGTTTGCCCTCGGAGAAGGCAGAGAGGCACATGTAGCCCGCAGGGGCAAGCTTCGAGGACGAGCTGTCCTTGCCTGCCGCCTGGCAAAGAGCAGGCCCTCAGGCCTCAGCCAGTGAGCGTTGCCTCTGGAGGGGTGGCCGGCATTTAGGGCTCTGCTGTCCCATGTCCTCTGTCCTAGGTGAGGATTCAGCCCTCTGTCTACGACCACAACGTGCCCGCCCTGGAGGCCGTGGTTGGGGTGCCGGGGCCTTACAGCGAGGGGCCCATCACACACGAGTGGAATGTGCAGATGGTAAGTAGCCATGGCCCAGGGGAAGGAGGGACACTCGGGTTGGTGGGAGTGAGCTCATAAGAGGGGTACAGACGTGTGGGAAGGGAGTGAGGAGGGATGCGTCCTGTTGGGCTCAGTGATTTCTGAACCTGCCAAGAGCCAGTGGGAGTGTCCTGGGATGCTCCGGAACTGAGGAACGGAGAGGGAGGCCACGCTCTGGCCTTAAGGGGCCAGCGTCCTCCCTCTCTGCTCTGGACTAAGCGAGGACCCCATCTCATCACTCCTAGGACTCTCCTGTGACCTGCTATCGTGAGGATCTGGAGAGGCTGCCCAGCGAGGCTGAGGTCCGGTGGGCTCAGAAGTTGGGGTGGGGGCCGGCAGAGTGCAGGTGGGAAGACAGGCCTCTCTGACCCCCGCTCTCTTCCTTCTCAGCAGCCTTGTTTGCCCAGAGCCAAGTTCCACTGTCCACTTGACTTCAAGGAGGAGATCCTCGTCCGAGTGACCGGGACTGTGGAGCTGGTGGGGGAGATCAAGGTTAGCAGCTGCTGGCAACAGGTGCAGTGGGTCGGGGGTGCTTGAGGGACAAGCAGCAGACTCCCCACCAGATGGGCTTCCTACATTTTTCTTTATGACCCTGATGCAAAGCCCTGATCTTTTCACAGCAGCCGATGAAAGACATCCGTGATTTGCTTGGAATTTGCCAGGCGGTTTTCCTGGGCCTACGGATGGTTCTTCTGGGTTCTTTGTAGGGAAAATTTCCTTCCAGCAGTGGGGCGTGGCCCCTTAGGATGCTCCAGTGGAGAAATCAGTAGCCGTGGTGCTCCCCACCAGGGCCTGTTCTCCTCAGCTTCTCCCCCTGAGTCAAGGTGGGGTGCAGAAGTCAGCAGGTTCTGGTCCTTGTTTTCCCCGGCCTGACGTCTCCCACTCTCCTCCACAGGCCCCCTCCATGTTCAGCCTCTGCAGCTCCCTCTCTGTCTCCTTCAACAGCAGCAAGCATTTCCACCTCTACGGCAGCAACGCCTCCCTGGCCCAGGTAGGGCTCTGGCTTCTCAGAAGCCCCGGGAACAGAGGTCGGTGGAGGGCTCTGTAGAGCCCCGGGGGGCGGAGTTGGAGGAGCTAGAGCAGAAGCCAGAGGGCCCCCGGCTGGGCCCAAAAGGAAGAGCTTCCGGGCAGTCAGAGCGGTTGGTCTTGGCGAGGGCCGTGGAGGGCAGTGCCATGGGCTCCCTGCCACCACCGGTGGGCAAGCAGTCAGGCTATGAGGTCACCCGTCTGATGAGATGCGTCAGGCAGAGATCAGTGTGTTGGCAGCTCAGCAGAGGGTACCCACCCCCTGCCCACTCGGAGCGTGACAGGAAAGTGCTCTAAGCAGAACAAGCAGTGAGCATGGGGGCTCAGGCCACCCAGGCAAGAGGGTGGCAAGGCGGTTTGCAGAGCAGGAAGCTCGGAGCAGGGGAAGGGAAGCTGCCCCTCATTAGGTAAGCCTCAGCCAGGTTCTGGAAGGTTTGGCATGCTGGGCCGAGATTCTGACATTTCATTCTGGCCTCAAGACAGCTACATCAGGGCTTCCGCTGGGTCATGTGCATGTCTGCCTGCTGGCTCCCGGGGCTGCATGGTGTGGGGTGGGGGTGGGGGTTCCCTGGAGGGAGGCATCCAGGCCAGCCTGGCAGTGTGGGGCAGCAGTCCTGACCAGAGCCGCGAAGACCTAGCCATTCACAAGCATGTCAGAGGTGGGAGAGCCTTCTCATGTCCCCAGCTCTCCGCCTGCAGGTCCTTATGAAGGTGGATATCGTCTATGAGAAGGAAATGCTCTACGTCTACGTGCTGAGTGGCATCGGAGGGCTCTTGGTGCTGCTGGTGATTTTCGCCGTTCTCTATAAGGTGGGAGCTTCTGGGAGCCACGGGCCTGCCTTAGACAGCCAAGCTGAGGAAAAGGGTTTCGCAGGAGTCAGGGCAGAGACTGTCAAGATCCAGGACCGTTAAAGATCAAGGTGGCCTCGGCCCACTCCCTCCTTCCACAGATAAGGCTCATGAAGCCCCAAGAGCAAACAAGACTTCCCCCCTATCCCTCCACCAGGTGCTGGCAGAACCAGGACTGGGTACCCAGGGAAGGAGGGGGCGCCCACGACTCAAGGGCCGGGCCCTGGGACACAGAGAGACATACCACAAACATGGTCCCTGCCTTTGGGACACTCACAGTCTAATGGTGGAGACAGGCGCACTGTGGGGGCTCACAGTCTAATGGTGGAGACAGGTACACTGTGGGGGCTCACAGTCTAATGGTGGAGACTGGAGCACTGGAGAGGGGAGCTCCCAATCTAATGGCAGAGACAGGCACACACATGATAAGGGCTCCACTCAAAGGCCTGTACGCTGGAACTTCACTTAGGCTGGGGGAGTCTGGGAAGACCTCCCAGGAGAGGAGGCGTTTGAGTTGGGATTTGAAGGAGTCGCCAGATGAAGAATGCCGGAGGACAGATGTTCCATAAGAAACCCTCAAATCCTCCAGAAAAGCACAGAAAATCAGTTTCTTCTTGTTGCATTCCCCCAGGGTCGTCATTAACAACCATTTGGTTTCTGTTCTTCCAGGTTCTAATTTTGTTGTTTAAATATGTGTATACGTGTGAGCATGAGAGAGGCAGAGGGAAAAAGTCAGCGTCTGTGTATATAGGTAGAAAACATAAAAGGGGGGCGCTTGGGTGGCCCAGTCAGTTAAGCCGCTGCCTCTGGTTCAAGTCATAATCCCGGGGTCCTGGGATCGAGCCCCGCTCAGCGGGGAGTCTGCTTCTCCCTCTCCCTCTGCTATTGCTCCCCCTGCTTGCGTGCTCTCTCTCTGTCTCAAATAAATAAATAAAATCTAAAAAAACAGAAAAGAAAAGAAAACGTAAATGGAAGGATCCCATATAAACTGCTCAGGAGCTTGGGTTTCCCACCGAGTATTCTGTGCTGCTGTCTCTCCGCGAGAGCACGCTCACATCCACCTCTTGCTCTGTAACCTGCGCTGGTTTGCCACTGTCCAGATGCCCCGCCTTTTCTTTAATAAGATCCCCACTGATCAACATTTAGATTATTTGTAATTTCTACCTATTTTTTTAAAGATCATTCATTTATTTACTTGAGAGCGAGCTGGGCGAGGGAGAGCACAAGCAGGGGGCGGGGGGGCAGAGGGAGAGGGAGAAGCAGACACCCTCTGAGCAGGGACACCCCCAACCCTGACTCGGGCTCCATCCCACGACCCCGGGATCATGCCCCGAGCCAGACGCTTCATGGACTGAGCCAGGCAGGTGCCCCTAATATCCACCTGTTTTAAACAGTGACCGAAAAAGGCTCTTGGCTCCCACATCTTTGCGCACTTGTCCAAAAGCTCTTTAGAATTAGTTGCTGGAGCTGGAATGGCTGAGCCAAAGAACATACATGTTTTGGGGAAAAAAGAATATGTATGTTCTGAGCTTTCAACAGAGAGTACGGGACCCGCACTAAGCGCTATGGGAGCGCAGGCCCTTCTGTTAGTGTTACTGGATATTGTCAACCTGCCTGCCCCAAATATTGGTCCAGGACACTTTGACGAGCCTGAAGAATGAACTGTTGAGCGTTCAGCTTCTCGGCATGTTGTCAGGAAGCCGGTGTGGCAGACGCCTCGCCCCAGCCCTGGAGCGGGTACCATGTGTGACTCATGACCATGGGGGCCCTTTCATGTTTTGCGAGGCCGACGGGCCCAGAGTGTTCCATGGTCCTTGTGCTAACTCCGGTTTTGTTTTCCTGCAGTTTGGCTTCTTCAAACGGAACCTGAAGGAGAGGATGGAGGCTACTGCGGAAGCTTCCAACGGAATCCCTGGAGAAGCCTCTGACCAGCCAGAGTCCATGGAAGAGGCTGGGGACCCGGGCTGCCTGGAGCCCCTCCACGAGGAGGAAGCACAGGACGGAGGTGGCAAAGACTGAGGCCCAGGCCCGACGCAGAGCGCCCAGGACTGGACTCGGGAAGCCTGGGGTCCCTCTGCCTCGACCTGTGTCTCGCTGTGTGTCTTCGGGCAAGTCACTGCCCCCACCCAGGTCTCGGTGTCGCTGTTTTAACACAGAGCTCCCTCCTGGCTGCCTGCTCTGCGGGCTCCTGGTCAGGGTCCATGAGCGATGGCCGGGCAGGCCACAGAGGGCAGGCCTTGTCCTGAGCAGCTGGCTCTGGCTTCCCCCGGTTCTTCTTAGTACCCTCCCCCAGAAGAGGATATCCAATCTAAATCTGGAAGAACTGTCATCTCAGGACCTAGCGACCCGGCCCTCACACCCACCTGCTCTTGGATGTCCCCAGAGGCCTCAGACTCCCAGAACCTTCAGTTTCCTGCCTGGACTCCAGTCAGCTTTCCGTCTGCTGCCAGAGAGCAAACCTGATCTGTGTCACTACAGTGCTTCTACAAACCCCTGGCTCTGGGGCTGGACACTGGCTTCCTTACCATGCCTTCCAGAACCTGCAGAATATCTCTAACATGCCAGGGTTGCCTTCCTGGCCTCCTCCGGAGACTCCCCGCCTCCCTTCCTGAGCTCCAGTTACACCTGCCTTCCTCAGGAGCCAAGCTCCTTCCTGTCTCACTTGCCTTCACCCAGACTGTTCCTTCTGCCTGCAACATTCCTCCCTAGCCCTTTCCCTGGCTCTCAGTCAGCCTTCGGCTCTCAGCTCCGGGAGAATGGCCTCAGGGTAGCCCCTTGCCCCCCACCCCACAAGGGTGTTCTCCTTTCCCCTATTACACAAGCTTCCTTTCGCCTGCACTCTCCCTCATAGCGCAGCTCATGTTTGCTACTTAATGTTCCTCTCTCAAATCCAGCCATGGACTCCATGGGGGTAAGGACCATACCGGTCATGTTCACCTTGGAGATGTCACAGAGCCAGACACAGTAGGCGGCTGCCACAATTTCAGCGACCTAGTGAGGGTGCCTGTGAGAGGATTGAGAAAACGTTTGGGTGAGCTCGTGACATCTTCCCCCACTTCAAGACTCGGTCTTCCCCGGGCTCCTGTCCCCTTGCTCCAACCCCCCCACCCCCACCCCAGATGCCTCATGACCCATCTCGGCCACCACTGGGAGGCTATGAGCTCAAGGCAGAGTCTGTCCATCTGGCTCCCGGCACCAAGCACAGTGCCTGCCTCTGTTTACCCAGTAAATGTGAAAATCCATCCAATTTTGTGATGTTTTTATGCTGGTCCCCCATTTCAGCCTGGCTCAAGGAAATGAATATTTCCTTCTCAACCTTTTCTCTAAATGGGACCCAAACGGCTGTTTCCTCTCTCTCTCTCTCTCTCTCTTTTTTTTCTTTTCTTGTTATGACAACGCTCAGAGACTGATCTGCAGGAGGCACTGACAACTCATTAAGGTGTGAGAGCACACCCTTCCTGGTCTTTTTAAAAACAACAATAACAATTGGTGGGGCTTGATCCTGAGGCCCCCATCTTTAGGAGGGGGTGCGGTCCTGCTCCTCGATGCTGCCCTCTTGTGGTCAGTAGAACCCCCAGGAAGGGGGTGGTTTTAGGGGTAGAAATGGGGTAATTCTCAGCCCAGCTCTCTGGGTCCAGCACTGGACGCTGAGAAGCAACCTATGGTCTCCCAAGCAGTGACCTTTGATGGCTGCCTTCTGCCTACAGGGGAGTAAACGAACATTCTCAAGCCTGGCACACAAGGCCCAGAACAGTATTTCAAAGCCTGCTGGCCTCTTCAACCTCATCAACCCCCTTCTGGTCCAGCACCCAGGGAACCATGGGGCTGGCTCTTAAGGAAGACCTCAGGAATGAAGAAGTGAGGCCCATTTTCCCAGAGAGAAGGGGAAAGAATGTTCTAAAGGGCAGGAATATCACAGAAATGCTAAAAGTACGCAGTTATCTGTAGGTTTCTGAAATTCTGTTGGCTCCTATGGATTCATGCAGTATTTCTTGAAAGATCTGTGTCAGGGCCTGTTCTGTGTCCCAAGGGCACGGTAATGAACATGACAGACAAGTCCCTGCCCCCAGGAAGCATCACCCCAGTGGGAAAGCAGAGTGAAAAGGTAGAAATGTGATTCCAGGTGTCGAGGAGGCTGTGAAGAGGGTAAAGCAAGATAGCAGGTTGGAGAGGGATTGGGAGGGTCCTCTCACATTGGTGATGCTCTGTGACACACACACAAAGTGTGAATATTTTCATCAGGGATGGGAGCAAAATAGCACAGAAAATCTGGGAGGTTCGTTTCAGGAACCTACCCTCGTCCTGCCCAGGAGTCTATATCCCGACTCGCTTAACAGCCCCCGTCCTCAAATACCTATGTGTCCTTCCCCGCCTGTGTCTTTGCAAATGCTCTACCCCTTTCCACCCTGTCCAGGTCCACCACCCCCTTCTATCCTTTAAAATCTTCCTACTTCAAAGCACTTCCAAGCTTTTCTCATCCCCTCAGCTCCTAGACAAAATGATCCATTTCATCTTCACTTAATACCCCATCAGAACATAGGACACTGACTGTGTGGGCTCCTCTCTCGAGACTGGGAGGTTCTAGAAGGCAGGATTCAGTCTTTGCTCACTTGTGTTACCAACACTGGCCCCTCATCAGGGCTGGCAACAGAAAAGATGTCCAAATAAGTGTTTGATTCGGTGGCCTTCACATGTTTTGGGTTTAGGACCCCTTTATACTCTGAAAAATTAAAGATCTCCAGAGTTTTTGTTTATATGGGTTATACCTCGTGGTGTTTATCCAATTCGAAATTAAAATGGAGAAAAACGTAAAACATATGGACACCCAAACCCACATGATCCACAAGCAGTCAGAATGATGACATATGTTCTCATAGGCCATGTAGCCTCTAGAAAACACCATCCCCGTGGCACAAAGTGAAAAAGGAACACCTTAGTATCGCTGGGAAATAGTCAAAACTAATCAGCCAGCTGGAGTCCAGGCTCTGCTGCTTCGAAGCTGTGCCCTGTGGGGCTGTCACTTACCCTCTCTGGGACTCGTTTCTTTATCTGTAAAATGGGAATAATTGTCTATCGCTCAGAGCTGTCCTGAACATGATGTAACACTTGCGAATGGTCTGGAACTTTTGGAAGCACACCTGTGCTTGATAAAGGTGAGGAATAGAAAAAAAAAAAAGGTGAGGAATAGAAGTGGTTTATTGTGGGGATGTCTAGGCGGCTCAGTTGGTTGAGCATCTGCCTTCGGTTCAGGGTCCTGGGATCAAGGCTCCTTGCTCAGTGGGGTGCCTGCTTCTCCCTCTGCCTGCCACTCCCCCTGCTTGTGATATCTCTATCTCTCCCTGACAAATAAACAAAATTATTTATTATTTATTATTTATTTATTTCTATTTTATTTATTTATTTTATTTTATTATTATTTATATTTTTATTTTATTTTATTTATTAATTTTTTGAAAAAGTAGTTTAGTTGGGCAGGACAGTGCTGTCAAAGCAGCACATCAGACTGCAAGTCAAAAGACCTGGCACTGGTTTTTCACCGTGACCTTGAGAAAGATGTGTGCCCTTCTTGGGCTTGACCTTGAGAAAGATGCATGCCCTTCTTGGGCTTGCTCTACCTGGGATCTGGAGGACCTCAGGAGCTGTTATGTGGAAGAAGGGTGTGTCAGCTGAGCAGCTGAGCCCCGCCCCCCACCCCCCACAACCTGCTTTAAATACCAAGGTTCCTAAGTAGCAAACAGGCAACTTCATCAATGAAACACTCTAGGCTGTGCCTGGGGCCTCCCGGCTTTCAGTGGCCTTCAAACAAGTTTGGGAGCTGGGAAAAAAAGTCACCTCCAAACTATGAAAATTAAATTGTATAATTGAAATAAATGTTAAAGTAAATGTAATATGTCGGTAGTCAAATACATTTCTATTTAACATTTGTAGTTCCATACATGAACTATATTAAATTTGGAGTATTTTAATATTTGAAATTACATGCAGTAGGGTACCTATACAAGAATGTGCATAAAGTTTACACAGATCTTTAAAAGACCAAGATATTTTACTTGAAAAATAATGTTCTACTTCCAAAAATAATTAAAACTTAAAAAAAAAAAAACACCAAACACAGGGCGCCTGGGTGGCTCAGTGGTTTAAGCCTCTGGCTTTGGCTCAGGTCATGATCTCAGGGTCCTGGGATCCAGCCCCGAGTGGGGCTCTCTGCTCAGCAGGGAGCCTGCTTCTCTCTCTCTCTGCCTGCCTCTCTTCCTGCTTGTGATCTCTCTCTCTGTCAAAAAAAAAATAAAATCTTTAAAAAAAAAAAAAAGGCACCACCAAACACAACCAAACTGTGTTGATCTGTGTGATTTCTTTTTTTTTTTTTTTCAAGATTTTATATATTTGTCAGAGAGAGTGCACACGAGCAGGGGGAATGGCAGGCAGAGGGAGAAGCAGACTCCCAGCTGAGCAGATAGCCCGATGCAGGACTTGATCCCAGGACCCTGAGATCATGACCTAAGCAGAAGGCAGACCCTTAACTGACAGAGCCACCCAGGCGCCCCAAACTATGTGACTTCTAAGGCTCCTTTCAGAGCTTGCAGAACATAAGAGGCTAGACAGAAACATCCTTAGAGGGGTGCCTGGGTGCCTCAGTGGGTTAAAGCCTCTGCCTTCGGCTCAGGTCATGATCCCAGGGTCCTAGGATCAAGCTAGGGCTCTGCTCAGCAGGGAGCCTGCTTCCCCCCTCTCTCTACCTGCCTCTCTGCCTACTTGTGATCTCTGTCAAATAAATAAATAAAATCTTAAGAAAGAAAGAAAGAAAGAAAGAAAAAGAAAGAAAGAAAGAAAGAAAGAAAGAAAGAAAGAAAGATCCTTAGAGAAGTTATTTGCTCTTGGCAAGTTATAAGGCCCTGAGGATGGGTGTGGGCCTGGGGGTGACTCAAGGATTTGAGGCCCAAGAGCCTTTGTAGAGCCCTGATTCGCCTCTGCCTATGTGGCCGAGTCGCTGGGACTGATGGAGCCAGGCAGATGTGGTCAGAATGTCTCACCTGCCTTCTGTCCACGGAGTGACTTTAAGCAGGTCAGTTATCCCTGAAATGGAATGAAAAAATCTTTGCAGGGCCGTTGGGCCCTTGTAGGCATTCATCTGAAGATGCTCCCGGCAGCTGGGTGATTCCCCTAGGTGTGGCCTGTCCTACTCAACCAAGGTCAAGGCAGACCACACCCCAGGATCCCACAGATTCACTGCAGGTTCCAACTCCCCATTCCTTCCTGAGGGCCACGTATTAGGAGGGATGAGACTCATATAGGAAAGAAAATCAGGATAAAAGTGGGGTGGGAGCAGGGTGATACCAATAGGCCCAGGGGTCCTAAAAAAGAGGCAGAGGTGTGGCAAATCAGGCCCAGCTTGATGGGTGGATCTTAAAGGCTAGAGTCCTCTGATCCTCTCACTGGGTCCCCCGTGTGCCCCCTACAGGTGGGGCCGGGACTCCAGGCACTCTCTGTGGTTCTGGTCATTCAGGGTCTGCATGACGGGAGGACTAGAGGTTCTGGCTGGGGAGGCGAGAGGAGGATGGCACAGCTAGGTGCTGGGAGCCAAAAAGATGGAGCACAGGCTCTATGCCTGGCTATGAGAACAGGGTCTGTTCTCTGGACCAGGACACACCCTGTTTGGTAAAAGGGATATCCCACAAAGTCAAAAGCTTTCTCACACTTCCTACAATGACCTCCCTCTGTGTTTGTGCCGGCTTCAAAGCAGGAGACAAAACTTGGGGATGTATGGGCAGGTTGTGTCTCCTGAGCATCAGATTTTAAGATTCCAGGGAAACTTGGAACATAAAAGCACTTCCTAGACAGGTCCCTAGGGCTTTACCAGCTCTGTGTAGTTATTATCACTGAGTGTCTCCCACTGCCCAGGGCACTGCCCATGTACACATTTTAAGGACAAGTCTCTTTTATCACATAAAGGTTTTTATTGAACTCAAATTCAGGGGCTCCAAAGCCTGAGGAAGACAAGGGAGGCTGGGGTTTGCACTGAGGCAGGAGCCCCCACCCAGGGCCCAATTCCCCACCCCACCTACCCTCACCCCTTCCTGACTCAATGAGGGTCTCAGTAGCTACCAATCTAAGCTACCCCACTCTAATTAAGTAACCCTCCCCCCTCCCCTCCCACCCCCGCCTAGCGCTTTGCCAAGCCAGGCACCTACCAAGGGCCAAGCTGCTGCTGAAGGCCAGATCTCTGCTGACCTCTTTTCTGGATCTCTCCCAGAACCTCCCACTGCCTGCTTGGCCTCTCTCCAACCCCTCTTCAGAGCCCATTTGCCAGAAGTCTCCAGGGCATGTACCTTCCTCCACCCCGGCCCTCAGCTCCTCCATCCTCCCCCAGCATTTCCACTATTCCCTCTAACAATTTCTCTAGCTCCCCGGCCCCTTCTCCTCCGCCCACCGCCTCCCCACCCCACCCCAGGCAGGGCCCCAGGTCAGCGGCGGCCAGCTGCATGGGTCCGCTGGTGGCGGATGAGGTCGGAGCTCTGCGAAAAGGCCTTTCCACAGTCATCGCACTTGTAGGGCCGCTCCCCGCTGTGGACCCGGTGATGCTGGAGCAGCGTGGAGGAGCGGCAAAAGCCCTTGCCACACACGGCGCACCTGTAGGGCCGCTCGCCCGTGTGGGAACGCTGGTGCTGAATCAGCGTGGAGGAGCGGTTGAAGGTCTTGCCGCAGTCGGGGCAGCTGTAGGTGCGGCCTGGCAGGTGGGTGCGGGCATGGATGGCCAGCACCGAACTCTGGCCAAAGCGCTTGCCGCACTCCGGGCACTTGAAGGGCTTCTCTCGGGCGTGGCTGCGGGCGTGGGGGATGAGAGCCGAGCGCTGGGAGAAGCTCTTGCCGCAGATGCCACAGCTGAAGGGCCTTTGCCCCGTGTGCACCCTCTGGTGACTACGCAGGGAAGAGTTCTGGCTGTAGCACTTGCCGCACTCGGGGCAGCTGTAGGGCCGCTCGTGGCTATGGGTGCGCTGGTGCCGCAGGAGGTAGGAGCTGTCGCCGAAGGCCTTGCCACAGTGCGGGCACTTGTAGGGCTTCTGACCAGAGTGGGTGCGCTGGTGGCGAAGCAGGTAAGAGCTGTCGGCGAAGGCCTTGCCACAACGGGGACACTTGTAGGGCCGCTCGCCCGTGTGGGTGCGCTGGTGTTTGATGAGGTCAGAGCTCTGGGAGAAGGCCTTGCTACAGACCTCACATTTATAGGGCTTCTCACCCGTATGGATGCGCTGGTGTTGGATCAGGGTGGAGCCCCGCCCGAAGCTCTTCCCGCAGATGCCACAGATATTGGGCCGAGGGCCCTGCCCACCCCTGGCCCGGCCACCCCGCCGGCCTGGGCCCCGAAGGGACCCTGTCAGGCCCAGGGGATTCTGGAGCATCTCGAACTGTGGTGTGGCCAGCAGGGTCCCTGTGGGCATCTCAAAAGGTGGCCCTAGGGGTAGGCCCCCTGTGGGCTGCTCCCCAAACCCCTGGGTGAAGGAGTCCAAGGGGTGGCCTCCCAAGGGGATGCTCAAGGGGTTCTTTTCCTCGGGATTCAGAAGCACCTCAGCACCTTCCTGGAATTTGGAACTTTGAGCTTCAAATTCAGGGCTTTGGGTTTTGAACTCGGGATTCTGGGGTTCAAATCCCGGGCTCTGGGATTCATATGCGGGGCTCTGGGGTTCATACCCAGGGCTCTTGGGTTCATACCCAGGGCTCCGGGGTTCATATCCAGGGCTTTTGGGGTCATACCCAGGGCTTTGGGGCTCATATCTAGGACTTTGGGTTTCAAACTCAGGGCTCTGAGAACCTGATTCAGGGCTTCTGGGTGCAAATTCAGGGCTTGGGGGCACAAACCCAGGGCTTCGGGACTCAAATCCTGGGCTTTCAGGCTCAAACCTGGGGCTCTGGTGTTCAAACTCAGGGCTTTGTGGCTCAAACCCAGGGCTCTGGGGTTCAAGCCCAAAGGGTATCTCTTCGACCTCATAGTCCCCACTGCCTTCTTGTTGAGACATTTCTTCTTCCTCATTCTCACTCATGTTGCCTGCAGGATCAGAGAATTACAGAAAATCCAGGTAGTGTGGGGCCTGGAAGGTCATTTGGTCCCACCACTAGTTGCCACAAACGTCTCCCTTTCCTCCAGCAGGGTCGCTAGCCCTTGAGCAGGTGCTGAAATTCCCACCTCCCCCTCCGCGGACCCAGGACGTCCAGTCCCCGCCCCCGCTTCCTCCAAGTCCCAGGTGTCCCCCCCCCCCCCCCCCCCCCCCCCCCGGCTCCCAACGGCCCACAGCCCCCTCTCCCGCTCCCGTTCCCAGGCACGCTCCTCGGAAAGGCGCTCTCTCCCTCACCTTTGAGAGACCCTTCGGGGCTCCCCAGTTCGTCGGGGCTTTGCACATCCCCGGGCTCCAGGCCCCACGGCGACGCTTCCCGTTCCATCCCCGCCGGCTCCCAGTGCGGCGGCGGCGGCGATGGCGGACGATCCTACGATCAGGCCTGAGTCCCCTGAGACCCGGGCCCTCGCCGCTCGCCTGCTCAGCGCCGCCCAGGGGACCCGGCTGCCCAGCCCGGGCCCCTGAGGCCGGACGTCTTGACCCTGGGCCTCTCTGGCCGGCCGGGCCCCTCCCCTACCCGCGGCCCCGCCCCCACCCCCAAGGTCTCGCCTTGCCCTGGGGCCCTCCAAGGCCCCCGTGCGTCGTGGCCTCAGTGGTGAGGGTCTTCACGACTCGCCCTGCCGCCCCCGAATGCCGCTCCCCGCCCGCGACCCCGCCGTCTGGCCCCCCAGCCCCGGCTGGGCTGCGGCTGTCCGACCCCCTCCCCCCTTCCCCCCCAGCACAGGAAGTGTCCGTCCGAGGCCAGTTTCCCCCGCTGGCTCGCGCCACGGCCTCTCTAGGAGCGGCTGGAGGTGGAAACTCGTTGGCATTAACCCTGGGCTGGATGGCCCCGGCTTTGAGGTGGGGGATGACGAAGAGCCCTGCAGCCAGCGGGAAAAGCTGGGGTGGTTAGTGTGCTCTTTCCTAGGTCTCCGTCCGTCCAGGAGCCTATCTATCCGTCACCCGGGCCCTGCATCCGTCAGTGCCTGTGGCCAAGGGCGAGGCGACAAGCGAGACCAAGGTCAGCACGAAGGAGCGACGCTTCCCGGCGCCAGCGGGGGCGGCGTCTAGCTCCCCTCCCCTCCCCGGCCTTGGGGTGAGCTCCGGCCGCGCCTCGGGAACCTGGACGTACCCCCAGCCTTGAGCTCCTGAATCTGGGACTGCACCCCCCCCCCACCCGAACTCTACTCCTCCTCCCCGGCGCCCCCCCCCCCCCCCTCCACCTCCTCCTGACCCCCTCCCTCTCCGCTCCTCCTAATCTCCACCCTACCCCCTCTGGGAGGGCTAGGATCGTTGCCAAGGAAACAGCTCCGCCTCCGGTTTCCGGAGGCACCGCCCCTACCTCCCAGTGAGTACAGCGATTGGCCGGGGGAGCTCGTCCTCTCGTCGTCCCGCCTCCTCCCCCTACACCAACTGCTAGGCGTTACTGGTCGCCAGGGAACGCGAGGCGCCTTTCTGATTGGATGGGGGGGAGGGCGGGCCGGTTCCACCTCCCCAGCGATCAGAAAGGCCTGCGAGAAGGCTGAGAGGGAGGTTCCCCGCGTCTCCCTTCCAGGGGTCGGCCTGGTGTTTTCAGAACTTTTCCCGCCCCCATTTACCGTTCATTATGTCTTATCTCCCTGAAGAAAGCCAAGGGATCTGGAAAGGGACAACCTTCCTCCCCTGGTCTTCCGCATGCTTCCTTTCCCAGCACTTTCCTTTCTCGCAACAGGTTCCAGGTGCCGAGGGGGCCGGTTGGCGGATCCTCCCGCAGAGGAGGCTGCTTTCTTTTCTATTACTTGCCTATCCCTTCCACCTTTCCCCGAAGTGAGAGCCTTAGTCCCTGGTTCCTGGATTTTCTCCCAGAGAGGCAGGGATCCTATGGGACTTACTTCCAGGTGAGGGGGGTGGTCAAGTTCAGGAGAAGCAGAGAAACTTCTGGCCTTTAAAGGAGCTAAGCTCTCTCCAGTCCTGGCTTGAACAGAAGCTTGTAGAAGGAAACCTAAGAAACACTGCCCTTGGTGCCGCTTTGAATCAAGGGAAAAGTGATTCTGGAAAACAATTCTTATCCCCGTTTTTTACCCTTGCTGCTGAAAGTATTTTGGTAGCGATCTTTGACAATTGATGAGCCAAATTCTCACTGTGTGAGTGATGCAGAGGCCAAGATTGTTTTCTCGTTGCCTTCCCAGACAAATGAAGGAAAGAAACTGGTTTAGGAGGAAAGATGGCACCTTCCATTCTCCTGAAAAGAGATGAGAACAAGAATCTGGAGAATTGCAAGTAGTACGAGCTTAGAGAAAACAGAGGCTTACACAAAGAATCACAATTACCTTCCTACAAATAAAGCAGGAGCACTTTCCTCCCTGCAGAGGAACAGCTTCCAGCTCCAGACCTGTCTCCCACTCCCTATCTGTCCTAAAGCCTTCTGTGAAGAATGGTTCACACCATCCAGCACTAGAGGCCCCACATGGGCAGGACACCCGACATGGGTATGGACTACGGAAGGAGCAGGGCCTGGAGCACCCTTTGGTCATTCCCAAAGCACTCACACAAATGAGAAGCAAAAGTCTCATGAGACTCTTTTCTCTGACCTCCAACCTGCTAACCCACTAGAAGATTTACACAGGAGAGCACAGTGTGTGGCAAGGCCTCCAGCCACAGCTCTGACCCCCGTCCTATTGCCTGCAGCCCTCTCTATGAGGCCCAAATGTAGTGGAAGTCAGGCCAAGGCTGCAGGCTGCTTTGGCACCCACATTACCATGTGGAAAACCAGTCTTCCCAGTGCCCAGAGCAGAAGAGTCGCTGACTTCGGGCAGCCTCCTCCAGCACCAGTCCTATCCACGCAGTGGGTTGGAGAAACAACCGGCCTGCCAACCACTCACCCATTGCAATGAGAGGCTCAAGACCAGGGAATCCTCTGATGTAGGTCCCAGCTTGAGCCGGCACCAGCTAATTCAAGGCTAGAGTCCACTGACCTTATTCTACCACGTGTCCTGGTGAAGAAAAGCTCAGTCGGGGAACCACTTTGTCTGCCGCGTTATTCCTGGTGTGCGGCAGCAATGAGGCCGAGGTGTTCAGTGTGCAGACAAGACTTCTGGTCTGGCCAAATTGACTGACACTTGAACGAAGGTCCTCGGTGTGAGGGGGACTCCTGCGTGAACTGCTCTTTCCCTGTATGCGGACAAGCCCTCTAAGGGACCTTCTGTCAGATGCTACAAGAGACACCCCAGTATATTCAAGAAGATTTGAGGTGCCCAGCAAGAGCTCGGCCATGGCACAGGCCCCTTTGAGAAGAACAAAGAAAATGGGAGTCTTTATATATGGCTAGCTCATCTTCCAACCTCAAGCATTTGCAAAACTAAAAGCAGCTGGAGTGTAATATTTTGTTCAGAGCATCATTACCAGGTATAAGAGTCCATCCCTGGAGATTCTGATTTAATAGTCCAGAGATAGACCCCAGGGAGCTGGCTATGTTTTAAAGTTACTGAGTGGGATTCTGTGGCAGAAAGGCCTTACTTTGAAAAACACTTGCCTAAGGGCACCCGGGTGGCTCAGTCAGTTAAGCACCTGCTTTCAGCTCAGGTCATGATCCTGGGGTCCCGGGATCAAGCCCCACATTGGGCTCCCCACTCAGTAGGGAGTCTGCTTCTCCCTCTCCCTCTGCCCCTTCCCACACTGCTTGTGCTCCATTTCTCTCTTATAAAATCTTTAAAAAAAGAAAAATACTGGCCTATTTGGGTCATGAACATCTTTATACATTCTGTTCTTGGAGAGACACACATAAATATTTAAAAATGTTTAGGAGTCTTGGGGCGCTTGGATGGCTCAGTCGGTTAAGCATCTGCCTTTGGCTCGGGTCATGATCTCAGGGTCCTGGGATGGAGCCCCACATCCCGCATCAAACTTCCTGCCCAGTGGGGAGCCTGGTTCTCTCTACTCCCCTGCCACCCCAACTCTCCCCCTTGTGCTTTCTCCCAAATAAAATCCTTTAAAAAAATGTTTAGGGGTCTTTAAAAGCGCAAATCAACACTTGCCCTTATTTTACATGGCTTAGACTAGTTAGGAATGGGTCATGTGGTCATGACTTTGACCTTTCAATCTGGCCATGTGGATGGGGCTCATTTATTATGGTTCAGACAAGCATTTCTCTTGATGCACCAAGGGAACAGTAGGAAAACCCTCTTCCGGCTTAAAGTGCTTTGGGGTCTTAGCCTTTAAAGACCTATGGTAGCAGAGAGAAGAGGGAGCCCCATCTCTGGTGGGAGTATCCATGCCAAGAAATGAGGAGCTGAGAATGGAGTGAGGCTGAGGCTTAAGCATTTCACTTAATTTCATGATTAAGTGAATTTCACGAAGGATTTCATGATTTTGACACTCAAAAATCAATTAAATGGCAGAAAGATGGGTCACAAGGACAGGAAGCAGAGGAGCTCGGTCTGGTTTGGGGGCCCTAAACGAGCCTTGAAAACTTCAAAGCACTTGGAGAAAAGTAGTAATTATGGTAACTTTAATTGGCAAGCTGAGGGCAGGATCCAGATATGGCTTTGAATTTGACAACTGGTGTTGCAGGCTGGGCTTTCCCCGGGCAGTGCTGAGGGTGAGGCAAGGGAAGGGTTGCACCCTGGCTTCTCTTTAGGGAGTTAAAAGCTGGCACAAAGGTAGTTCCTGTTGCCAAGGTACTTCTTTTCACTGCATGTCTCCCTTGTGACGAGATGGCACCTGAGCCAACCCTCCCAGTAAATGTTAGGGTAAGCCAGGTCCTGGTGGGGTCAGATTTGAAGATTAAATTGATGTCAACTCAGTTGGTTATTTGACCTGAACAGTGTCTTTTCCCCCAAATTTTCTACCTCTTCCTTTAGAAGCTTCTCTGGGTTGACAAATCTGGTTTCTTCCTAAGGTAAGCCAGACAGGATATGGGGTACAGCTGGAGGAAGGCAGGTGCGCACAGACCAGCAGAAGACATAAGCCCCTCCTTGAGGGGGTAAGGGAGGCAGGAACAAGTGTGCCTGTGGCTTGCTGCTTCGTCAGTGGGTCAAGGCTGGACTCTGACCACAGCGGAACTGGGTGGCTGATGAATAATGGAGTCACAAGGGACCTGGCTTGGGAATACAGATGAGCCGTTCCCTTGGCTACTAACCCCAAGTGTTCCTGGCCTTGTCCCTCTTTGTTCACAATGAGATACGTAAAAAGAGAAGAGGGAAGCTCTGCTTCTATTTGCCCTGGAACTCTCATCTCAGGCTGGTTGCTCCCTGCCTTGCTTTACTATGTGGCTGTTCTGTCATCTTGGAACTGGGCTTCACTGGCATTGGGTTGCTCTGTCCCCAGTCCAGGTTCATTGCTTGGGAGCCATCATAGGGAGGGAGCAGATGCCTCCAGAACCCTGGCTGAGACACGGGCAAGGAATTCAGGAGTAGTGTGGCAAAGACAGCAGTAAACCAAGACCCCTGGAGTTTCACTCTGCATGTGACCTTGAACGAGTTGTTTGCCTTCCCCAGTCTCAGAGTCCTCAGATGCAAAAGGATGGAAAAGCTAAGATCTCTTCCAGTTCCAAAATGTGATGAGTCCCTTCTGGCTGGGTGGAGGGTGGCTAAGGCCTGAGCGGTAGGGCTGTCCCAGGGAGGCCCAAGGAGGACTGGAAGGCATACTGAGAGCCTTCGTCTTCAAAACTAGGAACTGCCCATCAGTCCAGAGTCCTCCCGTGGTGGGGCAGAGACACCTCTCGTTTTGGCGCAAAGAGAGCCCTGAGAGCCTCTTCCTGACTGGGCTGTTCTTTCCCAGCTACACGGTTCCCTCCTTGGGCAGTTACAAGGGCAAAATGAATTGATGGACAAGACTTTGTAAACCAGAGAACGTGATACAAGCAAACGTCTGAAATAAAGCCTGCTTTTCCTTCTTTCCAACCGCGCTTTCACACAGGCGCCATTGCCCAGAATCCCTGGGTCAGGGCAACATGAATGCTGTCCACCAGTTTGCAAACTCAAATGGCTACAGGAGCCCAACGGGTCAGGAAAACAAGGGGAAAATGGCCAGCAGAGAGGGCCTGCTGTACCAGGGACAAGGACAAGCGGGGACAAGGGCCAGCTGACACCGGCTGCAAGCTGGGAAGGGCTAGTGGGCAAGGCCAAGCAGCTGCCCTGTACCTCCTGCCAACTGTGCTTTTGTGGGAGCTCGGGTCCGGTTGTCAAATCCTTGGCTTTTTCCAAAGAGGCCAGAAACCTGAATTTTTGTGTGAAATATCCTTTTAAGTCTTAACCATGATCTGTAACATTTTTAAATGTTGGTTGGACCAAAAAGAATTTGTGAAAGGTTGCTACAAGCCAGATTCATGGCCATCAGTTTTTAACTCCGGCAGTAAGACAATGGATACAGCAAATTTCCCTTCTGCCTCAATCCTCTTCACGTGTCTAAGTGGGAAACCAGCTTTTTCTCCCGCACAGCGGAGGTCTTGTGCATGTGCTTAGCTCAGCCCTCACGGAACAGAGGGGTGTCTGGGGTCTGGGGCCACAGGGAGCAAGGTGGCAGCTGATCAAGCTTGTGAAGGCCTAAGAGAAAAGGGTCCTCATTCCCCAGGTCCACCTTTTGCCTGGAATTCTGGGACCTCCTTAGAGCTGCCTCAGAAGTTTCAGGCCCCTGAGCCCAACCTGGGCCTCAGGCAATGTCTAGATCGTCACCCTTTGCCTGGACATCTTTGAGACCATCACCCACACTCCTGGAATATTTCTGGGTAGTGCTGGAAGCCCACAGGTGGGCCCAGGTCCTCTTGGCTGGAGGCCAGAGGCACAGGCAACACACTGGCACCACGGCCCCTGTGCCCCCCGGCGCCAGGCCTGTGGACCCACTGGTGCTTGGCCATGGCTGACTTCTGGCCGAAGCACCTGCCGCACTGAGGACAGGGGTAGGGGCGTTCACCGCTGTGGGTACGCCGATGGGCTGCCATTTCGGAGCTCTGCCGGAAACAGCGCCCACAGTCTGGGCACGGATAGGGCTTCTCGCCTGTGTGCGTGCGAATGTGGCGCCGAAGGTCTGACGCATGCGCAAAGGCGCGGCCACAGTCCGGGCAGGGGAAGGGAGTCTCGCCACTGTGGACCCGCTGGTGCTGGTAGAGGGCAGAGCTCTGGCTAAAGCAGCGGCCGCAGTCGGCACAGCAGTAGGGCTTCTCGCCCGTGTGGACCCTTAGGTGAGTGGTGAGGGCAGAGCGCTGGGTGAAGGCCCGGCCACAGTCCGGGCAGCGGTGGGGCCGCTCCCCGCGGTGGATGGCCCGGTGCTTGCTCAGAGAGGAGGCCTGGCTGAAGCCCTTGCCACAGTCCGGGCAGCGGAAGGGCTTCTCACCCGTGTGCGTGTACTGGTGCTCCACCAGCGTAGAGCGCCAGGCAAAACTCTTCCCACACATGTAGCAGCCATGACGCTGGTCGGCTCTTGGGACAGGGGGGTGAGCACAGAGTTGGGGGCGACTCCGGCGAGGTGCCTTGGACGGCTGCTCCAAGCTATAAGGGAGCCCAGCAGAAGAACTTTGCATTAGAGCCTTCAGTCCAGGAGGCCCAGCTTCCACAGAAAGGCTCTTCTCCAGGGCCTCAGTCCCTTCTCCTTGTCTTTTCTCTTCCTTGTTTCTGGAATCTGCTGGGAGGTAAGGGGAGAGCTCAGACCCTGGCTTATCCTGGTCCTTAAGGCCAAACCTCAAATGGTGACAGAAAAGCCTTCTAGACACAGCCACCTTCTGGACCCACCACAGCCTCTGGGACTCAGCTGGGGACAGGCAGGGAAGCTCGGAGTGACACCTTTTCCTGGGCTGCAGAGGACACAAAAGACCCGGAGACGAAGGAAGGAAGAAAGGAAGGAAGGAAAGAAAGAAAGAAGGGAGGGAGGGAGGGGCAGGCACCATACATTCTGCCTCAGAGCTGGGGAAACGGGAGCAGAGGGGACATTTTCGCTGGACCACGGAGGATGAGTGGAGGTCTCAGGACACTCCAGGCAGCAGGAACAGTGGAGGAGAGGCAGGAAGGTGGCCGGCGTTGACAAGTTCACAGGGAGGGGGTACAGTGCAAGGACAAACGGGAGGAAGTAAACAGTGGAACCCAAGAGAAAGGAGACGCCCACAAAAATACAACAGAAAGAAAGGATACTAAAACACAAGAGGTGGCAGAGAAGCTGAAGTGTAGGGAAGCTGCAGGACAATGGAACACCCCACAGAGCTTCCGGACCAACAAGAACAGAGGGGCACAGATTCGCTGGAGAGGCAGGTAGCTGGGGTCCTGCGCGCTAGCAGAGGCCGGGGCCACACTCCCAGACACTTTCTGGACTGAACCCTGCAGCGAGGCAGGGGCCGCCATGGAAACCTCAGCGGGGAAAGCAATCCAGGGAAGAAAATGAGGAGCAGGGAGGGTGTTGGCCTAGGGCAGCTGGATGGCTCTGGCCCAGAAGCGGTCCCAGGAGACGCAGTCCCCAATACTTCACCTGCGTCTGCTTCTGGCAGACACTCTCCCACCTCCGGATCCCGGGCAGCCGGGCCCCACAGGTCGGCCTCTTCCTCCACCCAGGAGATGAGAGCTGGCTTGGTGCCTCGGAACCCTGGAGGAGGAGAACGCAAACCCCACGCTGCCGGGAGGACAACCCCCGCGCTCCCGGATCCCGGGCTCTCGGGCCTCCCACTGTAGGCGCCCGCCCGGGAGGGTGGGCGGAGTGGGCGGGGATGTGGCCCGGGCGAGCAGGCGGGGCCTCACCGAGCGCGCCCAGGTGGCAGTAGATCTCCCGCATCACGTCCCGGTACAGGGCCCTCTGCGCGGGCCGCAGACAGCCCCACTCCTCCGGGGAGAAGTACACCGCCACGTCCGCGAAGCTCACGGCGCCCGGCCTTCTCCGCTCGCGCGCGGCGCCGACCGGTTCCCGCGCGGGGAGCGGGGTCCGCAGCGGCGACATGGCAAGGGCCAGGCCGGGGTCCGCGGAGCCAGCCGGGCCGAAGCCGCAGCAGCCGGCCCCTCGAGGGCCCACGGCCAAACACTGAGAGCCGCTGGCGGAAGGGACACAGAGCATCGGACAGAAATGGCGGCAACGCGCCGCGCGAACGTTGCTCCTACGCAACCGTGTCCCGATGACGCCTCCCCCGGGGTCTCCAAGTGTCTTTGTCCTCGAGCCCTCAGCCAAAATGGCCGCGACGGCTACCAGTGCGGGAGGGGGTGGCTTTGGGCCACCCTTGCCCTGCGAGGGGCCCGCACCAACCGCCGCACTGGGAGGTGCAGCCTCAGCCCCGCCGGGGTTTGGAGGCGGGACGAGCGCGGCGGGAGGTGCGGGCGGACTCCGCCCGCTCTGCCCCTGTGAGTTTCACGAGACTTGTCGCCGGGAGGTTCCTAAGTGGGTTTCCGGCTTTGGGCCTGTCCTTGGGCGACAGCGCACTTTTCCCAATTTCTCTACTGGAAGCTTCTTCGAGCCTGAAATTCTGGGAGCTTATAGTTCAGGAGATCGTGGGGGCGGCTGGGAGGGGGTTGGGTAAGGTCTGTAAAAAGAAAGACCCACCTTCTGCAGGCTTACTTTCTCCCTACATGCCCTGCAGGAGGCCTCTCAAACATTTGTTTACTTCTAGCTCAAGCCTCGCTCCTAAGCTCTGATCACAGAGCCACCTCCCCCCACCCCCACCCCGCACGAATTCCCACTAGCACCTCGCACTAGGCCGGGCTCCAGCTGAACTCATCATCTCTCTCTTCTCCCTGCGGGCTCCTCCTTGGGACCTTATGAACAAATGGCATCAACGCTCCCTATCCTTTCTACCTCCAGCCTCCCTCTCTCACTCCACACATTTATGGATGGCGTTCTCTGGGTCCCCACATGCCTTCATAAATACTCTACTTTTTTTCTTAAAATTTTTTTTCTTTATTTGACAGAGATCACAAGTAGGCAGAGAAGCAGGCAGAGAGGAGGGGGGGAGCAGACTCCCTGCTGAGCAGGGAGCCCATTGGGCTCCATCCCAGGACTCTGAGATCATGACCTGAGCGGAAGGCAGAGACTTAACCCATTGAGCCACCCAGGCGCCCCATAAATACTCTACCTTAAGAAGACTTGATAATTTTCCTTTGGCTGCCTAAATCACTGCATTTCACATACCTCTTGGAAATGCACCTCCCCTCACCACGTCTGGGGTCTAGTCTGGAGCTTCTCTCTGCTTGCCTTCTTCCAGAGGTCTTCCTGAGGCTTCTGCCTAATGCGTTGTATCTGGTGGATGCTTCTCCCCACACTAGAGGAGCTGGGCAAGTAGAGGTGATCAAAGCAGAAGGGGGAAAAGGAAAAGACAAAAAGCCTGGGAAAAGGTAAGGATGCAGATTTGCCCAGGGATCTGACTGAGCCCTAGTTACCCCTAGCCTCAGGTCCCTGAAGGACACAAGGAGAAAAAACAAAACAAAAACACAAAATTTCAGTAAGAGTAATGGCATTTTATCATGTCATTGCCCACCCTTCACAGTGATGCTTCTCACACACAGGCCTGGAAGAGGTCTGGGTGGTGCTGGAAACTCACAGATGGGTCCGGACGCTCCTGAGGAAGAGCCCAGGGCAGAGTTCACACCCGTGTGTCAGCCCTTGAGGTCCACGGCACCAGGCTGGCACTGGGGTCTACTGGTGGTCCTCTGCCTGAAGCACCTTCCACACTGTGGACAGGAATAAGATAGCTTGCCTGTGTGAGTCAGCAGGTAGCATGAGAGGTACTAGCTGTGGCAGAAACAGGTGCCTAGTCCTGGCAGAAACAGGACTAGGCACGGACAAAGGCTTGTCTTCAGAATGCACTGAGTCAGGTGAAAGGTCATGGCAAAGTGTGCCTTCTCTCAGCAGGTGCTGTGTGAGTACAAGTCACTGAGGCTGGGTCTAGAGTTGGAGCTTGGGAAAGGCCTGTCTACCTGGGATGCTTTGACCCCAGGCTCAGACACCAAGCTAGTGTCCCCGGAGGCTCATGACAACTCCCCAGTAGACTCCTTCTGCTGGTTTCTTCCAAATACATCATTTTTTCTGAGTGGCCCTTTGAAACACAGCAGATTCAAATTTTAATTTTTGTCCAGTTCAGTCAAACTCTACTAAATGTTCAGGTGACAGAATCAACTTTCACAAGTGCAGATGAGTGCTTAGCCCCTGGAAGCACCCACCTAGATTGTGTTGACCAATTGAGGGGGTCACAGCAAGTCAGGGACATTCCCACTTCAGGACCAACCCAAAGAGATACCCTCAACCAGAGGAACAGCTGTTACAAGCACAGGCACTTAGACAGAAAGGTGAACTGCTTCCAACCTAAACTTTAATTCATACACTGCCGCTGACCTAGAGATTGGGTAATTTGTGCAGTGTGACCTGACCTTGGGAATCCTGGATGCCTCAGTCAATTAGTGAAAAAGAGAAGGTCAAGATTCTAGTCTCCAATGGGTATCATAAATTTAAGCCAGCAGAACATAGTAAGGAACATATAGATGATCTTTTTCTTTTGTTCTTTTCTCTCTTTTTTTAAATTTTATTTATTTATTTGACAGACAGAGATCACAAGTAGGCAGAGATGCAAGCAGAGAGAGAGGAAGGGAAGAGGGCTCCCTGCTCATCAGAGAGATGTGGGGCTTGATCCCAGGACCCTGAGATCATGAATGAGCCGAAGGCAGAGGTTTTAACCCACTGAACCACCCAGGTGCCCCTCTCTCTCTTTTTTTCTTAAGATTTTATTTGTTTATGTGTGAGAGAGAGCATGAGTGGAGGGTGAGGGGAGAAGCAGATGGAGAGGGAGAACCAGACTCCCCCTCTGAGCAGGGAGCCCAATGCGGGGTTCAATCCCAGGACCTGGAGATCATGACCCAAACCAAAGGGAGACACTTAAGTAGCTGAGCCACCCAGGCACCCCTAGATGGTATTTCTTGTTCAATAAACATCTTCCCTTCCCGCTGGACCTGGAGCATAACCCCTAGTTCTCATCTTTCTTTCTCTCAGACATCCACCTGGGGATCCTGAGCATCTACACTCCACAGTTGGGCCATCTGCTCTGCCTAGGAGATGAGGACTGGTTTGGGGTCTGGGAATCCTGAAGAAGAACCCTAATCACTCAAGAAACAATTCATTCATCTAATGAAAACATATAGGGCATCGTTTGTGTGGCAGGCATTGTTCCAGACATTCTCGGTGCTGGGAGGCACTGGTGAACCAAGATAATGTTCCTGCTCTAAGTTTATACTAACCTCTAAATTTACACTAACGGAGAGAGATGCCGCCTAAGAGCTATGGGGACAAAGGTAAGAGACCTTCAGGCAGTTAGAGAGCCAGACAAAGAGCTGCAGTTGAGACTTCCTGCTTGGGGCAGAAGGGCTCCAAGAGGAATTTCTTAGAGACCGCATTTGAAAAGGGTACTGAAAGATGTTAGATTATGCTCCTTAAGCCAGATATGTGTCCAAAACCCCCCAAAGATTCCTTGTAGCTAGAGCCAATGGAATCATTAGGCTGTAGGGAGAGACTGGGTTTGAACTGGAGGTTAGTAAGCCACGCATGGGTTTTCACGCTGTGGTACACAGGTTCTGAACTTTTTGCATAAGTCCTGAGGAACCACGGAAGAGCCTGCCAAAGTCGCTCAGTTGCAAATTTCAGCTGGGCCGATCTGGCGGGGGTCACGGGAAACGAAGTCATCCGAGAGGAGGAGTGAGGCCGAGTCCGGCACTCAGAACTCCGCATCCCATCCGACCCTCTCCCTTTTCAGACACCCGGGATGGCCGGACCTCACCGAGAGCACCCAGGTGGCTATCGATCTCCCGCATCACGTCTAGGCACGTAGGCCTCAGCGCGGGCCGGAGACACCCCCATTCCTCGGGAAAGAAATCTTCGGCTACCTCCACGAAGTTCACGGCCCTGGGTATTCTCCCCCTCCTCCTTCCGGCCGGCCTTCGCGGGCACCTCAGCACGGAGCCGGGAGCAAGACCAGGGACCCAAACGCCCCTCCCCAACAGCTGCCCCGCACCGGGCAGGGGACGCCCAGGATCCGGCCTCCAGCGAGCTAGGCGACCGGAAGTAACCTCGGATGTGGCCGCTCTAGGACAGCTAGAAAAAGTCGGTTCCGCGAACTCGGTGGTTCCACGACAGACAAAATGAAGGCGCCCTCAGAAAAGATGATGGCATTCCAGTACTTTTTCAATTTTGGAGAAGCATTTAGCAGAGTCACTGTGGGCCTGGTATTGATGACCTGGTTAATTACGCTCTCGAGCTGTCTTTTCTGTTCTGCAAGCCGCATTGGGAGCGCCACTTGCCCACAGTTAAGATGGCCGCGGCCGCTTCGACGTCCGTGCTCGGGTCCTCCGGGGGAGAGGGGAGGAGGCTCCGGACTGTGACGGCAGCCAACGGCTAGGGGTCCGAAAGAGGGGAAAAGGGGCCAGGATTCAGGGGGCTCTCGGCCTGGTGACTCTCTCCCAGGCCCCTTCAGAAAGCCCATTCAGTGACCTGGTCTTAAAAGAAAATTTATTTTGGCAAGCTAGTTCATTTCTCAACTTTTTTTCATTTACAAGTTACATCGTAATATTCTGTGACGTCTCCCCCCACCCTTTTCTTCTATTAACACTTTCTTGAACATCCCCCCAGATATAGCCTATTTCCATACGTTTGCTAGCTCTTTAACCGAGGACACTGGGCCAAAGGCCTCTGAATGCCTTGGAGTTCAGCTATTTGACAGAAGAGGAAACTGAAGCCTGGTGGTTACCAAGGTCGGGCAGCCCGTTAGTGCCTGAGCCGCTTCAGACTCCTCAATTTGAGCCTTTTCCACCATCTCGCGCTGCCTCCTCCAGGCCTGTTCCAGGAAAGCAACTGAAGACTTTGAATGTACTGACCCCTACTGAACTCAATTCTCCGTGTAAGTGATGATTGTGTAGAAAGTAGAGGAGTTACTGAATCACCTGGCTCATTTGTTTCAACACTCTGTGAAGGTGCCCCCAGACTTCCCAAATCCAAGCTCCTCTAACAATGGCGGACTATGCCAGGCTGCAGTTGGTTCTGTGCTAGGACTAAGACATCAATCATGTTAGTTTACCTCACTTGATCACTTAGTATATGCCAGACTGTTCAAAGTGCTCACGCCTGTTAACTCACTGAACTCTCACCATCCCTCAGCGATAACTGCCCTTCTGGATCAGGAAACGAGCACAGAGGGGTGACCTTGCCCCAGGCCACCCAGCTAGTAAGTCAGGAAGCCAGGATTCAAACCCAGACAGTCTAACCCCAGAAACCCACGCTGTAATGCTTCGAATAATTCAAGGTACAGTGTCAACAACCACAGAGCGAGGTAGGATTGAAGCCAGGTTACCAAGATGCAGTTGAAATGTGAAGTAGTATGTGGAACAGCAACCTGGGAGGTCAGAAGAGCGGCTTCTGGTCGCCTCTGCAATTCCATGCTGTTATGTAAATGAAAAGAGAAAAAAAAACCTTAAATGATGGGCTATGGTAAGTATTGAAAGTAAGTAAAGGGGTTGTATTTAAGGGTCGTGTCATGGCAAAAAAAAAAAAAAAGATGTCATTCAGGTGTTTAGGAGGTATGTGAAATTGCCCCGGGGGGAGGGTGATGACAGGCTTCACAAAAGGTACCCTGTTGTTGCTCTCCCCACTGGGTTCCTCACACTCAGACCCTTGCTGTGACCCCTGGGTTGCCTGGCTGGTCTCTGGGCCTCCTGCCTTTTGCCTTTCCCATCCGTCAACACCACAGCCTGGCTTAGTGAAAAGAGCAAGAGCATCCCCTGAGAATTTGGGGACTTCTACTGTGTGATCTTAAGTAAGGTCCTTCCCCTCTCTGGGCCTCAGCCTTTCTCAGAGTGTATTCTGTGCAACAGTATTTACATGAAAGTCTGTGGAAAGAACCAAGCATTCTTCCCCATGTCCCCCCGAGAGTCTCCTCAGCAAAGAAACCTATTCCACCCACAGCTTCCTAAACCCTGCTTCAACTTTTGAACCCAGCAGCTCCCCAAAGCTCCCTTCCTGTTCCAAAATGCTGCGGTCCTCCCTGTCATCACCTCCCAACCCCGGGTCACCCCAGGAACGGCCCCTCCATCCTCCTCCTCACTCAGCCAAAAATCTTATCATCATTCCTAGCTTATCTGATGCGCTCAGCCCACACGTCCAGCCCACAGACAGGTCCTGTCCCTTTCACTCGCAGTGTTTCCCTCCGACCTTCTGCGACTCTCCATCTCCATTCTGCTGGCCCCACTGCAGTCCATTCTCAGAGTAGCCAGAGTGGGTTTGCAAATCACATTACCTATGAGGTCCCTAGAATAGTCAGACTCAGAGGGAGAGAAAATGGAATGGTGGTGGCGGGAGGGGGGAGTGGGGACATAGTGTTTAACGGGTACAGGTTTCAGCTGGGGAAGATGGAAAAGTTCTAGAGAGGGCTGGTGGTGATGGGTGCACACATGTATTGTACTTAATGCCACTAAACTCTATACTTAAAAATATTTGAGGGGCCCCTGGGTGGCTAAGTCATTGAGCATCTGCCTTCAGCTCGGGTCATGATCCCAGGGTCCTGGGATCGAGCCCCACATCAGGGCTGCTTCTCCCTCTCCCACTCTCTCTGCTTGTATTTCCTCTCTCACTATCTGTCTCTCTGTCAAATAAAGAAAATCTTTTAAAAAAATATTGGGGCGCCTGGGTGGCTCTGTGGGTTAAAGCCTCTGCCGTCGACTCAGGTCATGATCCCGGGGTCCTAGGATCAAGCCCCACATCGGGCTCTCTGCTCGGCGGGGAGCCTGCTTTTCCCTCTCTCTCTGCCTGCCTCTCTGCCTACCTGTGATCTTTGTCTGTCAGATAACTAAATAAAATCTTTAAAAAAAAAAAAAAATATATATATATATATATTTAGGGGCGCCTGGGTGGCTCAGTGGGTTAAAGCCTCTGCCTTCCACTCAGTTCATGGTCTCAGGGTCCTGGATCGAGCCCTGCATCAGGCTTTCTGCTCAGCAGTGAGCCTGCTTCCCCCCTTCCCTCTCTGCCTGCTTGTGATCTCTGCCTGACAAATAAATAAAATCTTTTTAAAAAAAACCCATATATGTATGTATATATATATATACATATATATATATATATTTAAAATGGCAAATTTTGCTGTATTTTACAAGGCAAAAACAAACACAACCCAGTGGTTTTCCAATATGTTTAGAATCAAATCTAGATTTGGCACAATGGCAAGCTAGAGTTCTATGACCCGCTGCTTTTCCCCTCCGAGCTCATCTGTGATTCTCCTCCACTCAGTTCCTCAGTGCAGCCACCAGGGTCCTTTCTGCACCTCACCCAAACTCGTCCCTACCTCAGAGCAGGGCACCTGCTACTTCCTCTGTTTGGGAACATCCCCCAGCCCCCCTACCCTAACTCCCAGCCTCTGAAACCCTGCACTGCCCCCCTCCCACAACCTGCCACCTGACCTGTTTCCCCTTGGGTCCTTCTCATCATCTGGGTCTCAGCTCAGTTCCACACCAAGACCCAGCCTAAGTACCTGTCTGCAACAGATGCTTTGAGGACATCTTCTGTTTTAGTACCTTTGTAGTACTCATTATTTACAGTTATAATAACTTGTCTCCTGTACTGGCTTATCACTTTTCTGTCTTACTTTTTTGTATTTTATTTATTTATTTGAGAAAGAGAGACCAGGAGCAGCAGGGAGAGGGAGAAGCAGGCTCCCCACTGAGCAGGGAGCCCTACATGGGGCTCGATCCCAGGAGCCTGGGATCATGACCTGAGCCAAAGGCAGACATTTAACGGACTGATCCACCCAGGCACCCCACCTGTCTGTCTTACTCATGTGCTGGCTTATCACTTGTTTTACCCCACACTTCTCGAACGTAAGCTCCACAACAGTTCATTATGTTTTCCACACTGTATCTCGGCACACAGAATAGTGCCTGGTACACAGCAGATGCTTAGAATGTATTTGTTAAATGGATAAACAAAAGAAAAGAAAAGAAAGCACTCACTGTGCCGTATGCTGACCTGGGCTGCTCCGTGCCTCATACACTGTGCCAGGTTCCACTCCCCTCTCCCTGGGGTGCCTCTTCTCTCCAGTCCCACCTTCTCTTCACCTCACCCCTCTCCAGTACTGGTCATCCCTTGTCCTCCACACTGTCCCACTCCTGACTGATGGCCCCTCGCCAGGCCCTCAGGCTCCCTTGCTCCAGCTCTTCATGCTCGAACCCCCTGGAATGTACTTGTTCACGGCTCCAATTGCCAGTCACTAAGTCATGCAGATTCTGTGGCAGAAACCTCTCCTGGGTATCTTTCTCCCCAGTCCCCAGGTCAGCGAACAAGCACAACTGCAAGAAAAATCTTGCTTTTTAGCCTGGTCCCAGCTCCTGCTCACCTCTAGCTGGTAGCAGATGCCCAACAGATCTCAAGTCTAGTCTCCTGCGTGGGTCACATCTTCCGACAGAGCTGGTCAAATACCCCTGCTTCTGTTAGAGACCTGTCTATGGCTCCTCAGTGCCTACCCGGCAAACCTCAAGCCCTCCTGCAGGGATCTGTGGCCTTCCCAGATTGCTGTGTGTGTTCTTCTAAGACCCTTTACCTAGTTGTCTATGTTTCACTCAGGTGGAACTGCTGACCATTCCCTAGGCAGGACCAACCTGGTTGAAATCTTTCCCATCCTTCAAGGCCAGTTTGAACCTCCTCCTCCAGGAAACCTCCCAGGTCTCCTCTTTGTCTTCCTCCCATACTATTTTGGAATAACAGTAACCAGTGTTTACTGAACACTAATATGCAAGGCCTTCTTCTGTATTATCTCGTTTAATCCATACATCACACTTAGGAGGTAGGTGCTGTTATTATGCAGGTTTCACAGATGAAGAAACTAAGGCACAGAGAGGCAGGGCAAGCACCGACTCCACACTGTGCCCATTTTCATCCTTTCTATGAAACAAGGCTCCCTGTGCTTGAAAATCTACCCCCACAACAATTCCTACTCCGCTATTCCCTCTGTTTCTACTAGACTTCCTACTCATGATATGAGAAGCACAACCATCTCCTCTCCAAGCCACATTTCCTGGTGGATCAGCAGCCAGGATGGGTTAGGTGGTCCCTCTGGACTTCTTCCAACCTAGTCTCGATCACCATGGAACATGGGACCCAAGTCCGAGTGTCACTGGAGCCCAGCACGAACCCCACAGAGGCTTCACATGGTGTTTGCTGAGTGAATGAATGAATGAATGGGACCAGCCTGCCCCACCCTGGAACTCCCTTACCACCTAGCCGTCTCCCCCACAGCAGCCACACAATCTATGGCCCCTGAATGTTGACAGCACTTTCTAAGTGCAAGGTCACTGGCCTTGGTGGGACTCTCCATCTCCTACTAAGACTCCCCTGGGAAGGCAGGGCTAGGCCCCTGCCCAGATCCCCGTTTCCACCTCACCCTCACCGGAGCCCCTGCTTTGTTTTCTGCCGAGATGTAACTGCCATAGAAAGTGGTAGATAACTAGGCACCGTGTCAGCTGTGTCCAGCTTTGCTGCTTTATAGTCATGACACTGAGAAAATCACTTTGTCCCTCAGAGCCTCAGTTTACTCATCTGCAAAATATGGCTTTGATGTCCACGCCCTGTCTCCTTAGCAGGCTTTTTTACATTTTCTGAAGCATAAAATGTCAACGACAGTTCACTCTTTCAACAAATGTTTATTGCACATTTACTGTCCTACATACTATCTTGTTAAAATTTCAGCCTTCACAGTAACCCGTTGAGGTAGCTATTTTTAATCTTTATTTTACAGATGAGGGAGCTGAGGCTCAGGGACAGCATGTGACTTGCCAGCTGTGCCTGGGGACAAGTTGCGGAGACTAGATCTGTGCTTAGGTACTCTTTCTACCCACGTCACTTCCCAGGCTCACTGCTGCTGTCAATTAGCCGGGGCTTGACCACGCCCTGGGTCCCGGGGGCCCCCTCCCCAGGCCTTAGTCCCCTCAGCCTTTGCCTCTGATGTAGAGCAGCAGCAAGGGGTAAGTTTCTGAGACAACGGTAAAACCTCAGTGAGATTAACACTTTGAGAAAGGTCCAGCATCTCACTCTATTCTTTTTTTTCTTTCTTTCTTTTTTTTTTTTTTTTTTTTTAGAAAGACTGGGGCGAGTCAAATTTAATCTATTTGTATCTTTACAGGCACTTTTCTTTTTACAAGTTTTGAAACTTGAGGGATCCTTGAGGGAAGCCCAAGGGATTAATTTCGGTTCCCAAATCCCTGCCACCGGAGCCCCCCTCAGGGCTCAGGCAGTCCAAGTTCAAGCTCAACTCCAGCCTGCGCGAGGGGCTCACCCGCACTCCTCAAAGATGTCTGGGTAGTGTCGGAACAGCACAGGTGGGTCCCGGTCACCCCTCACGGGAGCCCGAGGCACAGCCCGAATGCCGGGCCTCCGGCCCCGCCGCCCCCCAGAGCAGGAGCGGTGGATCCACTGGTGCGCCTCCACAGCGAACTTCCTCTTAAAGCGCATGCCGCACTCGGGGCAGGGGAAGGGCCGCTCCCCTGAGTGCATCCGCCGGTGGCTGACCAGCAGAGAGGGGTAGGTGAAGCGGCGGCCACAGTCTGCACACACGTGACGCCGCTGGCTGTCCTGAGTGTCCACGCTGGGCGCTGGGGCTGAGGACTGTACGCCTGTGTTCTGGTTCCAGGCAGCACTGGTGGCCGGCTGTGCTCTGCTGGAAACTTTTCTGACGGTCCAGTCAGGGTTGTGTTTAACCAGCTCTTTCGAAGGCTCCTTGCCGGGAGTCTTTCTGGGTCCCTTGGCTCCCGGCCCTTCCTCCCGTGCTGCTTTCTTCTTGTTTGGGGTGTCTCCTGGGAAATGGAAAGTAAGATACATTTTATTTTATTTTTTAAAGATTTTACTTATTTATTTGACAGAGAGAGAGCACAAGTGAGGGGAGCAGCAGGGAGAGGGAGAAGCAGGCTCCCTGCTGAGCAGGGAGACTGATATGGGACTCGATCCTAGGACCTCGGGATCATGACCTGAGCCAAGGGCAGCTCAGCTGACTGAGCCACCCAGGCGCCCCAAGATACATTTCATTCATTTATTTTTTAAGATTTTATTTATTTATGACAGAGAGAGAGCGCGAGCGAGAGAGGGAACACAAGCATGGGTGAGCTGGAGAGGGAGAAGGAGGCTCCCTGTGAGCCTGATACGGGGTGGATCCCAGGGGGCTGGGATCATGACTTGAGCTGAAGGCAGATGCTTCACGACTGAGCCACCCAGGTGCCCCCCACCCCCAAGATACATTTAAAAACACATTTGCTTACATCCTCTCAGGTTATAGGGTTCTTATAGTTAGGGAAGCAGCAGAAAAATCCTCCCCAGCGATTGACACACAGGCTTTGAAGGATGATAAACAAATTTCATATCTCCTAAGAGTGACTTATCTGGGCCTTGCCTCTCATGTTTCAAATGGGAATCAATGGTTTCTTCACTTCACAGGGTTGTTGGGAGGATTAAATCAGGAGAAGCATGTTAGGCATTTAGTAAATGCTCAATAAAACAATAGCTATTACTATTGTGTTTGCTCGATTTTTTTATAGGATAAAACTTTTACAGATGAGGAAACATCTTTGCTCAAGGTCACTCTGCTAAGGGATGGTGAGGGGAGAAGAGCCACGTTGTTGATTACTGGGCATTTTCTCTTGTACCACCTCTTGTACCACTTTGCCTTGCTTGAGGAATGTGAAAGGCAGACCTGAAGCCCCTTGCATTCCTAGGTTTTAATCGTTCCTGAAAGGGGAGAATGAGTGGTGTTTTCTCCAAAAGGGCCCTAGAAACCTGAGTCTGGGACTTGGGGTCCTGATTCTCCCACTCTAGTCCTAAAATGAGTAGCGTCCCAAGTTCTGAAACCTTGTACCAGGTCTGCCTTCTTTCTCCTTTAGTATCCAACATGGGGCAGGGGTGAGAGGGTCTTTAATTCCTTTAGGGCTGCTGGAAGTGGGGATCTAAAGGAAAACTTCGTGAGACAGGAAGCCCTGGAGCGCCAAGTGGGGGGAGACTTGGGACAATCCCTCACCTCTCAGAGCTCCTCCCAGGCTTTCCCCCTCCTCAGGATCCTGGGCGGCGGGGCTCCAAGCCTCACTCTCCTGTTCCATCCAAGAGATGAGGGCTGGTTTGGGGCCTGGGAATCCTGGGAGAGAACAGGGATCACAGTGCTGGCTTGAGAGGCTGTCCTGGGCAGATGGCATCCCCCTGCCAGGGTAAGGACACCTCCTCAGAACTTAGGCTCAACGTGGACAGGGTCTGCAATGCTCCTGCCTGAAGGAAGCGGATGCTGGGTGGAAGCACTCCCTAACCTGAAGCCCTGGGAGTGGAGGTGGCTGGTGCTGTTGGTGGGATAGTGTGGGATTAGGGCTCACAATCCTCTCGGTCCTCATGTCATCTCCCCTGTGAACCCCAGTGAAGGAGGAGGGGGGCTCTGACCCGGGGCCTCACCGAGCGCGCCCAGGTGGCCGTAGGTCTCCCGCATCACGTCCCGGTACAGGGCCCTCTGCGCGGGCCGCAGACAACCCCACTCCTCCGGGGAGAAGTACACGGCCACGTCCGCGAAGTTCACGGCCCCGGGCTTCTTGTAACCATGCCCGGTCTCCCCCGGTCTCAGCGCCAGAAGCGGGGCTGGGGGCGGCGCCATGGGGCCTCCCGGCCCCGAGCAGTGGCCGTCCTGTCCCCGAGGCCACCGCCTCCCTGCGCGCGGCCTCAGCTTTCGTCGTCCGCAGGAAGGGCTCCGGAGGTCGGGGCCCCGCCCAGCCTTGGCGTCCGAACGCAGTCGAGGGCACCGAGGTAGCTGGTAGCTAGGGATTCGGGGGTTGTGATGGGGACAAACAAAATCCCTCGGTGTTTATTCACTTCATGGCACCTTGGATTTAGCCGGGTTAAGGGACCCGGAAGGTGTCTTCAGAAAATATGGCGACATCCTGGCTTCAGTTGTCAATGGATGCTCTTAAGGGCGCCATTCCTTGATCATAACAAACATGGCGCCTGCCTGCCTTCTCTAGCCTCAGCAGCCGCTTGCCCTCAACTACAATGGCCGCTGCAGGTGGGAGTTTTAGGAGAGGCGGAGACGGAACACAGAGAAGTGGACTGGGGGGCGGAACGTTCCTGCCTTCAAGAAAGATGGACAAGCGGTGGCTTCCAGTACCGCTCTTTGCCCGCGCTGCCCGGCGGCCGGTGATTGGCCCACAGAGCAGGAAGAGGCTGCACCGCCAGGCCCCCGGGTGGGCGGGCCGTCGGAAAGCGCACCTTGGTCACCTGGCTCTGGAATCCCTGGAGACCCTCTTCATCTGTGGAACTCAGCATTGTGCAGTCGACGATCTCCCTCTCTCCCTCCCAACGGCAGGATCTGGAATCGGGCCCCTACCCCTGCGAGAGAAGCACAGACCCTCTCCAAACCCTGGGGACAGCTGAGGTAGAAACCAGGTACACGTTTACCGTTGGGACCACGGCTGCGGAGCGCGCCCAACTCCTTGCACCCGCGGGACGGCTCTCAGTCTCTGGACTGGAGCTTATGGGGAGGAACTTTGGTTCATGCGGTTAGAATCGGAGTGGGGAGGGGCGCCTGGGTGGCTCAAAAAAAAAAAAAAAAAAAAAAGAATCGGAGTGGGGAAATTATATCTTATATATTAATTTTCTGCAAGTTAATATGCATGGTTTTGTTTGTTTGTTTGTTTGTTTTAAAGATTTTATTTATTTGACAGACAGAGATCACAAGTAGGCAGAGAGGCAGGCAGAGAGAGAGGAGGAAGCAGGCTCCCCGCTGAGCAGAGAGCCTGATGCGGGGCTCGATCCCAGGACCCTGGGATCATGACCTGAGCTGAAGGCAGAGGCTTTAACTCACTGAACCACCCAGGCGCCCCTGCATGGTTTTTAAAAAGGAGTACAAAGGTTTATAATGAAAAAGGCAGCCCCCTGTACCCTTCACCTTTGTTCCCTAGAGACCACTTTGTTGAACTCATTTTATGAATCCGAGTTACACCATACAAACAGTAAAATGCACAGTTCTTCAGTGCAAAATTGGCTGAATTTTGATGAACGCATGCAACCGTGTTAACCATCCCCCCCAAAACAAAATATAGAGCATTGGTGACCCCTGCGATGACCCCTGCATGTTTCGTTGTGCACACTTTTAAGTCATTACACAATTTTTGACTGTGGTGAAATACAGGTAACAAAAATTAACCATTTTATATCTTACAGTTCAGTGGCATTTAGGACATTAACATTATGCAACCATCATCACTACTTTCATCGCCCCTAAAGGAAAGCCCCTACCCTTGGAACAGCCACTCACCCATTCTCCCCTGCCTCCCTCCCTTGACAATCGCGAAGCTTTCTGTCTCTGTGAATTTACTTTTTCTGGATATTTCCCATAAATGGAATCATGCAATATGTGGCCTTTTGTGTCTGGTGCCTGACAGCAAAATGTTTTCAAGGTTCATCGATGTAGCATTACAGGTAAGGTAAGCATTACCTTACTACTTTTTTTATTATGGTTGAATAATATTCCATTGTACAGATACAGGTTTCCCCTGCTATCCCAAAGTAGAACATTTCTATGAAACCTTTCATAAGCTGAAATGATGTAAAGCAAGAAGGCAGTTACCATTAATTTATAGGGAAAATTTTTTGAGCATTCCCAGACCCTATAACCAAGTTCTCTTAGGCTCTACTGATGCCTTAGAACACATCTTGCTGGGGCGCCTGGGTGGCTCAATGGGTTAAGCCTCTGCCTTCGGCTCAGGTCATGATCTCAGGGTCCTGGGATCAAGCCCCGCATCAGGCTCTCTGCTCAGCAGGGAGCCTGCTTCCTCCTCCCTCTCTGCCTGTCTCTCTGCCTACTTGTGATCTCTGTCAAGTAAATAAATAAAATCTTAAAAAAAAAAAAAAAAGGACACATCTTGCTTATAGATGCACAAAATAAATGTAGAATAAACACAGATGCTCACATAGTTCAAAGCTTAGTAGCTTGATGCTGAAAGGCTGAGTTTAGGTCCCTGGGAAGGACCTTGATAGGGCCACTCCTGCTGCTCAGCCTGTGAGCTGTATCTAAAAGCAAAAATCCTCTTCAGGTTTATTTTGGTTAGTGAAGCAGGTACTAATGTAGGTTTTCCTTAAAGCAAAGTAGCCTAATGGGAACTTTCGAAAAACGAGGGGACACCTGGGACGCCTGGGTGACGCAGTCGGTTGAGAGCATCTGAATCTTGGTTTGGCTCAGGTCTGATCTCCGGGTTGTGGGATCGAGCCCTGTGTCGTCCAGCCCCGTGCTCAGTCTGCTTGTGTTTCTCTCTCTCCGCCTCTGCCCCTGCCCCCTGTGCTCTTTCCCTCTCTCTCTGAAATAAATAAATAATTTTTTTAAAAAGTAAGGGGACACCTGTATGCTATATTTTATTTATCCATTGTCAGTTGATGGAAATTGGAGTCGTTTTTACCTTTCATGTTGCTGTGAACATTCGTGTAAGGCATTTTGTTTATCCGCTTTGAGATAAAATTCACTCATTAGATAACTCACATATTTAAATTGTACAGTTCAGTGGGTTTGGATATATATGTTATTTTTTTAAATTGCCGTAAAATTACACAAGACTTAAAATTTGCCATTTTAATCTTTTTTTTTTTGAAGATTTTATTTATTTATTTGACAGAGATCACAAGTAGGCAGAGAGGCAGGCAGAGAGAGAGAGAGGAGGAAGCAGGCTCCCTGCTAAGCAGAGAGCCCGATGCGGGGCTCGATCCCAGGACCCTGAGATCATGACCTGAGCCGAAGACAGAGGCTTAACCCACTGAGCCACCCAGGCGCCCCGATTTTAATCATTTTTTAATCATTTTTAAGTTTCCAGTTTAGTGGCATTAATTACATTCACAGTGCCGTGCATCTGTCACCACTATTTCCAAAACATTTTCAGCACTGCAGAAGGAAACTGAGACTCCACAAGGTGGTCGCTGCTCATACTTTTCCCCAGCTCCTGGTAATTTCCAACCTGCTTTATGTGCCTGTGAATTTCCCTATTCTGGGTACCTACCTCATGTAAGTGGAACTGTGTAACACCTGTTGTTGGTGTCTGACTTACTTCACTGCCATCTTAACCATTTTTAAATGTACTGCTCAGTGGTATTAAAGACATTCACGTTGCTGTGCAAACATAACCACCATCCTCTCTAAAATGTTTTCATCTTTACAAACCGGATCAATACACTTTTAACACTCAGCCTTTCTTCTGGAGGTTTTTGTTTTTGTTTTTTTAAATATGCTTTAGATTCTCTCCCTCTGCCCACCGCCCAACACCCCCGCTTGCGCCCACTCCTTTGCACGCATGCGCACGCTCTTTCTTGCTCTCTCTTCTTAAAAAACACTTTAAAAAAGTATGCTTTTACTGTTGTCGCTTGATATATTCATTTGATTTTTATTTATCTATTTTTAAAGATTTTATTTATTTCTTTGACACAGAGAGGGCACAAGAAGAGGGAACAGCAGGCAGAGGGAGAAGCAGGCCCCCCACTGAGCAAGGAGCCCAATGTAGAACTCCATCCCAGGACCCCGGGACCATGACCTGACCCAAAGGCGGCCACTTAACTAACTGAGCCACCCATGCACCCCTTATTTTTATTTTTTAAAAAAGATTTGATTTACTTGTCAGAGGGTGCACATGCAAGCAGTGGGAGTGACAGGCAGAGGGAGAAGCAGGAGGCATTCCTTGATATATCCATTTTAGAAATTATTTGTGGGCATCGGGCTATGATACTTACTTAGTTTCTAGCCCCATCTCCCTCAGCTCTTTCCCAACATAATGCAATAAATTACTCTAAGATTTCCTGGGGCGCCTGGGTGGCTCAGTCAGTTGAACATCCTACTCTTAGAGTTCCGCTCCGGTCATGGTCTCAGGGTTGTGAGATACAGCCCCACATTGGGCTCTGTGCTCAGTGCAAAGTTGGCTTGTCCTCTTCCCCTCTGCCCTCTCTGCTCATACGCACAAGTTCTATCTAAAATAAGTAGATAGATAGATAGATCAATAGATAGACAAATAAAATCTCTGAAAAAATTTCCTGTATGTGCTGTAATTATGTTTCCTTGCTTACCAACTATTTGCTCTTTTTTACTGAAACGTATTTGACATCGAACATTGTAAATGTAAGGCGTATGACACGTTTTGATAAATTTATATATTGTAATGATTGCCATGGTCATTGTTTGCCTTTTAAAAATTTCCAGTTGTATTCCCTTTCTCCTTGCATTATCTGTGCTTTCTGCTTTTTTTAATTTTTGTTTTTTTATGAGATTTTATTGATTTATTTGAGAGAGAGTGAAATCGGGGGAGATCACAGAGGGAGAGGGAGAAGCAGACTCGGCTCTGAGCAGAGAGCCCAATGCAGAGCTCCATCCTAGGACCCTGAGATCATGACCTGAGCTGAAGGCAGATGCTGAACCGACTGAGCCACCCAGATGCCCCCATTTTGTTTTTGTTTTTAATATTTTATCTATTCATTTGAGAGAGAGAAAGACAACGAGCATGATCGGGGTCACGGGTGAAGAGAAAAGCAGACTCCCTGACTAAGCCACCTGGGCTCCCCTCTGCTTCTTTAAGTTGTTCTAAATTACTGGGGATAGCATCAGATCTCAAATTACCATTTTTTCCCCTGGGAAACCTCCTTCTTTGACCCCTCTGTCTTTTCTCTCTAGACTTGCCTGAGCCTCATCTGTCATCCCGGGTCTGACTTCCCTACTGTCCAGGATTGTATGTAGCCTCTGCTTCCTACATTCAGTATGTTCCTTTTTTTTTTTAAGTGGGGATGGATCATCTTAATAGCTTGTGGCATTGGACTATAGATACTGGATAGATTTGTCCTGTTGGGAATATTCCTGCAATTAGGCAGGATGCCAGGAGCATGGAGCTAGTCGTTGGGTTAATGAACAAAACCTAGGTCTCTGTTGACAGCAGTCCACTGTCTGGTCTCAGAACCTTGAAACTCCTTGCTTGGCTCTCCTACCTGCCATAGCACACACTCTTCTCTCCTTTGTGTTCACAAATGTTCTTCATGGCTGTAAGTTAGTGCCTTCTCCATCTTCATATTTTCTTGCCCCACCCTTGTGATTTTTCACCGGAATACTTATGGCTTTTGGGATGACCTCTTATGATTTCACCTCAACAATTACTTGCTTATTTCATAACTTTTTAAACTTGAGTCCTGATGAGGCCTCACTGCACTCATTGTGGTGAATAGTGTAGAAGTGGAATAAAGAAAAATATATCGTCAGGGGTGCCTAGGTGGCTCAGTGGGTTAAGCCTCTGCCTTTGGCTCAGGTCATGATCCCAGGGTCCAGGGATCGAGCCCCCCAATGAGCCCTACCTCGGGCTCCCTGCTCAGCGGGAGGCCTGCTTCTCCCTCTCCCGCTCCCCCTGCTTGTGCTCCCACTCTCGCTGTCTCTGTCAAATAAATAAATAAAATCTTAAAAAAAAAAAAAAAAAGAAAAATCGATCTTCAGATAGGAGTCTCTTTCTAAACAGAGAATCAACTTTACCTAAAAAGAAACCACAAAGGATTTCACCTGGACCAAAAATTGCCTTTGTTTACTCAGGTACTATGTTATAAATCACTTCTTTTTATACCAGGGATGGAGAAAACTGAAGGAGATGGAACCAAATAATTAGCCTGGGGGTTAACTAAGGAGATTGAAACAAACTTAGGACTAAAACTGCCCCATCCTAAGTGTCTGATGTCATGTTGTTTTTCCTGCCAAACATAAAAATACAAAGATGCTCTTGCTTTCAAATTGTTTTATTGCCCACCAAATTGTATATGTTTGTTCCAGAATCTTAATCAGATATAATTATAAGAAGTTATAAAACAGACAAAGATAATTACAGTTCATAAATTTTACTAGTCTATAACAAGCTGCATTTGAATTTTTCTTTTTTTTAAGATTTTATTTATTCGAGAGAGAGAGAGAGCGCGAGCAGAGGAAGGGGCACAGGGAGGGAGAGAATCTCAAGCCGCCTCCACACTGAGCGCAGAGTCTCACATGGGGCTCAGTCTCACAACCCTGAGATTGCGACCCAGGCTGAAACCAAGGGTTCAAGGCTCAACCAACTGAGCCACCCAGGCGCCCCAGTGCATTTGAATTTTTTTTTTTTAAAGATTTTATTTATTTATTTGACAGAGATCACAGGTAGGGAGAGAGGAAGGGAAGCAGGCTCCCTGCTGAGCAGAGATCCCAATGCGGGGCTCGATCCCAGGACCCCAAGATCATGACCTGAGCCGAAGGCAGAGGCTTTAACCCACTGAGCCACCCAGGCGCCCAGTACATTTGAATTTTGAGAGCTGCTGTTTCTTGCATAAATCTCAGCCTTCTGTTGAAGTGTTTAGGAGGGAAGAATAATGATGCCTGCAACTTACTGTGAAATAAAATAAGATGTATAAATAAGCAGATAGGGGATGGACTGACTGATTGGCATGTGATAAAGCAAATGTAGCATAATTGTAGAATCTAGATTAAGTATAGACATCGTGGGGGCACTCAGCCACTTGTTCTTCAGACCACGACGACGTGTGAGGTGCTTTCAGGTTTTTTCTCAGACAACCCTGTGGAGGAGCCAAGCGAGACCGTGAAGGCTTCAAAAGGTTGAATGACAGGCTTACGGTCCCACAGCTAGTGGGAACTGAGCCAAACCCGGCATCCAGATCTACTAGTTCAGGAGAGGCTATGTGGTTCAGTAAAATAACACCCAGTTCCCATTCCTAATCGTCTTTGGAACCCAGAGGTTCCAAGAGCAGTCCTTTGTTCACAGAGATACTTGTGTACCCCAGGACCGCTCCTGGCATGCAGCTCTGCTTAGTCCCACCCAGGTCCTTATTCCTTCAATAGTCTGATCAAAAGTATGGCTAGCAGGTCAGAGTGGGTCAGAAAGACCCTCTTAACTACTGACACATTATAAGCATACACTAAAAACTTGACTGGAGATACTTGGCCTTGATTTCAAGACTAATGGCAGGTAATTTACTCTCTTAAACAAAAATGCCAGCATTATGTTTCCAGCTGCTGTGGCCCAAGAACACATCTTCGTTCAGAAGCTGTAAAATCCCGACAACATGCAAGTATCTGAAGAGAAAAACACTGCAATCACTGATTCATAGAAGTTGGAGGGGAAAACCTTTAAGCTAAGCTTGACACTCCTGTGCGCTCTGTGCGATGCGAGCCTGGGGCAGGACGATTCCCCACCTGAAGCCATTGTTCTCCTCCCTGTGGTCATCTTCAGGACTTTAAGACCAAGAGTGCCAACAGTGGCTTGACGCTGCACGTGTTTCCTTGCCAGATGTCTCATCGACACTGGCTAAAAGAATCCTTGGGTGAACTTCCCCTACTGAGGATAGGCCCAAGGTGTCCCTTCTGTTCCAGGGGATACTCAGAATGTATATGGGCTCCTTTAATGGGTTCTTGCACTAAGGGGCCCCATCTCTGAGGAACAGGAGAGACACAGACCAGAAAGCAGAATGCTCTGAGGGAGAGAACAGTCCAGGGAGAAAAGCCAGGTAGGTGAATGATTTCCTGCGAAGAAACTCCCAAGTGGGACTCGGAAGTTGCTACTGCCCCTCGGAACAATTTGTTACTTAAACTATAACCCCTGGAGGATTTTACTAGTTGCCAAGCATATTTAGATATGGCCTTAAGAAAAACATATACTGGCAACAGGTCTTTGGGGAGAAAGACGATACACGACCGTGAAGCTGGGCAGCTGGGGATGCATGGCCCACCCAGGGCGGAAGGCCGCCCCTTCACAGAAGCCGGGCAGCCAGGAATGCCCAGTCAGCTCAGGGTGGAACGAAATATTGCCTGCTTCCCTTTTCCGTTATCGCTCCTTTCTCTTCCCAGAAGCGCCATTGTTTTTTAGATGTGTCCTTTGAATGTGCTTGGTTAACTATAAACTTTGTCCTCCTCCTTGCTTGTCCACAAGACGTGACTAATGTTTGACTTTCATCGGTCCTTCTGTTGGCTATTGTTTCTATCTAATAAAAGTGAGACTGTGGAGTTGCTCATGGCTTCGACTGTTGTCCTCTGCTCCCAATCTCTTGCAGCTGACTTGTTTGTGCCTAATTCTTCTCCCGTCGCCGACTGGAAAAAGTGGGAGCAAGAGCCTCAGAAAATGGGTTCAGCCTTCAGGTGGCCTTTCAGATTCCCTCCTCCTTCCAAAGGACCAGCTTTGTGCTCCCTTAACTCAGAGCTTTGTTTTCCTTAAATGCTTACTTCCTTTCCATTCATTCCTTTGCTCCAAATACATAAACTTTGCCTTTTCCTTTCCAAAGAAAACAGGTCATCTCTTGCGAGCTCTATCACCCACATTCTTGAAATATATCTGGAAAGCACCGGAAATGAACTGGGGGATCCTGGCCTCCCAAAACAAGGACTGGCTCCGAAAGCCCTACCGCAGGCCGCTGCCACCTCGGCCTCTTGCCAGACCGATGGATCCACTGGTGGGCTTCCAAGGCATACTTGCGCTTAAAGCCCTTCCCACACTGTGGGCAGGGGAAGGGCCGGTTGTCAGAGTGAATGCGCTGGTGACTGAGGAGGAGAGAGGAGTAGGTGAACCGGCGGCCACAGTCTGGACAGGGGTAGGGCTTCTCGCCTGTATGGGTGCGCCTGTGGATGGCCAGCAGGGAGCTGTAGGCGAAACAGAGGCCGCAGCTGTGACAGCTGTAGGGCTTCTCGCCTGTGTGTTTGCGCTGGTGGATGGCTAGCAGGTAGGGGTAAGTGAAGCGACTTTTGCAGTTTGGGCATGGATAGGGCTTCTCCCTGGTGTGAGCCCGTCTGTGGATGGCCAGGGAGCCCCTCTGGCGGAAACGTCGCCCACAATCAGGGCACGAGTAGGGCTTTTCCCCTGTGTGGATGAGCTGATGCTGGAGCAGGTACTTGCGCTGGGAGAAACAGGCCTGGCACTGGTCACAGGGGAAGGGCCGCTCCCTGGAGTGGACCCGCCTGTGGGTGGTCAGGAGGGAGGGGTAGCTGAAGTTGCGGCCACAGTCTGAGCAGGAGAAGGGTGATCTGCGGGTTGTAGTGTCCTTGAACCAAGGCTTGACTGGGCTCTGCCCAGAGTTCCAGCAGAGCTCTGAGCAGGTGGCTCTGTGACCGGCACCCGGTGGCCTGCTGGATGGTGACCACTCCTCGAGAGACACTTCCTCACGCTCCATCTCTTTTTGCTTTGGACTCTTCATCAGTTCTTTCTCTTCACGCTCATCCCTGGATCCTGAGACAGGGGGAAAGATAAAAGTTGAAACTCAGTAGCACATTCCAGACAGTGGCCTGCCCTGGGAGGCAGCATGAATTGTCTGAGCATATGGCAGTGTTCGAGACTGGGGCCTCATCAGGCCAGAAGTCCATCGTGAAGTAAATGCAAAATTCATCATCTGACTGGTGTTAACACGAAAGCTTTGAAAATGGGAGATAAATGGAGGTGTCAACAATATTGAACCCCTCCCTCCTCTGTCAGGCAATGAGGGTGGTGATGGACCCAGCCTTCATAGAGCTTACTGTCCAGAACCTGTTTATGATCCCTTTCCAAAATAGCCATTAAATGATCTTCCTTGGTGCCTTCAAAGGCCATCGCCAAAATGTCTACACTTGGGCTATACTCCAGGTTCCATGGGAAGACCTGGGAACAAGCATTTATTATGACACGGCTGCAGAGAAAACACGCTTTTTGATGTTGAAATCTCTGATGAGTGATAGCATCATTACAGTGTGACCCACATCATACCCAAAAGGAACATTTCATTACACAACAAAAAACAAATTACAGTTGTGCTTCTCCTTTCGCTTGGCTGCCCTGGCAACTCAGGCGCTATTTTGCACTAAACTGGGGTTTCCCTGTATAACTAAGTGGTGCTGTAAGTCCCAATTTAGCGGTTCTACGAGCCATTTTGCAGTGAGACTGGAACTTTCTGGGGATGAAGTATAGAGAGACACGATGGGGCTTTGGAAGGGGCGGTGTGTACTGTGGATCCGAGTTGGGGCAGGGGCTTCTCAAAGGTCCCATCCTGGGTTTGAAGTGAAGTACCTGTTATCTTTCCCCTGTCTCTGATGACAGCTGCTGGGGTCTCACCCTCCGGATCCTGGGCCTCTGGGCTCCACGCCTCCACTTCTCCTTCCACCCAAGAAATAAAAGCGGGTTTGGGGCCTGAAAATCCTGCGGAGAGGAAACATTGGGTTCGGCTGAGGACCCGAGAGGGGAGGATGAGGGTGCTCAGTTCCCACACTTCCAGCCCACTTGTTTCTGGGGACATTAGTTCCTCCTTCCCATGGATTACTGGGTCCTGGCTGGACGGCCGGGCCTCACCGAGCGCGCCCAGGTAGCCGTAAGTTTCCCGCATCACGTCCCGGTACAGGGCCCTCTGCGCGGGCTGCAGACACCTCCATTCCTCCCGGGAGAAGTACACGGCCACGTCCGCGAAGCTCACGGCTCCGGGGCTGCTTTCTCCGGTCAGCCCGCTCCCGGCCTCCCGGGGTACATCCGCCAGGGGCGGCGCCATGGGAAAGCCCTCTAGTTTTACGCCAAGAGAGGCTTCCTATCCTCTGAAAAAATTCCTCAGGGCCGTAGCACTGCCCTTGACCAACATGGCGTCTGTCCGGCCTCAACCTCCCTTTCCTTTCCGGTCGCCTCTTACGTACCAAGGGGAAAACCAGAAAGGTGATTGGCTCCGCAGCACAGCAAATCGTAGATGACGTGCGCTGATTGGACAGCGCCTAGCGGACCGGTGAAGAAGGAAGGCTGTAATTGGTTATGCTGGAGCGGCCTATTTGAAAGACTGAAGGGAAGGGAGCGGCTGGTCCGAAGGTGGAAGGCGCTGAGGGGTTAGGAGGCTCTCTTTTCACCTGCTTTACCCGAACGGGACCTAAAAAAGATGTTTTGACGGGTTGGAGCTGCTCCCTTCTGCTACTCCGTGAGACCTCTTGCGAGCAGATGCAGATGTCCCGGGCTTGTAGGTGAGTAAAAGCCCACGGGCAAACGATTCTGGAGATGATGGAAGTGAGGGATGGCCGGTCCCCGCCTGCTGTGGGTGCTTAGGGCAAGGCTAGCCCCTGTGCCTACCGGTATTTGATTTGGCCCATGCCCCGACGTCACAGATGTCTTGGCTTTCACAGTTGCAGAAGCTGAGAAACGGAAGGCCCAGGTCACTGCTCACCGGCACCAGAGTCAGATTCAACGTTACTCTCTGGCTTCCGGGTTCAGCTAAGTGCTTAGCTAAGTGCTTACTGTACCCTGTCTCCGTCGGAAAACTTGTGTTTAAATTACAGCTCATAAATACTAATAAAACTGGGAAACGAATCAGATCATCTCTTAATCTGTTTTCCAGACTTTTCCATCTAAGCAATATTTACAGGAGCAGCAAAGGAAAGTTCTAGAGCTGTAACACAAAAGCTCTCCATCCCTCCAGTGAAACCACTTTGAAGACATAGTACAGCTTTTCAGTTTATGTGGCCATGCATTCTATTTCATAATATAACCACATTCAATAGAATGCATAGATTTGCAAGTGTTGAACGCTGTTACTCTATGGGGGGAGTGTAAGTTGGTACAACTACTTTGGAAAACTGGCAGTATCTACTAAAGCTGAATATATGCATACCTATGACCCAGCAATTCCACTCCTCCCTGTATACCCAACAGAAGTGCATAGGTATATTTACTGAAATATGTGCTCAAACGGTCACAACAACACTAGCTGCAGTAGCCAAAATCAGGAAACTACCCACAACAGTAGGAAAATGAATAAAAATATTGTGGAATATTCATGGGAATGCTATTCACAGAATACTATTCAGAAATGAGAATGAGTGATCTAGAACTACATGCATAGTATGGATGAATCCTGCAGACACGCTGTTGAGCAAAAGAAGCCAGACACAAAATGATATGTAATATGCGATTCCACTTATATAAAATATAAAATCTGGCAAAACTCTCCAAGTTATTGCTAATCCAAGTTTTTTGTTTGTAAAGTACTGATAATTTTTTTTTTTTTAAGATTTTATTTATTTGACAGAGAACAAAAGTAGAGGGAACAGCATGCAGAGGGAGAGTGAGAAGCAGGCTCCTTGCTGAGCAGAGAGCCCAATGCGGGGCTCAATCCCAGGACCCTGGGATCATGACCTGAGCCAAAGGCAGACATTTAACTAACAGAGCCACCCAGGCACCCCAATATTCTGTTTCTTGATCTAGGCACTGGTTACACAGATGTGTTCTATTTGTGAGAATTGACCTGCACGCTTACGTATGTGTGTTATGCTTCAATTAAAAAAACAAAAAGTTGGGGCGCCTGGGTGGCTCTGTGGGTTAAAGCCTCAACCTTCGGCTCAGGTCATGATCCCAGGGTGCTGGGATAGAGCCCTGAATTGGGCTCTCTGCTCAGCAGGGAGCCTGCCTCCCTCTATCTCTCTCTGCCTGCCTCTGCCTACCTGTGATCTCTGTCTGTCAAATAAATAAATAAAATCTTAAAAAAAAAGTCTCCTCCCTCTAGTCTTCCTTCCCCTTCCTAGAGGCGACCTCTGTTACCAGCTTCTTGTGTCCTTCTGGAGATAATTTAGGTACGTAAAAACATACACTTTTTTTCTTTTTGTAAGTAGCATAATAAACACACTGTTCACTTTGCTTTCTTTTCTCACTTGATACATCTTGTAGATTGTTTAATTTCAGCACATATAGATCGCTTTTTTTAATGGCTGCATACCTAGTGTTCCACTGTATGGATGAAAACAGTTTATTTCGTTCATTTTCCATTGATGAGCTATTAGTTGGTTTCCCATCTTACTACCATAAAATACGTAAGTCACATCCTTAGATATATTTCTTTAGGCACATATATGAGCATGTCTGTACAATAAAATTCTAGAAGCAGAATTGCTGATTCTAAGGGAAGGCTAGTGTTTTAAGCCATTTATTAATTAAGATTTTCTCCTAGGGCGCCTGGGTGGCTCAGTGGGTTAAAGCCTCTGTCTTCGGCTCGGGTCATGATCCCAGGGTCCTGGGATCGAGCCCCGCATTGGGCTTTCTGCTCAGCAAGGAGCCTGCTTCCCTTCCTCTCTCTCTGCCTGCCTCTCTGCTTACTTGTGATCTCTGTCAAATAAATAAATAAATTAAATCTTTAAAAAAAAAGATTTTCTCCCAGATCCACAAGAAACACTGATATATCCAGAAGATATATGATATTTATTTTGTATCTTCAAGCTGCTCCGTTTTGAGAAGCATGGCTTAACGTCTTTTATTTATTCAGGTGGCCTGGCAAACCGAGTAAGGGACACCAAAGATGTCCATGTTCTAATCCCTGAAACCTGTGAATATGTTATATTGGCAAATAGAACTTTGCAGATATGATCAAGCTAAAGATTTTCAGATGAGAAGACTATCTTGAATTGTCCCAGTGGATCTAATGTAATCACAATGATCCTTATAAAAGGGAGACAGGAGGCTCTTCTGGGCTTGGAGCTGGTTTGCAGCAACATGGCTAAAATGTACCAAGAAGGTCAGAACTTTCATTAAATGCAGGACCCATTATGATGCCTCCCTCAAGAAAATGATGAAGAAAATCGAAATAAAGGGCTCTTGGGTAACTCAATCGGTTAAGCATCTGCCTTCAGCTCAGGTCATGGTCCCAGAGTCCTGGGATCGAGCCCCACATCAGGCTCCCTGCTCCACGGGAAGTCTGCTTCTCCCTTTCCCTCTGCTCCTTCTCCCACTCATGCTCTCTCTCTTTTCTCTCTCTCATTTACTCTCTCAAATAAATAAAATCTTTTTTTAAAAAAATCGAAAGAAGCCAGCACTCCAGGTACACTTTCGCTCCTTCTGTGGCAGACCAAAGATGAAAACATGAGCCATGATCATCTGGCGTTGTGGTTCCTGCGTGAAAATGGTAGTTTCTGGACCTACAAGCCCACTTCTGTTGTGATAGTGAAGTCTGCCATCAGATGACTGAAGGAACTTTTTTCATTGAGTTAATTTATATAAACAAAAGAAGAGAGGGAGGAGGCAGGAAGATCAAAGCCGAAGAAGATGTGACAACAAAACAGGTGGGAGTGATGGATTTCTGGAAAGGGGACACAAACCAAGGGCTTTGGGCAGCCTCTAGAGGCTGAAAAAGGCAAGGAAAGGATTCTCCTCTAGAGATGGCCAAATGCAACCTTGCTAACACCTTGATTTTAGTCCTGTAAGACCTATTTTCAGACTTTTGACCTACAGAATTGTAAGATAGTAAGTTTGTGTTATTTTAAAGCACCTGGTTTGGTAATTTCTTATAGTAGCAATTGGAAACTAATCCAGGTAACATTACTGAGGAGCTGTTTCTGAGCTTTGTCAAGCACTGTATCGGGTGTGGGAGCATTCTCCCAGCTCTGAATTCAAGAACTGAAGGTCTGCAAAAAGCATTACTCAAAGAGATTATGCTGAATGAAAGAAGCCGTGGACAGGAGAATACACACTGTAGGACTACTCTGGCGAGATACGGATGGGTTTAACCAGGAAGGGAACTTTGTAGGTTGATGGTAATGTTCTATATCTTGATCAAGGTTCTGGGTGTAAGCATTGTCAACACTCAGCAGATACACACTTGAAATTTGTTTGCTTTTTCTATGGCAGTTTTTTTTTTTAAGATTTTTATTTATTTACTTGAAAGAAAGAGCACAAGAGGACTCAGAGGCAGAGGGAGAAGCAGACTCACAGCTGAGCACAAAGCCTGAACCAGAACTTGATTCCAGGACCCCTGGGATCATGACCTGAGCCAAAGGCAGACGCTTAACCAACTGAGGCACCCAGGCGCCCTGCTATGTCAATTTAACTAAAAAAAAAAAAAAAAAAAAACCCATAAAGCAAATACTGAGCTCTAGTTAATGATGTGCATGCTGAAATGTTCAGGGTAACGTGTACTGATGTTGACAATTTCTTTGAATTGCATCCAAAAAAATAAAGTGGACTGGAAGAGAGGTGGATAGTTAATGCCATGAAGTAAGTACAGTAAAATGTTAATGCTAGAACGAGGTGGTGCGTATGGGGGTAGTCACTGTGAAATTCCTTCAGCTTTACATTTGAAAACTTTCAAAATAAAATGGGGAAAAAGAAAAGAGAAGCAAGCTGGATATTGTCCAGACAAGTCATGAATAACCATTTTTAAAAACGTACAATTAAGTGGCATTTAGTGCGTTCACAATATTTGGCAACTGCCACCCGTCTTTCAAAACTTTGTCGCCTTTGTGATTTTGATTTGGTTACATTGAATCTGTAGATTTCTTTCAGTATTGTGGCCATCTTAACAATAGTAAGCCTTCTAATTCCATGAACGCAAGGTGTCTTTCCATGTATGTAAGTCTTTAATTTCTTTCAGCAGTATGTTGTAGTTTCCAGTATACAAGTCTTTTGCCTCCTTAGTAAAATTCATTCCTAAGTATTTTATTCTGTTTAATGCTACGGTAAATGGAATTACTTTCCTAATTACTCTTCTGGATTGTTCATTGCTGATCTATAGAAATGCAACTGATTTTTGTGTGTTGGTTTTGCATCTTGCCACTTTGCTAAGTTTATTTCTTAGCTCCGACAGTTCGTGTGTGTGGACTCTCTAGGGTTTTTATTTTTTTTTTTTTTGAAGATTTTTTATTTTATTTATTTGACAGACAGAGATCACAAGTAGGCAGAGAGGCAGGCAGAGAGAGAGAGGAGGAAGCAGGCTCCCTGCTGAGCAGAGAGCCCGACGCGGGGCTCGATCCCAGGACCCTGGGATCATGACCTGAGCCGAAGGCAGAGGCTTTTAACCCACTGAGCCACCCAGGCGCCCCTCTCTAGGGTTTTTAGATATAAGATCCTGTCATCTGTGAATAGAGATCATTTTACCTCTTCCTTTCCACTTTGGATACCTTCTGTTTCTTTATATTGCCTCACTGCTCTAGCTAGAACTTAGGATACAGTATTGAAAAGAGGTGGCAAAAGTTGACATCCTTGGGGCTCCTGGCTGGCTCAGTCGATAGAGTATATGACTCTTGATCTTGGGGTCATGGGTTCGAGCCCCACTTTGGGTGAGGAGCTGACTTTAAAAAAATAAATTAAATATTTAAAAAAACAAGAACAAAATCCGGGGCATCTTTGTCTTGTTCCTGATTCTAGGGGGAAAGTTTTCCATCTTTCCCCATTGAGTGTGATGTTAGGTGTGGGTTGTTCATCTGTGGCCTTTATCATGTTGAGGAAGTTTTCTTCTATATCGAATGTATCAAGAGTTGGGTTTTTTTTTCATGTTTTTGTCATGTTTAGTTTTGTCAAATTCTTTTTCTGCGTTGAGATGATCATTTTTTCCCCTTGTCCTATTATTGTGGCATAGTACATTGACTGACTTTCATCTGTTGAAGCCTTCTTGTATTCCAGGAATATATCCCATTGGTCATAGTGTACAACCCTTCTAATATGCTGCTTTGGTTTGTTAGTATTTTTTTGAGGATTTTTCTATCAATTTTTGTATGGAATAGTGGTCTATAATTTTCTTATAATATCTTTGTCTAGCTCTGGTATCAGTGTAAGAGTTTTTAAAATATATTCTAGACTCAAACCCCTTTTCAGATATATCTGTTGGAAAGAACTTTCTCCCATTCAGTAGACTGTCTTTTAATTCTCTTCAGGATATCTTTTGAAGCACAAGTTTTAATTTTGATGAAATCAGTGGATCTATTTTTATCTTTCATCATTTGTGCTTTTTTTGTCAAAGCTAAGAAACCATTATCTGATCCAAGTCACAAAGACTGACATCTGCATTTACTGTTAAGAGTTTTATAGTTTTAGCTCTTACGTTTAGGTCTATCGTTTGTCCACATTGAGTTAATTTTTTTTAAAGATTTTATTTATTTATTTGAGAGAGAGAGCACAAGTGGGTGGAGGGGCAGAGGGACGAGCAGACTCCTTGCTGAGTGGGGAGCCTGATGTGGGGTTTGATTCCAGGACCCTGAGATCATGATCTGAGCCGAAGGCAGACACTTAACCAACAGAGCCAGCCAGGTGCCCCAAATTAATTTTTATATATGGTTGAAGGAAGGGATCCAGCTTCATTCTTTTGTATGTGTATATCTAGTCTCCACACCATTTGTTGAAAAGACCGTTTCACTTTTTGAATTGTCTTGGCAATTTTGTTGAAAATTAGTTGATCACAGGGGTGCCTGGCTGGCTCAGTTGGTAGAGCATGGGACTCTTGATCTGAGGGTCATGAGTTCAAGCCTCATATTGGGCATGGAGCCTACGGGAAAAGAAAGAAGCGGGGGCCTGGGTGGCTCAGTCACTCAAGTGTCTGCCTTCTGCTGAGGTCATGATGCCAGGATCCTGGGAGCAGCCCCACATCCAGTTTCCTGTTCAGTGAGAAGTCTGCTTCTCCCTCTCCTTCTGCTCCTCCCCCTATTCATGCTCTCTCTGTCTCTAATAAAATCTTAAAAGGAAAAAAAAAAAAAGAAAGAAAAGAAAATCACTTGATCATAAATACAAGGGTTTATTTCTTGGAAGGACATTTTCTCTCATTTAATGAATTCCTGTCATGTAATCCTTCCATCCTTCAGTTGCACAGGAGTGTCCGCTGTGACCTAACTGGGAGTATAATGACTTAAGTGAAAATGTTGTAAGGTTCTTATGTTTTGCTTATAGTTTGGAGATTTTGTTCATTAGATTTTTTTTCCTTCAAAAGCCAAATCCTTTTAAATCCTTTAGCAAGTCCCTGTGAAAATACTATACTGTGTACAATAAAAGTGAAAGGTGAGTACCTAGTATCTGATGCTTAACTGACTGAGCCACCCAGGTGCCCCAGTATTTTTCATTTTAGATTAAAAATAGGGGCACCTGGGTGGCTCAATCAGTTAAGTGACCCACTTTTCATTTTTGCTCAAGTCAGGATCTCGGGATCTTGGGATGGTGAGATCAAGTCCTGCATGGGGCTCATGCTGAATGTGGAGCCTGCTTGGGATTTTCTCTCTCTCCCCCTCTGCCCCTCCCCCACTTCTCACTCTCTCTAGAAAAAATAAAAAATAAAATTAAAAATAGGCAGGCATATTACAGAGCTTGCTTCAGCAGCACATATACTAAAATCAGAATGATACAGAGAAGATTAGCATGGCTGCTGCTTACGGATGACCCGCAAATTCGTGAAGTGTTCCATATTTTGTGCAGTCCCCCCACCAAATGGCCACGCTTTCCGGATGAACTTGGAGGAAATGATAGGAGTCAAAGCACAACGTGCAGCACTGAATAATGAAAATTATGGCATTTTGCTAGAAAAATACTAAAAATAAAAAGAGGCATACAGATAATGAGAAATGTTAGACTTAAATAAGTGTTGGAAATTTATGAGTAACTTCCAAAAGAATGTATAACTTTCAAAGAACAAGGAGTGAAAACCTGCATAAAGAAAGAATACGTAGCAAAAAATCATTAAGTCAATATACCATGACAAATTGAGAAATTTATTTGCAAATTATATTCCAAAGGACTCATTTCTTATTAAAGAACTACAAATGCTAACAACAGAAATATAGGTAAACAATATAAATGGCAATTCACATAAAAGAAAATCCAACATCTTAAAGCATTTGAAAATATAATCACTTGTAACAGGAATGCAACATAGAATTGCATGATGGTATTTTTCAGCTTTCAGAGGAGGAAGGATCAAAAAGTTTACTGATTGCGGGGAAAGGTTTGCTGAAGAGGGTTGGCAGGGGGAAAAAGTTTGCTGACACTCCTGTCCCAAAATAGTCCCCCTCGTCACTCATCCCCTCATCCTGCACTGAGCACTGCCTCATATGGTTTATCTTTTTCTTTAGCCTGGAATCTCCATGAGGGCAAAGACAATATTGTCACTGTTGTATTTCCATCTCCTAGAACATTGCATGGCCTGTGGCTGTTGCCCAAGATATTTGTTGAATGAGGGGATGAACGATGCGCCGTGTCTCAGGAGGCGGAGGCAGTCACACATACTGCTGATGGGAGTGTAAATTCATACCACCTCCTTGGAAAGCAATTTGGTAATAACTATTGAAATTGATGAAAAAGTTCTGGACATAGTGACGGGTTGTACAACATTGTGAATGTACTTAATGCCACTGAACTGCATAGTAAATTTTATATTTTACCACAAAAAACCCCGCAGTTTTGGAACTGCCACAGCAATGTAAGAGATCAACTTTTTTTACTTCCAAAATTCACTTCTTAAACACCATTTGTAGGAAATTTGTACAAAGTAGGCTGTGAATGGAATATTTTATTTGTAAGACTGACTCCTGGATAGCAGCTGGCAGGCCCAGGAATGCAGACTTGCCACATGGCCACAGCTACAGGTAAGATGACCCGATCCTGTGGTGACATCTTTTATTCTGGGTGCTTCTGTCCCTTTCACAGGTATGTTGCCTTTCACTTTCAACTCTGTAGGAGTGTTTCCTGGTCTTGCTTTTGATGACCCCTAAACCAGTAACCTATTTGTTTTTTTAAAAGATTTTATTTATTTATTTGACAGTGAGAGAGGGAGTGGGAGAAGCAGGCTCTCCTCCAAGAAACGAGCCGGATGCAGGGCTCAATCCCATGACCCTGGGACCATGACCCAAGCTGAAGGCAGATGCTTAACTGACTGAGCCACCTAGGCACCCCTTCTCTGTGTTTGCTGTTAAGCTTTAATTCGCAGGACAATCATGATACTTTTTTTTTTTTTTTTTTTGCATTTTCCTGGCTTCTTGACCAATTGCTCTCGGAACTTGGGAAAATGAATACATTTGCCAAGAAATGCTGAGAAGGAATTCCTACGTGTGCACACTAGAAGGAACCACAAGAGGCACCAGGAACACTAGAAGAAAATGGAGCATGAAAGCCAAGTTATGAGAGCACTTCAGTAGAAAAACTAAGATAAATAAGATAAAAATTAAATTACTGATTTGCTAACTAAGTCCTGAGGTGTCTTAAAGGACAGTTTCTGTGGAGTAGTACCTTGTAGAGCAGCCAGCATTGGAGGCAGACCTGGCTTGGAATCCTGGCTCTTAGGTTTACCAGATACGTGATCCTGGACAAGTTATTTAATATTACCAGTGAGCCTCAGTTCCCTCCTCTATTAAAGGGAAATAATACCTACTGTCAGGTGTGCAATTTAAGGTTACCTATTGTTTCATGGATGCTGGCAGAAGACAAGAGATGCCAATGTCATGGACAGAAGGCCTTATTCATGGTACAAGCCAAGTGAGCATCATGTATGTATCGGCTCTTTTGCCTCCCAAGCCCCACAGGCAACATGGAGGGGCCCGATGCATGCCGGGCACACAGCGAGTGGCACTGTGGGGGAGGAACAATGAACTTGAGGAACCTGGTGCTAGGTAAGTAGTAAGCAAGCTGCTCTTTGTCCCACGTAGAGACACTCCTTCTCCCTCACGGTTGCTTAATGCAAACACAACCCGAAGAAATGGCTGGGGAAGAGTAAACGAGTTGTCAGGGCCTTGTCTTTTTTTTTCCCCCCATATACTCTAGGTTATAGCTTACTAAAGGAAAAGGATACAGATTAAAATCAGCAAAGGATAAAGGTGCATGGGGCAAAGTCTAGGAGAAACCAGACACGAACTTACAAACTTGCAGGTGTCCTTGTCCCATGGAGTTGCCCTTTATTCTCCCAACGACTTGTGACAGTATGTGTGAACTGTGGCCAAGCGGAGAAACTCACCCAAGCCTTGGTGTCTAGGGTTTTTATTGGGGAGTCAGTTACACAGACATGGAGACTCACATGACTGACCTCAGCTGCTCAGACTCCGTCTCCCAGAGCAAAGACAGGCATTCATCATAAACCACATTGTTAGGATAAACTCATCTGGTCAGACTGGTACCGCATGACTCGAGGCCTCCAGTGTACAGGAACACCCTCATCAGGCAAAATAGTACAAGGGCTCAGAATTTACCTCCCAGGAAGGAGCCAGGTGCTAGTCCTGAAGGTGAGCTTTCTTTGGAATGTGCCAGGTTTGAGCAGCCTGGGCCTGCTGAGTTAGTCCTTTTCTGCACACTCCTGATCTTCATGAGTCCACAGCCTGGTGAACTACAGTGATGTTTTGGATCTCCAAGAATTAGGATGTGTCTAGATCCAACGTCCAGTAAGCCCTGAAAACTCTAGTTACTTCCCCTTTTCCCGTGCCCTGCCACCCTGGGACATGGCTGCAGGTGCATTTGGAAAAGGCTAGAAGGAACATATACAGCATGTCTCATTCAGGAGCCTCTAGGTCTGGAATCCGCTCATCTGACCATTTGTTGAAGGCAAGGCCTTGCATTTTTGGCAAAAACAGTAAGATATGGGGCGGTGCGAGAGACACATGGAAGCACAATTACTTTGTGTGGTTCTCATACACATTACATGGGAATGTATGTAAAGTGCTTTACACAGTACCTGGCCCATGGTAAATGCTCAACCCGGTGGCTATAACACTTGCAATAGGCCAAAGAACACAGTGAATGCAGGCTACCGTTTCAAGAAATTTAGCTGAGGGGTGCCTGGCGGCCTCAGTCGGTAAACCATGTGATTCTTGATGTTGGGGCTGTGAGTTCAAGCCCCATGTGGGGTGTAGGGATTACTTAAAAATAAAATCTTAGGGGCGCCTGGGTGGCTCAGAGGGTTAAGCCTCTCCCTTCAGCTCGGGTCGTGATATCAGGGTCCTGGGATCAAGCCCCGCATCAGGATCTCTGCTCGGCGGGGAGCCTGCTTCCCTCTCTGTCTACTTTTGATCTCTCTTTCTCTGTCAAATAAATAAAATCTTTAAAAAAATAAAATCTTAAAAGACAGATTTTAGACTGGCATGTGTGTGTTCCAGAAAAGAGAGGGGCTCTGAAACCATAAAACTAAGAGGAGAGGAAGAATAACAGTTGTAGCAAAGTCCCTGAGAGGGCAGTAGGGGAAATCATGAGCACAGCTGTGTTGGTGAGCGTGGCGCCCAAGTAAAAATACTGGTCAGAGTGGGGAATGCAGTGTTAAGAGCTCCTATCTGAAACCTTAGGTTTCTTAGTGAAAGAGAAGGTATTCACTGGTTAAGGATGTAGGGAAGACTTAAGTCATACTGAAGGCTCACTGAGATTGGAGATCAGGAAAGGTGTGCTGGCCCCTGTAGGTAGCACTGCAATTTTCCCCTCTTTGCAGCTCATGGGTGATAAATCAATATTGGGAGGGTGGATTAATTCATTCTTTGGGTTGCAAGTAACAGAAACTCAAACTACCTGAAACAGAAGGGGAATGAATTAGAAGGATACTGGGATCTCCCACTGAAAACAGGGCCAGGATCACAGCTGGTCAGGAATGGACGCTGGGACTGAAGTGCCTTAGGGAACCTAGGAAATTGTCACTCATCTTGGCCCTCCACTGACCGCACACACCCTGGAACTTGGACTTCCAAGCCTTATGAGTCACAGTCCAGGCCCAGAGAAAAGTTACAAAATTCCTAGGTAGGGTTGGGTCAGCCTGGTGATAAGAGTAGAACAGCCACCTCTAATACAGAGCTAGGCAGACGTTTGAATAGCTCTCTGTTAGGGCAGGGCAGGTCTCTGTAGAGTAAAAATTTTTACCCAGTCAAGGACCTAGACTTACAGTTTATAAACAGGGATTCCACAAGGAACATCATTTATTGACATTTTAATGAGACCCAATCTGGTATGACCCCTGTCGTGGGGCAGCTCATCCATTCATCCAAGGAGAAACAGACAAATAGTTACAATGCATCTTGCTAAATACCAGAACAGAGGTAATTACAAACACTGCGTCCCCCAGCGGCTCTCCCACTTTAGGGCTGAGATTAGGAGAGCTGAAGGAACAAGCAACAGGGGTAGGAACATGACTCACACTCCAGCTGTTGAATAGGAGAGAAGTCATGTTTGGAAATCCCAATTTGGTGCAGCTACCCAAGGCAAAGTGGTAGGCCTTGTTCATTTTAATGTGGTAAAGCTTTATTGAGCATCTACTCAGGGGCAAGTGCCAGGGAGGCATATCAGAGATTAAGACACGTTGCTGCTGCTGCTTTGGGGAGCTTCTGTGAGGAAGGCAGGCATAAACACAACTCGATGGCTGTAGACTCCTCCTGCCCTGTATTCAAGTACTTGGCTTTCTGCCCTCCTTGAATGGCTTCACCTCACTTTATGAAAAATGTTGACTGAGGACTCACAGAAGGTTCTGTGCTGATGTCTCATTCGGTTGAGAATCAGGGAGGAGTGAGACCCAGTTCTCAAGGATTTTCTAGCCACTGGCTGCCTGAAACTAATCCAAATCCCCTGGATGAAGTGCAGGCTGGTCCCAGTTTTACCTCTTGCTGCTAGACCATAGCTCCCCTGCTTCTCCTTAAAATCAGTCTTCTCCCAAAACTCACTTTATCTATGTCCCAGACCCAACTTGAATCAATTTTCCAAACACAGGGGGGCAGAAGACTTAGCTTCACAGTATGTGGTTTAAAAAAAAAAAAAAAAAAGCTTAGGTATTTATGTCTTCGTAACCCAATGAAGCCCTGCTCCAATGTCACCACCCCCAAATTCAGTGCAATCTAGAGCTGTTAAAATAAGTAGAGACCAAGGAGGTGTGCACTGTACACTGTGGTGCTGGCTTATTTTTGGATGACCCTTTAAAAGGGACACTGAAAAACCAACACCTGTTTGGAGAGAGATCACGTGTGGGAATTGAAACCCTGTCAATTGACCAAATCATGCTGTTTAACCTGAAAACGTGGGCAAAGCAGTTGTGGTTAAGTTATCTGAAATGCTGTCATGTAGATGAAGTATTACATACTTTGGGCTAGGCTTCTAGGGAAGGAGAAGGTGGTACTTAACCGCCTTCTAAAGATCAGAGCTATCCCAAAACGAAATTACCTGCCTTGTGAGGTAGTGAGCTCCCTGTCAGGGGAGGTTTTAATGCAAAGGTTAAAAAAAAAAAAAGAAAGAAAGAAAAAGAAACCACTTGGCAGGAGTGTTGAAGAAAGGGGGGCTAAACCAGGTTTGTTTAAACCTGGTATGGAGGAAGGGGCAAAGGAGGGCAAGATACTGCCCCCCACCAACTGTATGCACGAACTAGAAAAGCAAACAGCCCCTAAAATGGATGGGAGAACTTTAAGCCCTGACATCCACACACAGAAATTCTTTTGGGCTAGGGTAGCCTGGAAAACATGTGATGTAAGCTCTCCTAACAGGACTGTTCTAGACACATCCGGTAAGGCAGTCAGTGTGGTGAGACAGACTCAAGTTCAGGTCGCCATAGCAGGAGACCTGGGTGTTCCTTCTGCCTCTGCCTTGTATGACCCGGGGCTTCACCTTCCCTTCCCTGAGCCCCTCCATGAAATGAAAATCTACTGTCCTTCCTGTACTAAAGGGCACTGCCCTTCTGGGCGGCCCCCCCTGCAGCAGCTCTGGGGCCGCAGTTTGGGGCTCTGGGGCTACACTTGTGGACGGCCAGAGACCACCTCTGGCGGAAGCAACGGCCGCACTCGAGGCAGGGGAAGGGCTTCTCCCCCGTGTGCAGGAGCTGGTGCTGTGCCAGGTGGCTCCACTGGGCGAAACGCTTGGAGCACAGGTCGCACGCGTACGGCCGCTCTCCGGAGTGCACGCGCCGGTGGCTGGCCAGGAGTGAGGGGTAGGCGAAGCGACGGCCGCAGTCCTCGCAGGCATGCAGCTTCTCCTCGGTGTGCGTGCTGCGGTGGATGGCCAGGGATCCGCTCCGCCGGAAGGCGCGGCCGCAGTCCGGGCAGGGGTAGGGCTTCTCCCCCGTGTGCAAGAGCTGGTGCTGGAGCAGCGTGCTGCGCTGGGAGAAGCGGGCCTCGCAGTGCTCGCAGGCGTAGGGGCGCTCGCCAGAGTGCACCCGCCGGTGGCTGACCAGGCGGGAGGACGAGGAGAAGCGCCGCTCGCAGTCCGGGCACGGGTAGGGCTTCTCGCCCGTGTGGATGCGCTGGTGGATGACGAGCGCGGTGCGCTGTCGGAAGCGGCGGCTGCATTCCAGGCAGGTGTAGGGCTTCTCGCCGGTGTGCGTGCGCTGGTGGATGGCCAGCAGGGAGGGGTAGGCAAAGCGCCGGCCACAGCTGGGGCACTGGTGGGGTTTCTCGCCGGTGTGCGTGGTCCGGTGATTGGCTAGGGACCGGCTCCTCCGGAAGCAGCGGCCGCAGTCAGGGCAGTGGTAGGGCTTCTCGCCCGTGTGGATGACCTGGTGCTGTGAGAGGTTCTTGCGCTGGGAGAAGCGCTTGCCACACTGGTCACAAACGTAGGGACACTCACCAGAGTGTGCCCGCCGGTGACTGACTAGCAGGGAGGGGTAGGAGAAGCGGCGCCCGCAGTCCGGGCAAGGGTAAGGCTTTTTCAGATTCTGGGCACACTTGTGGCTCTCCAGGGCCGGCCGGTCAGGGAAGGTGCAACCACAGTCCGGGCAGATGGGGCCCCCAGAGGTCTGCCTGGGGATTAGTCGGGGTTTGCTGGGCCGCCGGCCTCGCTTGCCCTTTCGGGGGGCCTCCTTAGGTGGGAACACTTCCTTCTCTCCATTCTTCTTTCTGGTTCTGGTTTCTACGGACACACAGGGAGACATTAATTTAACAAATACGGGGCCCCTGCCCTTGCCTATGGCAGTGTTAGAGGTTAGAAGGCGAAGACACTCAACCTGTCTTCAGGGAGTGTTAGTGCCACAGACATCCCACTGTGACACAACCACTACAGAAACGGGGAGGATATTCCAGGAGTCCCCAGCTCCATCTGGAGAAGTCGGGAAGTGTTTCTTGCAGGTTCTGCAGGCTTGAGAAATTAAGTTTTTGAAGCGGTAAGTATAAGGCAGGAAGTGGGAACATGAGGTACGGGCTGGCAGGGACTAGGTCATAAGGCCCTCTAAGCCAGTGGTTCTCAAATTTTATGGTGATCAGAATCATTTGGATGGCTCATTGAAACAATTTTGGGTTCAGCAGCTCTGGGATGGGGCCCAAGAATTTGTATCTGATTCTTTTCCCGGTGATGCTGCAGCTGGTCTGAGAACTACATCCTCAGAACCACTGCCATTCAGGACCGTGAACTCTATTTTATGCAATGGTTCTCAAACTTAAACATGCATGCCAATCTGCTGGGGCTGTTAAAAGAGAAATACAAAGTCCTAGATGTCCATCGGAGTAAATCAATAGTTCTGGGTCCAGGAATCTCTATTTTTTTAAAAAAAGATTTTATTCATTTATTTGACAGAGAGGGAGAGAGAGCACAAGCAGAGGGAGCTGCAGGCAAAGGGAAAGGGAGAAGCAGGCTCCCACCGAGCAGAAACCCTGATGTGGGGCTCGATCCCAGGACTCCAGGATCGTGACCTGAGCCAAAGGCCAATGCTTAACCGACTGAGCCACCCAGGCGCCCCTAGGAATCTTTTTTTTTTTTTTTTTTTTTTTTTTTTTTTTTTTTTTCCCCAAGTGACTCAGATAACTGACAACCATTTGACAACATACTGTGGAAAAATGGAAAGGTTTTTAGTAAGGAAGTATCATTTTAGTAAGGAAGTATCACTTAGTAAGGAACTATCTTGGAAAGAGAGTCCTGGTCTCAGAGAATCTAGCACAGAAATGTCAGTCCAGATGCTTACATCCAGCCCCACGGGTGGATCCGGGGCCCTTCTCCCTGACTGGCATTAAGGAGAGCCTTGCTTGATCCCCGGGAGAGCGTAGATTCCTGCACTGATTAGGAGTCACCCCGCCAAAAGGGCAGAAAAGAGGGCTCTGCACTCCCAGACCGCTGTTGCCCACGAGATCCCTTCAACCAAAATCCAGAAACTCAGGGAGGTATCTTGTGTCTCAGAGCACAGTACAGAGCAGACTGGGTTCAGGGATCCTGAGAAGGAGGCCAGAGGGTAGCTCCTTTTAAAAGCTAACGGATTCATTCACGCAATAGAGAACTGCGGACCCTTAGTTTGCAAACTGACAGGTAAATCACCCTATGGCGGGACCCACCCAACACCATCAGAGAGACAAGACCCTGAAGCTGTGAAAACAATCAGTGGCATGGGTACCCCTGGCCACTAACATTCTAGACAAGTTTAGAGGCTGCAGGCCCTGCACGGGCATTTTTCACTCACTTCTTTGGACTGTTAACCCCCTTGGGCACTCCTGCGGATCCAAGGCAGCCGGTTCCCAATCATCGGTATTTCGTTCCAACCAGGAGATGAGGGCTGGTTTGGGACCTGAGCACCCTGGGGAAGGAGAACCAGTCAGACGTCCAGCTCCTAGATAAGACTGGGTAAAGATCTACCCGGTGTCATCTCCTGCCAAGCCCCGGTCCTCCTCCCCTGACACAACCTGGTCACGGGCCAGATCCCTGGACACTCTGAACTCCCTGCCGTCAGCGCCCCCCACCCCCACGCCTTCACCCACCGCCCGACCTAAGCTCCTCCAACCCTTTGGGCCCCGCGGAAGCGAACTGGGCCGGGCCTCACCGAGCGCGCTCAGGTGGCCGTAGGTCTCCCGCATCACGTCCCGGTACAGGGCCCTCTGCGCGGGCCGCAGACAGCCCCACTCCTCCGGGGAGAAGTACACGGCCACGTCTGCGAACTTCACCGCCCTCGGCCTCCTTCCCCTTCTCCGGCCGGGAACGGGCTCTCCTGGTCCCCGCGCGGAGAGCGGAGCCGAAGGTGGCGCCATTGGACCCCAGAAGCCGGCGCCACGGCCTTCCCCGGCCCGGACCCCTGGCAGACCCCGGGATTTGGGAGCCCCCGCCGCACCCGGGCTGAGTGTGCCTGGGGAGGCCCTGAGGGAATCGGAATCGGCCGCCCTGCTGGGCTAACGGAAATCTTTTGCTGTTATTCAGGCAACTCCTGCCCGAACTTGGGGAAAAGGCACCGGAAGATGCCTTCGGGGAAGATGGCGGCGCTGCTACCGCACCGCCTTAGCCTGGAACACAGGCGGCTTCCAGCTATCGATTTTATTGACCGGAGCGCCATGCCGGCTTCCTAACCTCTTTGCCCTCAAGTGTGATGGCGCTGCGATTGGGCTTCAAGCCCTTTTTTCCCCCATTCCGCGCGCTCATTGGGCGGCGACCGAAGATCGAGCGTTCTGATTGGCTGATGGCGAAAGCGGCCTGTTTGAACGAAGCCAACGGAAGCGTAAGGGCAGGAAGCCGACCTTCCGCGCCGGTGCCTGCAGCCAGATCCGAGGCGGGCAGCGGGGAGCTCGCCCGGCGTCAGTGACAGGCCCCCATTCTCTGGCAGGCGCTGCCCCGCTGAGGGACGGAATGATTTGAGTGACGGAGCCACTCCAGCCAACCCGGGGCTGAGATTACCCCGGGTGGCTTTCTGAGAATTGGACAATTTCCTTGTTGCCCTTTTGGGAGGGAAATTAACGTTGGCGTTTCCCGCGCACAGGCACTGTTCCCCTGTTACACATTTCGTCTTTTTTTTTTTTTTTTTTCCTTTGCTACCACTGTGTTAAGTTATGGTCATCATCCGGTTCTACTGATAAGAAAAATCTCAGAGGGATACTGTTAGTAAAGAGAAGGAACAAGGATTTAAACCCGGGACTGACCCGGCCTTTATCCAAACCGCTGAACTCGGCTCCCTTCCCCCTGCTATCCGAATTCGCTTGTCAACTCAATAGTCTGAGCTCCCGGCCTCTTCTCAGGTTCAATCTTCTGCACATCTCCCCATACTCTGTTTACATGACATCTGTCCAATGTACAAAGCGTAGCTCTAGGCAGTTTGGAAATAAGTCATGCACCATGCTCTGAATGGAGTTTCTAGTTGAGGCATATGCATTTACAACTAATAACAGTGCTGCAAGCATGTACGTGAAAGGCTTAAGAAAATTGCTGATGGAACCAGTCAGCCCCGGCTCCATCAGCCCCTGGCTCCTGTGTAAGTGTGCAGGGTTTTACCAGCTCAGGGTCATCTCCCAGGCGATTTGAGGGTTAGCAATATGCCATTTACTATATACTTCAGCTGGTGACACACATCTCTCTCCAACCCATTAAATTTTTTTTCAAAGCACCTACTATGGGCAAAACATTACACCACGGAGAGCCTGGGTGGCTCAGTCGGCTGGACATCTGCCTTCTGCTTCAGTCGTGATCTCAGGGTCCTGGGATCAAGCTGGACATTGGGCTCCCTGCTCAGCGGAGAGTCTGCTCCACCCCCACCCCCACCCCGCCGACCCTCCTCCCTGCTTGCTCTGTTCTCTCTCTCAAAAAACAAAAACAAAAACACTATCCCAAAGCCTGCAAGGAGTAAAGACAACATATCAGGAATTCACAAGATAACATAGGTCGTAAGAGATTCCAAGGAAGATTGTCTTTGAACAGAGGAAGTAGGAAACACACACACACACACACACACAACTGCAGTAAACATTGAGTTCTCCTCTGTCCTAAGCATAGTGATGGTTTATTGAACAAACTACTGGGGGAGGAGGTGGAATGTCAAGCTTGTCAAAATGAGTAAGATAGAGTCCCCTCTGAATGACTTTCCCGATTGATACATCAGGTGGAAAATGAGTTTGGTCTATGAATGGGTAGGGTTTGCAGAGGGCAGTGGTGCTCAATGTATATCTGTTGAATAAACAGCTGAATTCCACAGCCATAAAGATCTCTGGTACAAAGCCAGGAATTCAGGAAAGCTCTGACTGTGGTGGGAATGAGGACACTTTCTGTGCCGCACAAAATACTGTTAGGGTAAAACTGAAGGATTGATCAGATAGGTTGGCACCAGATATTGGATGGCTTCATCCTGCCATCACTGGGGAGCTCCAAATCAGTCCAGAGGAGTGATTTACCTTCCGATAATGTTTTTGGAAAATTACTCTGGTAGTTTGTTTGCAGGGCAAACTGATAGCTTTGTGTCTAAGCTTTCTGCCTATACATAATTCAGTTTGGAGAAATAAGATGGTAAACTTAGGCTGCTAAGGGAATACAAAGGCCAATGGAGAGCAAACCATTTAATTTGGGAGAAAGTGACTAAACAGAAGACTGGAAAGAAATCTGCGGACATTTTGCCTGAATGGTAATGATGTGCTGTCAATGATGCTGCATTGAACAGGAAGGATGATTTACTATTAAGATGAAAAGGTGCTTAGCCCTCTTCCCACATGCAGGAAAGGGGAGAGCAGGCTGGGCTGAGGAGCAGCCTAGCCCTTTGGCCCTGGCTGGAAAGGCCCCATTTGGCCCTGGGCTGTAAAGTCCTGGCTTGCCATCATCTTGGTGGGAGCTCCTAATGTAGGACCTAGAAATCAGGCAGAGTTGGAGGCTCTTAACTACAGGGAAACATTCTGGAGAGAGAAGCACTCAGGACTTAATGTGAGAGCAGAGGTTCTTGCTCCTTTTCTGTATAAATTCCTGGATCCATCTTGAGCATAGGGACAAGCAGGGCTCCTCTTGAAGGCTGCCCACTGTAGAGAAGGATGGAGAAGATCTAGGGAATCTACACACCAAGAGGCCACATAAAGACCAAAGATACACTATTTTGGAAAAAGGGAAATGGTGTTGAGGGCCAACTAAGTACCAGCTGCCACCTTGTAGGCACATGGATATAGATGATCTCAATTGAAACTCATCTTCCAGGGGCAACTGGCTTGCTCAGTCGGAGGAAGAGAAGATGCTTGATCTCAGCGTCATGAGTTCAAGCCCCATGTTGGGTGTAGAGATTACTTCCATAAATAAAAACTTAAAGAAAAAAGAAACACACCTTTCAGAGTCCTTATGAAGACAGTTATCAGACAGTCGAGAAGCTTATCCAAAACCTGTTATTAAAGACAGGGATGAGATCTGAACCTAGAATGTCCTCTGCATTCCACTGGCAGCTTAAACTGGGTGCAAGGCTTTGAGGTTAATTTCTCCTTGGTTCATCCTCAATTAGAGGGAAGTAACTGGCAGTGCAACCTTTGATGATAGCACACATGGACTTCACCTTATGCACCTTATGCACTAACTGGAACCCTACCTTTGCCTCAAATGTCACTGTAGCATAAACCCAGACTCCAGCAAGCCATGTTAGTCCTGGGAGAAAGTCACGTCATGAATAATGAAGGAAACTTATATTTTCTCTTGTTTTTTTAAGATTTTATTTGTATGAGGGGCACCTAGGTGGCTCAGTTGGTTAAGCGACTTCCTTCAGCTCAGGTCATGTTCCCAGGGTCCTGGGATAGAGCCCCACATCTAGCTCCTTGTTCAGCAGGGAGCTTGCTTCTCCCTCTCCCTGCTACTCTGCCTGCTTGTGCTCTCTGTGTCAAATAAATAAAAATCCTTTTTAAAAGATTTTATTTATATGAGAGAGAGAAAGCAGAGAGGGGGAGAAGCAGACTCCCCACTGAGCAGGGAGCCCGACATGGAGCTAAATCCCAAGACCAGATCAAGACCAGACCAAGATCAGGATCTGAGTGGAAGGCAGGCGTTTAACCGACTGAGCCACCCAGGCACCCCAAACCTGACCTTTTCTTAGCAGAGTCTCGTAGTCCAGTTCTGGCCTGTCCATCTCTGGGTGAGGTAACTCACTGGAACATTTCTGATTACTTCTATATTCTGTTCTCTGAAGGAGGACATAAAGGCACTACAGACCTTTTCACTTTGTACATCAACCCCACCACCACCTTTTTCCCTCTCTCTTCTGCCTCTTCACTCTGTGTGGCTACCACTTGATCAAAAGGGATATCTTCCATCATAAGCTTCTTCACAGCACCCACACTTCTGGAATTTAGCTAATAGTGGACATGAACTGAGGGCTCCTGATCTCCAAGGGAGGAGGCTAGGGCACAGGTCTCCCACACCTTGGTCTCTCCACATTTATTTGTTTGTTTGTTTGTTTAGAGACAGCAAGTGAGCATGGCGCAGGGTGTGTTGAGAGACAGAGGAAGAGAGAATCTAAGGCAGGCTCCACTCCCAGTGCGGGGTTGGATCTCGCTAATACTGAGATCAAGACCTGGGCCAAGATCAAGGGTCAGTCAGTTAACTGAGTGAGCCACCCAGATAGATGCCCCTTGACTTCTCCATGTTTGCCCAATGGATTCACTGGCGGTCTTGCAAGGTTAACTTCCTCTTGGAGCTTTTCCCAATGCTCAGGGCTGAGAAAGGGCCTCTCATCAGAGTGGAGGTACCCATGGCTTAGCAAGGGGGAGCAGAAGATGGCCACACTCTGGGCAGGGGTAGTTTCCCCGGTGTGAGTGCATATCTGTGAATGGCCAAGGGCGCCTGTGGCTGAAGCACCACCTACAGCCACAGCACCGGTAGGGCCTCTTCCCCGTGCGGGTTAGCACTGTGAGCCCCACACTCCAGACAATGATGGCGGCACTTCCTCCGGCGCACGCGCAGGTGGTGGGCCAGGAGGGCGGGGCGTGCGAGGGCACACCCACAGTCTGCACCTGCGTTGGGCCTGGCTCGGGAGCAAGCGGCAGCTGCAGTCAGCACACAGGTGTGCCATGTGTGGAGCAGCTATGCTAGACCACGTGCACCCTCTGGGAAAAGTGGACACTGCACAACCCCCCCCCTTAACACACACACACGCACACACACGGGGACAGTCATGAGAATGGATCCACCGGTGTCTAACAGTGAGGGGATCGCAAAGAGCTGCCCACGGCCCAGACGTGTACAAAACTTCTTCCTTATGGAGGTGGCCAGCGCCCTACTTTTTCAGAAACAGCAGCCACACCTGGGGAGGGAGGGGCAGCGGAAGACTGTCTCGCCTGGGCGGAGGAGCTGACGGTGGAGCAGCTCCTTGCACCACGAAAGCAGCCTCCATACTGTCACAGCGAGACGCTGCTCAGCACAGAAGGCCTGCTGGGGGCTGGCCAGGAGGAAGAGTACAGTCCAGACAGGGTGGCCCCTCTCGCCTAGGCTGCATTCAGTTCCTTCACCCCCATTGCTTTCTGCACAGAAAAGAGAATCGGAACTAAAGATTGTGGGGTGCTCTGACCCACCCCAGACTCACCCCGGTTCAACCAGGGCAGAAGGATCTAAGGGTGAAGCCCTCACCTGGCCATGATCCACCAGCCTCAGGCAGTTTCCTATTTTCAAAAAGAGAACCATCCCTTCTCACCGCAGGCCTCCAGAAGTGTAGAGTGTTCTTAAAAAGAAGGGCTGGATTTTTTTGAGGGAAGCTGGCACCTCTCCCTAGTTAAAGACCTTACATATGGACATTTCCGTGGAAACATTCTAAAAAAAAAAAAAAAAAAAAAACACACACCAAAAAACAAAAAGCTAAACAAACCACACCTCAGTGCCTGTGGCGCACACAAAAACACCTGTCTTCAACCTAAATGAAAGGTGGCAAGTCATTAAATTCTGTAGAGGGTTCCAGGCAGCTTCATACGGCAGGATATGCCCTGAGAAACAGGGGCAGCCCAACAAACCAAAACAGGCCCCCTTCCAAGTCCCGTCAGAAATACACCATGCCTATTTTTAAGTTAATTAAAATGAAAAAGCTCACTTCCTGGGGCACATGAGCCACATTTCAAGTGCTAAATGGCCACATGTGGCTAATGGCTTCTGTGTTCGACCTCACAGACAGAACATTTCCGTAACTGAGTAAAGCTCTATTGAAAGCAATAATCAAAGTACTAAGAGGAAAGAAGGCAAAAGACCTCAAACCCCAACTGTTGTCTCGCCCCAACTGCCAGTTGGGGCTACCCTTAAATGCAAGGACGCACCCAGGTCTGGGAAAAAACTTTAGAAGGTTCATCGGATTCTTAGGAATTGGGGTCTTTAAAGAGAAGGGTGCAGTGTAGGTGTGGCTGCGGGAAGAAAGAGCCTGCCCTGGGCTGGCTTCCAAGAGAGGATGCCGTCCAGCTCAGCCCCACTTTCCTCACCTAGCCCAGATCCTCGGTGCCTAGCCGCCACCTCCGGACGTTTGCCCTCCGGGCTCCAAGCCTCCTTCTTCCATTTCCAGGAGACAAAGGGGAGCTTGGGGCCTGCGAATCCTAAGGAGATGAGGCCAAAAACAAGGCGTGGTTCGAGGATGGAACCTAGATAAGGCGTTTTCTGGGCAGGGGTGAGTATAGCCTCCCAAACCCGAGCAAAGACCCTCCCTAACAACAGACACACAAGCGCATCCGGACCGATACCGAATGGTACCCCTTTTCGCTAAAAAGCGGAGAAGGGGAGAGCTGGGACGCTTCGATCACTCCCAGATGGTCTGGGGCCGGCCTCATCAAATCCCGGCAGAGGGCCCAGGGCTTAGCACCAGGGGTTAGAAGCCCTTCGCCCGCAAGGGTAATGGCACCGCTGGGCTTCACGCCCTTCTCCCTCCCCTGCACGGTCATTGGGTGACGCGGGGCAGGAAGCCAGGAGCCGCGTTCTGATTGGGTCTCGGCGAATCACTCGGTTGGAGGGAAGCCGGCCGCAGCCTGCGAGCCCGCCTTCTTCCTGGAGCCCCAGCCAACCCCGGAGCTCAGCGGCCGAGCACCTGCTCCGTGCCCTGCGCGGTGTCGGGCCGCGCGTGCGAAGCGACGGCCGCGCAGCCCGGCCGCCCCAGGGCCCACAGCACCTCTGGTCCTCCCGGCCGGGCTCGGCCCCCGTCTCACCAGAGCCCCGTCTGCGTCGCTGTTGGGGGCTCCCTGCCGCCTTTGCACTGAGACTTGAACGTCGCTGCAACTTGCATTGAGCGCGCCTGTGTTGAGCTCAGCTCTAGGAGCTGGGTACAGAGCAGGGCGCTAAACAAAGCGTCCTCGGCCCTGGAGGTTACACAAGGCTCTCCACAGCCTTCCAGATTCTCAGGTCTCCGCTGGGTCGGACCCAAGGTTTAGTCCCAGAGCACCTGCAGGTCTCCATGTCTGATCACGATTAAACGTGGCATCTCCAAACACAACGCTGGGGTCTGGAAAGAGGTGGCATTAAGGTGGCTGCTCTCGGTGATGCTTACAACCTCTCGAGGTAGACACACAAATATACAAAGGTCTGGGTGCCTCCAGGGCTGGAAAAGCCCCAGTCCCGAGATCATAAAGACATCATAATGCACGCAGACTTCACTCCTAGCTTAGTATGACTTACATCAGCATCGGAAGGCGGACCAGTCGGCCTCTTGCTTATTTCACCTCAGGTGACACCCCTTTTCCAACATTTTGGTAAACCTGTGAAGATTCACACAGGACCTACCATGAGAAAGCCACAGTGTTAGCACGGACATACACCAGGGAATTATAAGACCACCTCTGGACAGAGCTGAGGAAAACAGAAAGATGGGAAAAGACAGGCATTGTGAATCAATTTGGAAAAAGCAAGCAAGCAAGCAAAAAGGCCAATAGCTCCTCACTGACTGAAACCTGGAGAAAGAGCTAGTTGTTTAGGGACACCTGGGTGGCTCAGTCAGTTAAGTGTCCGCCTTTGGCTCAGGTCATGATCCCAGGGTCCTGGGATCGAGTCCCACATTTGGCTCTCTGTTTAGCAGGGAGCTTGCTTCCTCCTCTCTCTCTACTGCCTCTCTGCTGACTTGGGATCTCTGTCTGTCAAATAAAATCTTTTAAAAAATTAAAAAAAAAAAAACAGTTGTTTAGAGGCGCCTGTGTGGCTCTGACTCCTGGTTTCAGCTCAGGTCTTGATCCCAGGGTGGTGGGACTGAGTCCCATGTGGGGTTCCCTCTAGGGAATCTGCTTCTCGCCCTCTGCCCCTCACCCTGCTCCTGCACATGCTCTGGCGCTCTCCCTCTAAAATGAATAAATCTTTTTTTAAAGCAGTTGTTTAGGGACACCTGGGTGGCTCAGTCGTTAAGCGTCTGCCTTTGGCTCAGGTCATGATCCCAGGGTCCTGGGTTTGAGCTCCAAATCAGGCTGCCTGCTTGGTGGGAGGCCTGCTTCTCCTTCTCCCATTCCCTCTGCTTGTGTTCCCTCTCTCTGTGTGTTTCTGTCAAATAAAATCTTTTAAAAAAATAAAGCAGTTGTTTAAAACAGGGATGATTAGATATACCTGTTCAATATTCAAAATCTATGCTGTTCTCCAAACCATTGGGAGGCCTACTATGAAAGAAAGAAAGAAAGAAAGAAAGAAAGAAAGAAAGAAAGAAAGAAAAAAAAAAGAGGGAGGGACAAAGGAAGGAAGGAAGGAAGGAAAGAAAAGAAGAAGGAAAAAATGAAACAAGATGGGATCAGGAGGGAGAAAAACCATAAGAAACTCTTAATCTCAGGAAACAAACAGGGTTGCTGGGGGGTGGAGGGGTAGGGATAGGGGGGCTGGCTTATGGTCATTGGGGAGGGTATGTGCTACGGTGAGTGCTGTGAAATGTGTAAGCCTGATGATTCACATACCTGTACCCCTGCGGCAAATAATTCATTATATGTAAATTTAAAAAAAAAAAAAGAGAGAAGAACAGAAAAGAAAAAGAGAAAAGAGTAAGTGCTGGCAAGGATGTGGACTAACTAGGTTCCCGTGCACAGTGGGTGGAAATGTAAAATGGTGCAGCCACTTTGGAAAACTGTATGATGGGTTCTAAAAAAATTAAAAATAGAATTAGTTTATGACCCAGCAATTCCACTTCAGGTATGTGTCCCAAGAATTCAAAGTATGGCCTTGAAGAGCTATTTGTCTACACATGTTTATAGCAGCAAATTCACAACAGTCAAGAGATAGAAGGAACCCAGGTGTCTGTAGATCAATGAATGGGGAAACAAAATCTGGTTGATAACATGCTATGGAATACCATCCAGCTGAAAAAGGAAGGAATGTCAGATACATGCTACAACTTGGATTAAACCTGAGGACATTATACTAAGTGAAATAAGCCATAGTGTATGATTTCACTTATATGAGGTGTCTATAGTATCAAATTCATAGAAGCAGGAGGTTGGGTGATTGTGATAGTGGCTGAGTGGTGGAAGGGAATGGGGAGGGTTTATTTAATGAGTAGAGAGTTTCAGGTTTGCAACAGGAGAAAGGTCTGGAGATTAGTTGCCCAACAACTAAGAGAGTGTACACTTAAAAAATGGTTAAGATGGTAAATTTTATGTTATGTGTATTTTGCCACAAATAAAAATAAAAATACTTACCCAAATACACTAGTAGATCAAATCCAGCAATGTATTAAAAAGATTATATACCAGAATTGCACAGGACTAATCCAGAAATGTAAAGTTGGTTTAACATCTGAAAATCAATGAATATAATACATTATATATCAATAAAATAAAGACAAAACCCACACAATCATTTTTTAAAAGATTTTATGTATTTATTTGACAGACAGCACAAGTAGTCTGAGAGGCAGGCAGAGGGGGGGGGGAAGCAGGCTCCCCGCTGAGCAGAGAGCCAGATGCGGGGCTCGATCCCAGGGTCCTGAAACCATGACCTGAGCTGAAGGCAGAGGCTTAGCCCACTGAGCCACCCAGGCACCCCACGATCATCTTAATAGAAGTGCAAAAAGCACTTGATAATATCCAACACCCCTTCATGATTAAACCACTCAAAAATTGGACTCAAAGAAAATGTCCTCCACCTGATGAAAGACTGAATGCTTTCCCCCTAAGGTCAGGAACAAGACAAGGAAGTCCACTCTCGCCATTTCTATTCTATTCTACTCACCACTGTTATCCTCAACACTTCTATTCTATTACATTGCATTGTTCTAGCCAGAGCAATTAGGCAAGAAAATAAAAGCATCCAGATTAGAAAGAAAGATGTAAAACTATCTGTGGATGACATGATATATAAACTCTTGAGGAATTCACTGAAAAAGCCATTAGTACTGGGGTGCCTGGCCAGCTCAGTCAGTAGAGCATATGACTTTATCTCGAGGTCATGAGTTCAAGCCCCACATTGGGTGTAGAGCTCACTTTGAAAAAGGAAAAGGAGAAAAGGCCATTAGTACAGCCATTTTATAAGGTTGTCAATTTCTTACAAAACTAAACATACTCTAACTATATGACCCAGCGATTATGCTCCTTGGTATTTACCCAAATAAGTTAATAACATAAGTACACATAGAAACCTGCACACAGATGCGTATGGCAACTTTATTCATAACTGCCAAAGCCTGGAAGCACCTCCTTCAGTAGGTGAATAGATAACCGATGGTACATTCATACATGAAATATTAGCCCTAAAAAGATGTGAGCTATTAAGCCATGAAAAGACATGTAGTAGCCTTAAATGAGTATTACTAAGAGAAAGAAGGCAATCTGGAAAGGCTATATACTGTATGATTCCAACTATATTACATTCTGGAAAAGGCAAAACCATGGAAACAGTAAAAAAAGATGAGTGGTTGTCAGGATTTGGGGAGAAGGAATGAAAAGGTGGAGCATGGACGTTTTTAGGGTAATGATACTATAATAATTGATGGATACATGTCCTTATGCCTCTCTCAAAACCCATAGAATGTACAAAAACAAAAGGGAACCCTAATGTAAATTGTGGGCTTTGGATGATAAAGATATATCAATGTAGACTCATAGGCTTTAACAAATGTACCAATCTGGTATGCGATGTTGATAGTAGGGAGGCTGAGATGGGGGTAGAGAGATACAGGAACTTTTGGTACTTTCAGCCTAACCCTAAATTACTTCAAAAAATAAAATCTATTAAACTGTTTAAAAAATAATGATTCATTGTACAACACGGATGAACCTTCAATACAGTATGTCAGGTGAAAAGAGCCAGAAACAAAAGACCACATATCTTATGATTACAATGATAAGAAATGTTCAGAATGGCAAATCAGTAGACAGAAAATAGATTAGTGGTTTCCAAGAGCTGAAGGAAGGGACAACGGGGTTGTGATGGCTAAAGGGTTTCTTTCCAGGGTGATGAAAACATTCTGGAGTTAGATTGTGGTGATGGTTGTACAACCCTCTGAATATACTAAAAATCACCAAATTGTATACTTTAAAGGGACAAAGTTTATGGCGAATTAATTATATCTCAATAAAACTGTTTTTTAAAAAAAACTCTACTTGTGTGTCTGCGTGGCTCAGTGGGTTAAGCGTCTCCCTTCAGCTCAGGTCACGATCCAGTAGTCCCGGGATCGTGTCACACATCGGGCTCCCTGCTCCTCGGGGAGCCTGATTCTCCCTCTGCTTCTGCCTCTCTTTCTGTGTCTCCCATTAATGAATAAAATAAAACATTTAAAAATAAATAATTAATTTTTAAAAAACCCAACTATGTTGTAGTCTTATTAGACAGGGAAAGATGGTTGTGTAAATTATTTAGAAAATGAAACAAAAAACCCAAGGCTTCCAGGAGGCATTCTAGAACAGTACCTCCCTATGTCTCAGCCCCACCACTTTACCTCCTCTGTCCCCTCTAGGCATTTTGCACGCCTGGGTGGTTTCCGTGGTTGCAGCTTTCAACCAAGAACTGGTTTAGATACATTGTGAAAAATGAAATGAGTGAGCAGCAAAAAATGGGCAGAGCGAGCGCCCCCACGTGGCCTTTAGGTCTCCTGCATCCCATCCGGCACAAGGCCTTCCGAGCCTCAGATTTCTCCATTCCCCCAAGAGAAAATACACGACCTCCTCGGCTTGGGTTCAGGTTCTGCGCTCCAGATAGGGAGCGGGGCTGGAGGCGGCGCTTTGGACTCTTCCAGCCCCCAGATCCTGCATGCTCCAACCCCAGGGTCACTGTATTTTCCGGGCTGAGGAGACAGTACCCCACTGGGCCCGGCCTTAGAGCTGGTCCGGATCCGGCTTCGCGTGGGGCCAAGCTCCGTCCGGAAAGGAGGAATCACGGCATCTTGGGTCATTCTGGTACAATGAGACCGGAAAATGCCCCATGAGAATATGGCGGCGACCTGCCTTCACAACCGTCATTCTGATGCACTGGGAAGCCTGTTACTCGTTCCGGTTGACCTTAACTGTCAAGAGTCAGCTGCGAACGCTCAGCTCCCCCTAATATAATTCCTAAGCCGGTAGTGGAGCTGGCGGAGATTGGCTAGAGGACTGGCAGCGCTCAGTGATTGGACCACTCCATCACTGAAATAACTAGGTCTGCGCTGGTTGGTCCCTGGGGCCAGACTCTAGGACGCTGTTGCTAGGTAACGCCTGACAGGGGGCGGGTTCATACGCGCTGGACCAGGCGCCGTTACTGTGGAGTGAACCCGCACCGAGCGTGCTCTGCCCGATTCTACCTCTGCTCCTTCTGTTGAAACTAAGCTCATACCATCTGTCTCACAGACATGTCACTGGAATTTAAATGAGTGTGTAAAGTTTGGGGCCCGTGAGGCAGTTAATTCAAGAGAGTTATTATCTGAGGGAGATGAAACTTGCCAACAAGTGAGAGGCTTCCTACCGTGTTCTACTATCTTGAAGCAGTGAGAAATGCTGTAAGTTTATATTTTTAATTCTTGGAGAAGCCTTGAAGGTTGGGGGTGTGGTCTTTGCCCCATCTTCTCCAGAGTCCCATCCCTTAGCTATTCAAGTATGTCCCAAACCCCTATTCTTGGTGTCCCCCTCACTCTCCCAGACTCAACTAACCTAGACTTCTGGAAAGTATCTGGATAGTGCTTAGTGTCCTCAGGTGAGTACAGATCTAAGAACTGAGACCCCTGTTCTTTTTGCTATTTCTTGACATGTTTCTGGATTTTTTTTTCTACTACTGAGGATCATTCTGTTGATGCTTAATCAGAGCTAATAGATGGGAAAATACTTCAGGTCTTTGGGAAAGGTGTGAGGTCACTTCCCGCTTACTCATTCAGGTGATGTCCTTGTAAGAGCCGACAAGGGCCCAGCACTTCCTGTACCAGTAGTGAGATAATTCTGCGTACTGCTTCTGTAGCTAATCAGTTCCTAGGCCTTTGAGAAGCGATAGTCACACTCAGGAAAGAGGCAAGGCCATGCATCTTGGTGCAAATCCAAGGTAGGGACTTTTCAGAAGGCCCAGTTACAGTCAAGGTAACATATCTGGTTACAGGGTTTATACTGGGGGATTAACACAGACTTGGATGCAGACTGTGGGTCCTAAGATGTCAGGGCATCATGAATGCCAGGCCCTGGTCCTCAGTCTCGGGGTGAGGCATCTGCTCTGGCCCTGATGTTTCTATCTCCCAAGTTTTCTTGGCTTTTGGTCCCTTCCTTCTGCATCTCCTTCCTCTTATTTTCTACTGGAAAATAGGCAGAATCTCAGAACTTAGTCTGTAACCACTTTTGGCTCATAAAGGCAGTGGGCAAATTCAAAGGCTTGAGTCAGAGCCCTCCGGGAGAGTTGATTAAGAGAGGTGCCCAAGTCCCCACAGTTGGCACAGTCTTATAGAATCCTGGGGCCATTCATTAATCCCTCACCAAGAGCCCGTCATGGGGCGCTTGGGTGGCTCAGTTAGTTAAATCTGCCTTCAGCTCAGGGCATGGTCCCAGGGTCCTGGGATCAAGACCCCATTGGTCTCCCTGCTCAACAGGAAGCCTGCTTCTCCCTCTCACACTCCCCTGCTTGAGTTCCCTCTCTCACTGTCTTTCTCTCTCTGTCAAATAAATAAATAAAATCTTTGAAACCAAGAGCCCATCTTGTCAAGGAGGGTTGATCGAATGTCTCAGTCGAGATATTATTCTCCACCTATGAAGGTTGACTCCCCCCAACATTCCTTTCCAATAACAGGAACCCTCTAGGGACCCTCTAGAATTAGCTCAGCTAAAGACAAGAGTCCTGAGATCGTCACTCTATTGAGAAACTACTTTGATATCCTTTATATTTTAAGTTTCCAAAGGCCCAAGATGAGTATTCAGAAAGTGTAACTGGACACCTTAAAAAAAACTCACTAGATTTTAACCTCTTTTTAATGAGTGACATACTAAAACTTGAAGTGATCATGAGCGTCAACTAAGCTCTTACAACACTCCCATCCTAATGAAAGAAAATGTACCCTGAGCTCCAATACTTAATTCGTCTTTGGGACCCTTTCCAAAGAGTTCATGTTTCCTTTTGAATTCCCATTTATAAAGCACTCTTATCCTATGTTCCCATTAACAAGGGGCCAGAATTCTCTGCCTTAATTTTCTTACCTGTTAAACATGGATAATCCTTTCTTTTTCTTCTGGATGTTGTGAGGATTAAATGAAATAATGTAATTAAAGATCCTCTTTAGGAGCACTGAGGTTCAGGACCCGAGCTCAGTAAGTGCTGAAGAAAATTTATTTCTCTTCCCCAGTTCCACATCAGGACCCCCTCTCTCTATAGCATTCATTGGAGAAAAGATGTGTGGAGAAAGAATAGTCAAGGGTTCTTTTTAGAAACTTATTATTTCCCCAAACCTAGAAGGAGCTTGGTACCACTTGCAATCTGAGAAAATGGAACTAGCCTAGAATAGGTACTGAAATTGCACCAGATGGTTCCTTGAGAAGATCTTTGTGAGGGATGTGTCCTTGAGACTTTCCAAGAAGTCTGACTTGAGACGTACACTGATCCCCTCAACTCAACAGACTTCTCTGGGATGTACCTTCTCTTTAGGATCTGGAGCTCCAGAGGACCGCAGACCTCAACTTTTTGTCCCCCCCAAGAAACAAAAGCTTCTCTCAGATCCTAGGGAAGAAGAAATGTGTGTGTGTGTGTGTGTGTGTGTGTGTGTGTGTGTGTGTGTGTGTGTTTGGGGGGATACAACTCCTGAGAGGCCTTTTAGGCATTATTGGGACCATTTTAGCCTTAAAAAAACTGGAGGCTTAGAGAAATTAAGTGGTTTGCCCAAGCCCACACCACATGTAAGAAAAAGAATCCAGATCAGAATTCAAGTCTGTCTGATATCAGTGCAGAAGCACTTAGCCACTTGGGGGTTCTGAATATGCTGCCTCTGTGACCCACAGCTTTAGGGACTCAGAAGCATAGCCAAGGGGGATGGGAGGCAGAAGGTCTTTAGCCCCAGGCCTTATTTTCAGGAAACTCTGAAATGTAAACCTTTTTTTTTTTTTTAAAAGATCTTATTTATTTATTTGAGAGAGAGTGAGCGAGAGAAGAGAGCCGGGTAGGGGCAGGGGCAGAAGGAGAGGAAACAGATGCCCCGCTGAGAAGGGGCTCCCAATGCGGTGCTGATCCCAGGTTTCTGGGATCATGACCTGAGCTGAAGGCAGCTGCTTAACTGACTGACCCACCCAGGCCTCCCTGAAATGTAAACTTTTGATTTTGTCTTCAAACAAGTAGTCTGGACCCAGAAACTATTACTAGACCTTACCCTATGTATTATTTTTCTATTACAGTTATTTTGTAAATAGAACAATTACATTGCAGAGTATTTTTTTAAGATTTTATTTATTTAACAGAGATCAGATATAGGCAGAGAGGCAGACAGAGAGAGAAGGGGAAGCCAGCTCCCTGCTGAGCAGAGAGCCCGATGTGGGGCTCGATTCCACGACCCTGAGATCATGACCTGAGCCGAAGGCAGAGGCTTTAACCCATTGAGCCAGCCAGGTGCCTGCAGAGTATTTTTTTTTAAGGATTTTATTTATTTATTTATTTATTTATTTATTTATTTATTTGGGAGAAGAGAGAGAAAGCACGAGTGGGGGGAGGAGCAGAGGGAAAGGGAGAAGCAGACTCCCCGCTAAGCAGGGAGCCTGATTTGGGGCTCAGTCTCAGGACCCTAAGATTATGACCTGAGCCAAAGGCAGGTGCTTAACTAACTGAGCCACCCACGTGCCCCACATTGACGTGTATTTTTGTGTTAAAAGCATCAGTATGCTAAATGCATTTAAGCATTAACTAAGCATTAAGCTAAATGCATTAACACAGCCACACTGTGTTTTGTTTTTTAGTCTCTCCCCCCTCCCTCCCCCCCCCCATTTAAAAAATACAGCAGCTTGGCAGGGGGTGGGTATGTAGGGCTAGGACTTTTGCGACTTTTTAATTAGACCCATGTCGGCCTGGGGTATCGCTCCCAGGACGCCTCCTTTCCGACCAGAGATCCTCCCCACTCGGAACCCCAGGCCGCCCCTTAAGTTTATGAGCCCCTGGAGGACCTCTCAACTTTTGATCCGTATCCTGAGAAAGTCCCATAGAAAACCGGACGACGCCAGCTTTGGGAGACAAAGCCGTGTGATGACCTTTCCTTATTGAAGCAAGCACCGCTGGGGATCCAGGTTCCTTGCCGCGGAGGGCGCTGGGGCACTGGGCTCCCGGAGCCCCTGCCGCTGGGGGCTGTCCCACGATCGCGCTCGTTGATAGGCCATCTCCAGCAGAACGCCAAGACGAGCGGCGCGGTGACTGGGCCTTGGGGAGGGCGGGAGGTTTGAACTGCGCTTGCGTGGAGTGACCTGCCGCCGCGCAGCTCTGGATCCTAGGCGGGCGAGTGACCACGGTACCTGGAGGAAAAGGCGGCGTAAGGCCGCTCTCACTTGCAATGCAGCGGCCAGAATGAGGGGCAAGAACCCAGGCGGCTCTTCCCGCGGAGTTCTGGGTTGGCTTCTCCCGGAGCGGCTTCGATTCCAGCAGGGCTGCTGGATGGAGCCCCGCGGACTTCCCACTCCGGAGCTCAAGACAGCAGCTCCTCTATGCAGGGAATCCGAAATCCGTGTGCGAGTTTAGGTTTTACACAGCCTCAACACCGGTCAGTTTTCTCCTGTAAAATAAGGGTGTTGATCCGCAAAGATCATTGAAAAAAAAAAAAAAATCCTACGAAAGAAGTCCTTACGGAAGTCAAATAAAAATGTGTGATGGTTTATATGAAATGTCTAGAACAGATCTGTAGAAGGGCTGGGGAGGGGGTTAGGGAATAGAAAGTGACAGTAGATGGGTATGAAGTTTCTTTGGGGGGTGATAATGTTCTAAAATTAGGTAGTAGTGATGCTAATAGACAAAACGCCTTTGAATTGCACTCTTCGAAGAGGTGAGTTATGTGGTAAGTGAGCTCTCCCTCAGAAAAGCTCTTTTAAAGTGTGTGAACGTTTTTCATCACTTCACTAAAATTTGGGGGCACTCTAGTATTCCAAAACTTCCCCATATTGTCTAATTTGTCCTCCATCTAATTTTTTGAATTGAGCAGCATTTTAGAAGGGAACACAAATAATTGCAGGACAGAAGGGACATGAGAAATGCCCTAGAAGATCAGAGGAAGACACTTGAAGAAGGCTTCAGCAAAGACGTGCCATTTTGATCTGGGCCTTCAAGGATGGACCAGTGGTTCTATGCCCCAACTTGGGGCTTGAATTCACGACCCCAAGATTAAAAGAGACATGCTCTACCGACTGAGCCAGCCAAGTGTCCCAGTGACTGGTGTCTTCATAAGAAGGTAATATGGACATCGAACGACAGACTCCAGGAGAAAGCCATGTGGTGACAGGACAGAGATTATAAGGACACAACTGCTGGCCAAGGAATGTCAAGGATTGGTGGCCTCCATCAGAAGCTAGGAAGAAGCAAAGAAGCATTCTGCTCAGGGTCTCAGAAGGAACATGGCCCTGCAGACCTATCGCTTTTGGACCTCTAGCTTCTAGAACTGTGGGAGAATAATTGCTGTTGTTTGAAGGCACCAAGTTTACGGTGATTTGTTGCAGTAACCCTAGGAAATGAATGCACTTAGCCTATAGTAGGCATTGATAAGTGTTAGTTTCCTCCCTTTCCCTGAACACAAAACAAGAATTTTTTCACCTTACACTGTAGGTGGCAGGGAGGTAGTAAATGTTCTTGAGCAAGGGAGTTATATGGCTTTAAGATTTGGAAGAGGAGGACGCCTGGGTGGCTCAGTGGGTTAAGCCTCTGCCTTCGGCTTAGGTCATGATCTCAGGGTCCTGGGATCGAGCCCCACATCAGACTCTGCTCCACGGGGAGCCTGCTCCCCCCACCCCCACCTGCCTCTCTGCCTAGTTGTGATCTCTGTCTCCCAAATAAATAAATAATCTTTTTTTAAAAAAAGATTTGGAAGAGGAGAACCTGGAGTTGAGAAAAGACTTTTGCTTTAGTTCATTCACATCAGAGTACACAGGGGTCTTAACTCATGGAAGAGGAGTATAAATGCACAAAAGTGTCCTTTCCAGAGACTTCTGTGGTCTACTATGTTCTAAAAGAATGGCATGGTTTCATACTGATCTAGTCCCAGAAAATTCTCTTTTTAAATTTACTTTTTATTTTTTTTAAGTTTTATTTATTTACATCATCTCTATGTCCCACATGGGACTTGAACTCGTGACCTGGAGATCAAGGGTCTCATGCTCTTTATGGTTGAGCCAGTCAGGTGCCACAAGAGAAAATTCTTACGGCTCCCAATCCAGAAAGCCAATCTCTTGAAATTAGTCTGAGGAAGCTAAGGGTTGGATGGAGATCCCACTTCATGCTTTTCTCTAACTTAATTTGTTTAAAGCTCTGCTCCCTTCTTCTTTCCTTTAACAAACAACTTCTTTCCCTCTTGAGAAGGGGAGAGATTAATATTCTGTCCTTTCCACGACCCTCCAGGGATGAAGAATGGCGGTGGGATACACCTTTGCTTTCTCTCTTCCCAGTTTCCCTGCAGTCTCACCTTCTCTGATTCTTTCTTTCTGCTTTTGACCATGTTGTTCCATATTTGTGCGGTCGCTTTCTTGTTGCTAGCTACCACAATGCGCCTACTTTTTCATCACCTATCTCACCTAGGACGCATAATTGGACACAAGCACACACAAACGCCCCGCAACAGGGTTTTGTGATTTGATTCCGTTAAAACAATTCTCTCCCAAGTCCTACCAACTTCCTCATTAAAACACTGCCACTTGATTTCATTGGCTTCTGAATACCTTTTCATTTTGTTGGTTTTACTTTTCTGGCTCTTCTGTCTTTTGTCACAGTCTTTCTTTTTTAAGATTTTATTTATTCATTTGACAGACAGAGATCACAAGTAGGCAGAGAGGCAGGCAGAGAGAGGGGGGAAGCAGGCTCCCCGCGGAGCAGAGATCCTGATGTGGGGCTCGATCCCAGGACCCTGAGATCATGACCTGAGCTGAGACCAAGAGTCCGATGCTTAACTAACTAAGCCTCCAGGAGCCCCACAGCCCTCATCTTTATTTATGTATTTTTAAAATTATAAAGCTTATTTATTTATTTATTTATTAAGTAATCTCCGCACCAACATGGGGCTTGAACTGATGGCCCAGAGATCCAGACTCACAGGCTTTTCCGACCGACCCAGTCAGGTGCCCTGACAATCCTCATTTTTAAAGTGCATTTCCCCAAGATTCAGGCATCCAACCCCTTTCCCTTGGTTTCAATTGTCATTCTATCCTCTAGGCCAGTGATCTCCAGCTAAGGGTGGGGGGCTGATCTCCCTTCCCCCGGAATACTTGGCAATGTCTAGAGACATTTTTTTGGTTTGGAGGAGGGAGGGTGGTGACAGGAGAGGACAGGGAAGGGATGTGTGTGCTATGACATCTAGTGGGTAGCAGGTAGGCCTACTTCTGCAAAACATCTTACCCCGTTCCTCACAAAGAACAATCTGGTCTAAACTATTAAGAGTTGTTGAGGTTGAGAAACCCTCCTCTAGGCCTCCACATCTAACTGGCTGCTTGTTACTTTTTCTAAATATTTTAATTCACTATTCAACCACACTTCACTCCTATTACTGGCGTATTAGACCTACTGCTCCTTTATCTGACCCCTTCTTTTTCATGGCTTTCCGCTGCCAATCCTGAAAGCCTGTTATATACTAGGAGCTTAAGATAAATCAGTAAAGGGGCGCCGGGGTGGCTCAGTTGGTTGAACGTTTGACTCTTGGTCTCGGCTCAGGTCCTGATCTCAGGGTTGTGAGATCGAGCCAGCCCTACTTCGTGTTTCATGTTCAATATGGCATCTGCTTGAGATTCTCTCTCTCCTTCTCCATCTGCCCCTCCCTCTGCTTGTGCTCACTCTCTCTCTCTCAAATTAAAAAAAAAAAAAACTAAAGAAAAAAATAAAATCTGAAGGAAAAAAAAGATAAATAAAAAGAAAAAGAATAGGCAAAGTTCCTCTCCTCAAGGAGCTTCATGAGGTGGCAGGCAAGATGTTGGCCAGATCTGTAGCCATTTCAAGGCTTGATGGAGCCTGAAGGATTTGCTTCCAAGTTCACTGACGTGGCTGTTGGCAGGAGGCCTCAGTTTCCCCCATGTGAGCCTCTTTATAGGATTCCATAGAGCCACTTACAACATGTCAGCTGGCTTCCTGCAGAACAAGTGATCCAGGATAGAAAGAGCAAAAGAGGGTATCTTTTTATGACCTGGTCCCCAGAGTCACACACTGCCAGTTCTGCTTTCCCCTATTTATTGGGTTCGAGGCAATAGGTCATACTCAAGATTAGGAAATTAGGCTCTAACTCTGAGGGGAGAAGATTCTAAGAATCAGTGGATATACTTGTAAAATCATCACACTTCCCTCCCTATTATATCTAGCCTATTTTAATAACTCACCCCCATATATACCTTACGCCCAAACTCACCTTGCACAAGAGTTGCTATATCTCCCTAAAACATCATCTTAATTTTGTCTTGTCCTTCCTCAAAATTCTCCACTATAAAATACAGGTGCTAAGTGACATATATATAAATGTTATCACTGAAGCATTGTTTCTAGTACTGAAACGTAAAAAACAACTTAAATCTGATCAACAGGAGAGTGATCAAAGACACTGTGGTATATTCACACAATGACCAACTAGGCAGCTGTTGAAAATAACACAGAAGTGCTCTATGCACCGCCAAGGAAAAAGCTTCTGGATGTAGGTATGGGTGAAGAGCAGAACAGTGTGTGTAGTACGCTACCTCTTAAGTGTAAACAAGGCAGGGGTAGAAGAGTATATTTGCTTTTATATACACCAAGAAATTCTGGAGGATAGATAAGAACCTAATAAGAATGATTTCCTATGGGAGGGGTCCAGGACTGACTACAAAATTATTTTAAAATATGAACCGTGTGAATATACTACTTATTAAGAAGTGAATTTTAGGGGCGCCTGGGTGGCTCAGTCGGTCAAGCATCCCCCTAGCTTGCTCTCTCTCTCTCTGTCAAATAAGTAAATAAAATCTTTAAAAAAATAAAAAGAAGTGAATTGTATTTACTTATTTTTTTAAAGATTTCATTTATTTATTTGACAGAGAGAGAGATCACAAGTAGGCAGAGCAGTAGGCAGAAAGAGAGGGGAAAGCAGTCTCCCCGCTGAGCAGAGAGCCCAATGCGGGGCATGATCCCAGGACTGTGAGATCATGACCTGAGCTGAAGGCAGAGGCTTAACCCACTGAGCCACCCAGGCGCTCCTATGTTTTGGTTTCTTGATCCGGGTACTGGTTATATGGGTGTATTCACTTTGTGAAAATTCATTGAGCTTACACTTAAGAATTGCATATTTTTCTGTATTATATTATTCTTTAAAAAATTAAATAATGTATATCTCAATATGTAAATGCTTAGGGAGGACTTAGTCAAAGACTTAGTGAAGTGATCATAATGAAGTCATCATACGCTTGGATCTACATACAGGATTTCTATGAATTCAGCAGCTACAAGCTTAGACTGTCACAGATGGGTTGCATTGGTGACTCAAATTCAAGTGTGCCCCTCTGTGCCATGATTTTCCAAAATGGCAAACAATTCTTGGTGAAATTCCAAACAAAACAAAATACAATCTTTCCTTGATATATACAGGTGTCTGTCTCTCTGGAAAAGTGAGGATTAAAACTACTCTTTTTGGGGCGCCTGGGCGGCACATCGGGCTCCCTGCTCAGCGAGGAGCCTGCTTCTCCCTCTGCACCTCACCCTGCTCATCCTCCCTCTCTCTCAAATAAACAAACAAAATTTGGGGGGAAAAAACTGTACTCTTTTTTTAAACAATTTTTTAAAAATTTCGTGTAAGTAATCACTATACCCCATGTGGGGCTTAAACTCTTGACCCTAATATCAAGAGTTACATGATCTTCTGACTGAGCCAGCCAGGTACCCCAGGTTTATAACTGTATTTATAAATGTGTGTTTATATATAAAATGGATTTAGGTTCAGTACTTGGATAATTATAAATGTGTTTTGACCTACATGAAAGTCCATGGGCCGTTCCAAAACTGGTGGAGGACAAGGGACATGTCATTGAGCAAGGCTGTCTGCTGCTGTGTAAGACAACTGATATCCCCGGGTTCACCCATTAAATGCCAATGTGACAAAAAAATGTCCCCACAAATTCACAGAACACTCCCTAGGGGGTAGCATGTCCCTTATTGAGAGCCACTGGTTTAGGGCCACAGATTTAGGGCATAAAGAGGGATGCTCAAAGAAGTGGGAGGTGAAAAGATTATTTAGAGCCCAGTGAAAGTCAGCTTAGTTGGAGGAGAAATGCAGTGAGGGGAAAAAGGAGGGGACTAACAGGCTTGAGTCATAACAATGTGGTTAGTGAGTTGGAGGACAAATGAGTGAGTGGAAACTTGCAGACAAAAAACTATTGACTTTTAAAATTTACTTCTTGGGGCACCTGGGTGGCTCAGTTGGTTAAATCTGCCTACCGCTCAGGTCATGATCTCAGGGTCCTGGGATCAAGTCCCACGTTGGGCTCCCTGCCCTGCAGGGATCCAGCTTCTCCCACTCCCTCTGTTCCTCCCCTTGCTTGTGCATGCACTCTTTCTCAAATAAATACAATCTTTAAAAATAAGTAAATAGGGGCACCTGGGTGGCTCAGTGGGTTAAGCCTCTGCCTTCAGCTCAGGTCATGATCTCAGGGTCCTGGGATCAAGCCCCACATTGGGCTCTCTGCTCAGCAGGGAGCCTGCTTCCCTTCCTCTCTCTCTGCCTGCCTTTCTGCCTACTTGTGATCTCTGTCTGTCAAATAAATAAAATTTTAAAAATGTTTAAAAAAAATAAAAATAAAAATAAGTAAATAGGGGCGCCTGGGTGGCTCAGTGGTTAAATCCTCTGCCTTCGGCTCAGGTCAGGGTCCCAGGGTCCTGGGATCGAGCCCCACATGGGGTTCTCTTCTCAGCAGGGAGCCTGCTTCCCCCCTCCACCTGCCTCTCTGCTTGCTTGTGATCTCTGAGCCCCACATAAATATATATATGCACATATATATATGTGTGTATATATATATATTTAAAGATTTATTTGAGAGAGAGAGAGGGAGAGAGCACGAGTGAGCCACAAGCAAGAGAAGGAGCAGTGAGGGAGAGAGAGGGATAAGAAGACTCCATGCTGAGCCCAGAGCCCAACATGGGACTTGATCCCAGGACACTGAGATCATGACCTAAGCCGAAACCAAGAGTCGCACACACACTTTAACCAGCTGAACCACCCAGGCAGCCCTTAAATATATATTTTTAAGTTTATTATTTTTTTTATTAATCTCTACCACCCCAAGGTTAAGAGTTGCAAGCTCCTCTGACTGAGCCAGCCGGGTACCCCTAGTTTTGCCTCTTTTTAATGTAATACAAATGGAATCATACTACATATACATATATATGCACAGATATACTCTTTCATGTCTGGATTCTTTTCGTTCTAAAATTCATATCCTTGCCCTGTAATTGTACTTTTATTCTAAATTATGTAAGGCACACTATTGTACTATTGGATACACATTTTAAAATAAAAGACTTTGTCTTTTATACTGAGGGTTATATTGAGTTTTTAAAAGTAGCACAGTAGGGATGCCCTGCTGCCTCAGCTGGCTAAGCACCTGCCTTCGACTCAGGTCAAGATCCCAGGGTCCTGAGATTGAGCCCTGAGTCAGGGTCCCTGCTCAGCCTGGAGTCTGCTTCTCCTTCTCCCTCCTCGTCTCTCTCAAATAAATAAAATCTTTTAAAATAAATGAAAATAAAAGTAGCACTGTAAATGTGTTACTTCTCTATTCATTCATTTGTTCGTAGCAAAAGGAGGATTAAAAATAATTCTAAAAGGCGTGCCATAGTTCTGATAGGCTGCCACCAAATTGTTTGCAGCCTCCTGAGTTTGCCCTCTGGCCCTCTGCACAGTTGAGGTAACCCAGGCACGGTCTCCCTTCCTGACCCCCTTTTCCTTCAATTCTCAAGATGATTCATCACTTTCTCAGAGAAGTCTCTTTCTCCAGCTCTGCTTCTGTGCTCTTTCAGGAACCTGTACACAAGCTGAGTTTAGCATTTATCTCACTATGCACTGTGTCTGTTTACTTGTCTCTCTGGGGAAAAGGACTCTCACTGTCTCATTCACCATCGTAGCGTTTGTGTCTGGTATGTGCTTGGAATTCAACAAATGTGTTGAGCAAATAAATGGACACCTTAGCCTATATTTAGAGCCTTCTCCACCAGCCAGGCCCCATCTAGGTCTCTTTTGCTGACAGAAAGATCATGGATGTATGTATGTGTGTGCGTGTGTGTTATGGACCTCCCTGCCCCAACACTGTCACTCTAGCTGTGAGTACCACTGTCCCTCTGCCTTCCCAGCCTGCAACACCAGGCACAGGCATTTCCAGAAACCTCTACCTAGACTTGTTTTCTGAGTGCTGTCTAGAGCTGACCTCCACCCAAAACCAGAGGATGCCAAGGATTGCCTTTAGACAACATGGCGGCTGTCCAACTCAACCTCCCCCATTCTAGCTAAGCCAGCTGTTCTCACAGGCACCATCTGCACTCATTTTCTTCTTTTCTTTCCTTCTTTTTTCTCTTCAAGTGTGAAGGGAGCATTGGAAATGCCTTTATGGAATATGTCCGTGATGCAGCCTTTAAGCCTCTCTTGAAAATGGCCTACTCTCTGAAACATCTGCATGTAATTACAGCAGGGACTTTCAGATATTCTGCTTTATTTAAGCGAAAACGCTAGTATTTTTGTTGGTGACAGTGTAAGTCTACGTCCAATCAGGAGAAGGAAAGTACACAGTAATTTGAACAAGGACAAGTTTATTCTACAGAATTACTGGGGCAGGGGCACCTGGGGGCTCAGTCAGTGAAGCGTCTGCCTTCCGCTCAGGTCATGATCCCAGAGTCCTGGGATTGAGCCCTATGTTGGGTTCCCTGCTCAGTGGGGAGTCTGCTTCTCCCTCTCCCTCTGCCCCTCCCCCTGACTCATGCTCTGTCTTGTTCTCCATGTCAAATAAATAAATAAAATTCTTGGGGCACCTGGCTGGCTCAGTCAGTGGAACACGAAGCTCTTGATCTCAGGGTTGTGGGTTCGAGCCTCATACTGGGTGGGGAGATTACTTAAAAATAAAATCTTCAAAAAAAAAAGAATTATCAACTATAACAGGGAAGTAGAGAAATGAGGGACTGGAATGTGTTCGCTTCTGGGGCTGCCATAACAAGTTACACAAACTAGGTGGCTTAAGACAACACACATCCATTCTCTCATCGTTCTGGAGACTGGAAATCTGAAATCGAGGCATCGGGAGGGCCATACGCCTTCTGAAACCCTGGGTAATAACCTTCCACGCCTCTTTCTAGCTTTTGGCGATTGTTAGCAATCTCAGGCATTCCTGGGTTTCAAGATGTCTGTGTCTCTGTGCATGTCTTCACAAGGCGCTCTCCTTTCTATTTGTATCCAAATTTCCTTTTTCATACAAGGACACCAGTCATCGGATCAGGATCCACCCTGATCCAGTATGACCTCACTTGTATCTGTAAAGATTCTATTTCCCAAATAAGGTCACAATTATAGGAACTGGACGTTAGGACTTGAACATATATTTGAGGCGGGGGAACACAATTCTGCCCATTACAGATAACAGGAAGTAAAGATTCTCAACAATGCAGGAATAGCAGATAAAAGAAGTCACTACCCCAGCTGGGGATGTAGCACCCAAGGCATAGCCTCTACCTGGGCCTCCCCGGGGTGAGATCTACAACTTTTTGGAGAGAGCACCGAAGTTGCTGGGGTGCCACTTCTGGTGGAACTTGCTGGAAATCCCTCTGGGACACCAGGGAAAACTGCTCACAGGAAGGTGCCTCAGAGGCATTGCACCAGAGAACCGTCCAAGGGATACAGCAGGGGAGCTTCTGGCCAGTGTGCCTGGCAGGAGCTTGGCACTGGAGAAGCGGCCTACACTTCAGAATCTGGGAACAGGGGAACCCACTTGTATACCCCAGGAGCCTGCCAATAGGGCTCACTGCAACCAGGAAGCAAACCCCTTTTTTTCTGCAATCCCTCCATAGCTGCCTACTGACAAATTTAATATGATGCCGGTTGGCAAAGAAAATATATTTAAAGGGCTCAGATCCCTTTTCAGAGAGGAGGCAAGAAGCATGAATTTGCAGCTGAGGTAATAAACTCGTAACTGGTAGAGACACATACCATTGTTTCAGATATTAACGGACATCTCCCTTCACCCTTCTTGATTCTCTACTTTCCTCAACCTCTCCCCACCTCTGACATCCTCACCATAAGCCCTATCACTTTACCATTCAGTTGTTCTAAACTTGACACCTTCCTATCATCTCCGCCCCCCGAAAAGAAAAAAAAAAAAAAAAAAGGAGCCAAATATAGTACTTGTGGCAGGTGGCTCTCTAATCGGGGAAGCAGAGTTAGACCAGAGGCAGGAGCAACTTTCTCAGACCAAAACAAATTCCGGCAACTCGTAGTCGCTGACCAAAGTGGAAAGGCCCCAGAAGGGGTTCTTAAAAGCTCCTCACCTGGGGAATTAAATTGATCACGAATTGCTGACACCTGGCTTGGACAAGTCCTTTAAGCGGGAGAGGGCTGAGCAATGGCTATTCTGTATACAGGAATGTAAACTCTAACCTCCTGGGGGTAAGCACCTGTCTATCCCCAGGCACCACGTGCAGGAGGTGTTGCAATCTTGTTAAATGGTTGATGCCAACCAGAAGAGCAACCCAAACTCAAGGTTTCCTGCCATTTTCCAGGAATGGTACTGAGCAGAGTCGGCTTGAGGGCCAAAAGGGATAGAGGGTACTCTGAGAGAAAAGAGAGATGGTTTTATCATCCATATTTTACATATTTTACCTGTAGCCCAAGACTTAATTTATCATGCACAATCAGATGTATCTTCTGATTTGATTTTGATTTTTCAAGTCTATTTAGAGATAGGCATGACAGAGTTTATTGTTCTCATTTTACAAGTGAGGCCACTGAGGCTGGGAACAGTTAAGCATAAGTGAGGCCAAGTCTAAAGGAGCCCAGAGTTTCTGGAGAATGATACAGCCATGTGTCAACCTCCAGCCACATCCCCTGCCCCAACGGAAGCTATGTGGGGCCTCTTGCTACTGGATCAGCACACACTGCCATGCCCTGGAGTGTGTGCACAGGCGGTGATAAGAGTTGTTGAAATGGTAGTCACAAGGAAGGCAGAGGTGAAACCGCTCACCATTACTAGCCTGGGCTTAGGGTCAAGACTCCCCAGTCTACATTAGACTTAATTTGATGAACGCCAGCACACCAACTTAGGATCTTAGGGCTGTGCCTCCCTACCAGATTCTCAGGCCCAGGCCCTGACCCTTTCCTCAGGCTACTTCCTCAGGTTGACTTCTTCAGGAGACCCAAAGAATCAAAACTCTGATCAGGCATGCTCTGCCCTTGAAAGTTTTTCTTGCCCTGGGGCTTAGGAAGCACCTGTTTAAGCAGAAAAGTGAGAGTCTGCAGAAGGGCTCTCAGCTCACCAAGGTTGAAAAGCTTTTCCAAGCAGTCACAGCTGGAAGCATCGCCATACCCCTAAGGAACCCCTATACCCTTTCAGGCACCATACAGCCAACAGGGATCCAGGGCAGAGAGAACACCTCTAGATGGAAAAGGTGCCGCCTACCCTCAGCAGAAGTCTCATCGTGGATTTCCAGAGGTCCCTGCAGGCCTTGGGTTACAAAGAGTTGGCTTGGTCTGGAGGGCGAGCCCTGGATGAGTCCTTGCTTACATCTGGATGACTCTGGATGAGCCCTTGGTTACAGGGTTGGGGAGTCACTTTCCACACCAGCTCTCACTGATTTTGCTCTTTCCATATCATCCTCTCTGTGTCATTACTTTTATCACTAAGCCCCAGAAGAAAGAATTATGCTGGGCAGGGAACTCTGCACCTTCATCTCAGACCCAGGATTCTAGTCTTCAGGCTTTCTTTTTCCTGAAGAAAAAAAGTACCGGTTTGGATCAGAGAATTCTGGGGAAGGAGAACTACTGGAAACACAGGCACTGGTTTGGCGGTGAGGGTGCCTTCACAGTGCAAGAAGTTAGTGCAGGCCCACTTCCTGCCCACCAGTAGCCCACCTCCAGGTAAAGGTTTCATGATACAGCCTCTCAAGCATCAGGATTTCATCCCTTAATACTAAAGACTACGACTGCTACTACTGCTGCTGCTACTACTCCTATTACTGAGGATTGTTTCCCTTCAAACAGCGCTCGTGGGAGTCCGGAACAGAAAGGAAAGCTGCCAGACACCACTGAGCACGCCAAGGTGGTTATCGGTCCCTCTATACCGAGCCCTCGACGCGGGCCACACAAACCCCCACACCTCCGAGAAGAAGGTCAACGGCCGCAGCCTCCTCCCAGTTTTGGCTCAGCCCAGTCTCTCCGGGACGTCGTGCAAACACTGGAGCCGGAGGCTCTGGTTCCTAGTCCCGCCCCAAAATCTTCTCAGCGCCTTAGGAACCGGCTTGAGGATTCCCGGAGGGTACCGGAACCGCCCTCAATGAGGCCTCTCTAGGAAATTGGGAATTTCCCATGTCGTTAGTATTCAGTTCACGTTTATTGGCCTAAGAACTAAAGCACCGGAAGGTGCCCTTAAAAAACGTGGCGGCACTCTACTCACTACAGCTACCTCAGTAGCTCAAGAAACTTGGCCTGGTCTTCAACCGCTGACTGCCTGGCCTTCAGAAAATGACACCATCCGGTCCACTTTGGTTCATCGAGGACAGAGCTACCTGCCCTCAACTATAATGGCGGCGGTGCCTAATTTGGCTTCTTGCCCCTAGGGAAGATGGCTGCCAGGTGGCTTCACTTAGTTTCTCGCCACCCCGGAAGACGGGGACCGGCGATTGGGCGGTGCCCGAGGGCTCGGAGAAGAAGGCCCTTGGCGGTTGGGCAGTGCTGGGTAAGGCTGGTTTAAAGGAGCCGGAGGTAGGAGCCGTCGAAGACCCGGGATCCGCGGGAGGCGGCGGTGAGCGGCGCGCGGGGGAGGGCACCGAGCGGCTGGAGAGAGGGCGGGAGGAGGGAGGGAGGGAAGCAAACATTTGAACCATCTGGTCCCGGGCTGGGGAGAGCGCTGGGCGGGGAGCCGGGGGGTGGGGGGAGAGGGGGTCTGTGGGCGGGACCTCCCGGGATTGGCGTGAAGGGGGTATCTGCTTGACAGTAGATCCCCGGGGATCCGGACTGAGTTCGTGATGCTCAAGCTCGGGCCACTCCTATCTGAGTGGAGCTTTGCGGAGCCCAAACTCACAGGGAGAGAGGATCCCCGCGGCGTCTCATTGGAGGAACCGCGCTGTAGGATTCTTTCCACAGGGATCCAGTCTAGGGGATCTGGTGGGGCGGGGTAAGGGAGAGGACCGTCGGTGTGTGGGAGTATAGCTTCGGAGTTCTTGGCCACTCGGTGGCAGTGGATGAGGATTGCAGAGGGATCCGGCGGAAAGTGAGACTCCCAGGACCGGGATCCCAGCTGATCCCGGGAGATCTCAGGGCGGATTCTGTAGGGACAAAGGCCCCAGAAGCTCGGGCCGTGGGAGAACTGGCGCCGCTGCAAGCCAGGTTCTCCCAGCAAGTGCTAGTCAGGACGCGGGTGGATCCACTGATCTCGGGCGACGGCAGCGGGAAGACACCCTCTCTGGACGGCCAGCCGGGGTCGCCCTTTCACGCCCTAGGGCTTCGGCCTTTGGGCTACCGGGAGCCGCGGGCGGACCATGAAGGGCGGAGCCCCAGGGGAAGGGCTGGCCCTCACTCCCCGCTCCCCCGCTCCCCCCATCCCAGGCTGCGACCTGGGATCCCCCAGGGACTCCCCGGAGCCGCCGCTTCCCCAATGGACTTGCCCGGGGACTCCAGGTGAGAGCGCACCCCGCCCGCCTGTCTTGAGCACGGGAAACGGGACCCTGGCGGCCGTACCGGGGAAACCACAGAGCCAATGACAGGCTCAGGCGACCGTCCTCTGCTTCTCTCATCTTCCAGTTCACCTGGCCGGTCACGTCTGTGCCGCCAGCCCCTGGCTCGAGCATTATGGGGAGCCAGGAGCCCCAAACGGCCGAGACTGCAGTCTCTAGCGGCCCCTTCACCTCTGGAAAAGGCCTCTCGGAGGGTTTTGGCTGTGGTGCTGGAAGATATTATGGCTGCCCACATGGTGAGCTCCCTGAACTGAGAGGCCCCTTTCTCCCTCAGGCCCCCTCTTCAGAACCAGAGTCAGACCAGATCACTAGTGAGGATAATTGAGACCCAAATACCTCATTCTCACACTCATTGCCAGGCAGCCTCCCTAATGCTAGAGATCTCCTTGGCTCTCACTTAATCCAACCTAGATCTGGGCAGGGTCTTTAGTGCCCATTCCCCACAAAAAAACCCTGCTGGGCTGGAACCACATCTCTACAAGTGCTCTTAAGTATAAGAAACCCTTGATTTCTTCCCAGCCCAACGTCTAGGCAATTCTTGGGAAGCAGGCTGAGGTCTTTGGCTCTATTGCACAGGTTAGAAAAACAGGGCAGTGACTCACCCAAGGTCACTCCTTTCCATTTCTCCAAACAGCCTGTGTGAGATTACTACAGCTCGGGACATTTACTCTCTGGCCCCGAAACTGATTCAGTTAAATGCACTTCTTTGGGTTTTTAAGCGAATTCTAGCCATAGACTCTGTCACTTCTGTGGCATATGGCCCAGTTAGGCTCAGAAAGGCCCTGTCCAGTCCAACCTCATTTCATTGCCTTGCCCTTGACACTTCCTCCTCAATTAGGTTCCCCTGGTGTCCCAAGAAGAGACCCCCACCACACGGCACCGCAGCAACCGGCAGGATTCTATCCACAGCCAGCCGCCTGCCTCGCCACCCCAAGAGGCTACGTGGTCCTCACAGACCAGGTGAGAATGGCGGGATGGAAGGTAGGCTAGGAGCCTACCTGAGCCCCTCTGATCTTCTTGTTTCCTCTCTAGGCCTCCCGACCCACTGCACTTATGCCGAGAGCCCTTGAGCCGCATCCACCGGCCCTCTTCTACCCTGAGGCGGCGATCAAGGACAACCCCTGGCCCAGAGGAGGGCCCTTCACAAAAGGTGGACTGGGCCCCCCAGCCTACTCTGGTGGTGATGCTAGAGGACATTGCCAGCCCAAGACCCTCAACTGAGGTATGAGAATTTGGGGGTAAGGATGTAAGGGGTTCAGCTGGGATAGGTTTTTCCCAGAGCAAGGAGAACAGCATTCTATATGGAAGACACTGAGGAGAGACCTATATGAAAAAGTCTTTGGTGTGAACCCTGGCAGGCTTCTGGACGCTTGAGAGGGTCAGAATGTGGGGAGCTAGAGAGGCCATAGGGGGCTTCCCTGCCTCCCCCAAAACATCCTTTGTTTACATCCAGGGTTTTGCTGATGAGACTCCCAACTTCCTCATCCCCACGAGAAGGTGAGAGGGCTGGGGCAGGGATTAACGAAATGTCCAAGGCAGCAGTTATCACCCCAGCGGCTAGAGCTAAGGGCATCAGAATTTGCTTGTCCAGTAGCACCTTCAGAAGCCTTAAGGGACTGGGGAGGTGCTGGCTTGGGTGGGACCTGAACCTGGAAGCTCCCTCAGCCTTTACTTTCCCCCTTCACCCCAGAGCCGAGCCCGTGACGATTGTTCACCAGTCAATGCCTCCATCCAGGGACCTGGATCCCCCATTCCAGCCATCTGCCCTGCCTGAGGACCCTCCGGAGACCCCACCACCAGGTAAGGACTCAAAGGGATGAGATTTAGGGCTCTGGAAAATGCTGGCTGAGCTTAAAAGTATCCGGGGCAGAGGTAGGGGCTGAAGGGAAGAGGCTTATCTCCCTCCCTGAGGGGAGTTTGGTGTGTGAAGATGGGGTATAGACTTCAGAGGCCTGACGTTCAACTCCTAAATTTAGGGCTTGGTATTTTAGGCGTGGGCTTATACCTTTGTGAGGGAAGCTTAGTGGTTGGGGGAGGGGCTGAGGCTACCAAAGTAGAGCTTAGGCACATGCAGCTGAGGAATGCCCACCTGAGCCTCTCCTTCTCCTCAGCCCCGGATCCTGTACTGGAGCCCCCATCGATCCCACCGCCGTCCAGCCTTTTACGCCCCCGCCTCAGTCCCTGGGGCTTGGCCCCCCTCTTCCGTTCCGTCCGCTCCAAGCTGGAGAGCTTTGCTGACATCTTCCTCACGCCCAACAAAGTCCCACGGCCCCCACCCCCATCACCCCCCATGAAGTTGGAGTTGAAGATTGCCATCTCAGAGGCTGAGCAGTCCAGGGCTGTTGAGGACACTGCGTCTGTCAGCCCCCGGCCCCCTATCCGCCAGTGGCGAGCCCAAGACCACAACCCCCCAGCACCTCTCTCTAAGCCCTCTCTGGGCCGAAGCCACTCCTGCCCTGATCTGGGACCTCCTGGCCCAGATGCCTGCAGCTGGCCCCCTGCTCCCCATCACCCAAGCCGGTCACGGCCCCGGCGGCACACCGTGGGTGGTGGAGAGACGGCCCGACCGCCACCACCCCCTCGGCCCTGTCTCCGGAAAGAGGTCTTCCCTCTTGGAGGAGTGGGAGGCTCTCCTACCCTTGTCACAACTTGCTCGTCCACCGCATCTTCCTCCTCCTTCTCTGAACCTGCAGAACCCAGGTAGTGCTCTCGATAAACCCTTCTTTTCTTTTCTTTTTTTTTTTTTTGAAAGATTTTATTTATTCATTTGAGAGAGAGAGAGAGCGAGTACGTGCACAAGTTGGTGGGGTGGGCAGAGGGAGAGGGAGAAGCAAACTCTGCCTTGAACAGGGAGCCTGATGTGGAGCTCGATCCCAGGACCCTAGGATCATGACCTGAGTCAGAGTAAGACACTTAACTGACTGAGCCAGCCAGGTTCCCTTCGATAAACCCTTCTTAAAGCCCTGGCACAGTCTGGGCTCAGCCTCCTTCCCTATTATCCAGTGGGCAGGAGATGGAGATATTGCTATAAATTTGTCCATGAGCCTTCACTTTCTCTGCAGGTTGGGCTCAACCAAAGGGAAGGAGCCAAGGGCCTCAGAGGACCAGGTGCTTTCAGACCCGGAGACCAAGGTAGGAGTACAGATCGGGGGAGGAGACAAGTGGGAGCCTGAGGCCATGCTGCACCCTTATCCTCTGCCCTGTTTTCGCAGACCATGGGAAAGGTTTCTCGATTCAGAATACGCAGGACACCAGCCCGTGCTCAGCTAAACCTTACACCAATGGGGCTGCCTCGACCAATCAGGTGAGTGGCTTATTGTACGTGGAGCTGCCTTTGCAAAACAGGTGTAGGCTCAGATCCCCTGAAGTGTGGCTTTGTCTCCTCTGAGAACATAATCCAGCTTGGAGGAGTCCATTTGGTCTGGACATGGTTTGCACCATCTGTAGATGGTAGAACCATCTGTCTGCCTTAGGCAGCATTCCTGGCCCTAGCGTGTCCCAGAAACTGAAATATAGACCAGGCCTTGCTTATCCTTTTTCCAGGGTACAGTGGCCCTGGGTTTTTCAATGGCCTCTGCTCTTTGCTCCCAGGTTGAACAAGAAGGAGTTCAGCTTAGAAGAAATTTATACCAACAAGAATTATCAGTCGCCTACAACCAGGAGGTGAGACACTTTGAAGGCTTGGGGGTGATAGAGGGAAGGCTGGAGCCACGGGCCATGCTGGTAACCAGCACCCCTCCCTGCCTGGTCCAGGACCTTTGAGACCATCTTTGAGGAACCCCGGGAGCGCAATGGGACTTTGATTTTCACCAGCTCAAAGAAGCTTCGGCGGGCTGTAGAATTTCGGGACAGCAGCCTTCCTCGATCCCGGCGGCCTTCTCGTGGGGTGCGGGCTGCAGGTGGCAGGACCCTCACCCCCAGCCTGCCCCCCAGCCCAGATGTGGGACCTCTGCTGCAGCAGCGGCTAGAGGAGCTGGATGCCTCACTCCTGGAAGAGGAAGAAGTGGATAGGGAGCAGCCCCATCGGACCTAGGAGCTCCATCTGTTTGTCCATCCGTCCTGAAGAATCTGAGGCAGTTATATATTTTTCTCTATATTTCTAGTAAAGTTTTCGATATGTTTCTGATCCTTTTGTATGTCTCTACCTGAGTTTGAGATTGATTGACGGTACTGGCTCATGTTTCTACTTTGGCCCCCGAAGACTGGGAAATGGGGGAGGTGCCAGGGAAGGCAATGAGGGTTGGATACAGGGAGGAAGTGGGGGGAGGATCATGGGAGATACTTCCTTGATTTGAAAATTTTCCTGTGTGGAGGGATACTTTGGAACCAGCACCGGAAGATACTGTGACCCCGGACTCTGATCAGGGTTCTCTAAATTCACTTAGATCAAGGAGGAGTCTGAGGGACCCAGAGTGGACGAAGGCCTTGATCAGGATGGCCCTGAATTCCTCCTAACGTGCAGGTGTGAACTTGCTTCTGGATTCAAGAGATAAAAGTAATCACCTGTAATTGAGCACTACAACAACTTGTAGTATGTGCCTGACTTGCACATAGTGCTGTGAGAAGGAATTTTCACATTTACACATAGGAAAGCAGGTTGAGGGGCGTCTGGCTGGCTCAGTTGGTGGAGCATGCAGCTCTTGATCTCAGGGTGTCATGAGTTCGAGCCCCAAGTTGGGTGTAGAGATTACTTAAAAAAAAAAAAAAAGAAAGTTGAGTGTGTAATGTGATGTCCTCATTAAAACGGTAACCCAGGCAACCAGAGGCCAGGAGTGGCATTCTCCATCTTTCAAAACTTAGAGGCACAATAGAGCAGTGACTTAGAGCACAGACTGTGTGTGGAGTTAAGCTTGAATCCAAAACCTGTGTAGGAAACTAAATGTGTATCAATTCCCCTCCCCCCCCTGTAAAATGGGTCTAAGAACAGTACCTCCCTGAAAGATTTCTTAACTGCCAAATGAGTTAACATGTGAGCAAAGCAGCGGACACTCGAACGCAAGGTGGTTTTTTTCCTTTCCTTATTAGCACGCGGACACCACAAGCCAACACTCTCCCACTGAAGGGAGCGATAACGCGACGCGGTTTCCTTCCCAGCGCGTCTGGCGCTCGCAAAGCACTCCGCGTGCTCGGGCCACCCCGCACCGCGGGGGATCCCGCAGAGCTGCCAGCAGCTCGACAGTCTCACCACGCGCGTGCGCGAAAAGCCAGGCGGTCTGTGGGCTAAGCCAAGCGGCGGAAAGAGAGAGACGACGTATCCGGCAGTGGAGTGGAACCTTCCGCGGCCGCCCGCCGCCAAGCGGCCAACCGCCCCTTAGGACTCGCGCAGTACATCACGACTCCAGTCTCGACGCTGTCTGAAGGCGGACCAATGAACAGAGAGCAGGAAGAGGCGGGGTCACCTGGGGGACCGCCCCAAGCGCCTACTTCTAACCAGTCGAGTCACAAGACCTGATGAAGGGCGGGGCTAATTTGACGTACACCCAATCCAAGATTTGAGGGCGGTTACATATTACCCACTCCCCGGAGCTTGACTCCGCCCTTCGCCTTGTCGTACACTTCTCAACCTATCAACGACTAAGCTTGTGGAGGGGTGAGGGGGAAGGGGGCGGAGAGTGGGAGGAGGCCGAGAGAGGAAGGAGGCGTAGGCTGAGGAGGAAGAGGGAGGAGGGGCAGGGAAGTCCTGGCGGAGAAGAGGCCCAAGACGCCAAAGGAGACAACAGGAGGGTGCGCTGGAGCTCCCCCGCCTCCCAACGGCCGTTCCGGATCCCTCACGTTGCAAGTCAGGCAGAGACGGAGGAAAGGAGGAAGAGACTTTTATGTCGGCAGACAGAGAAGCTGTACCCGTCACCGTTGCCTCACATCCGGGGCTTTGGAGGGCTGGCCCCGCGGCCCCGCCCCCCCCCCTAGCCTTTCATGGCGACCGGAGGCGGAGGCTGGAAGAGACAGGCCTGGAGGAGGCCCCTTTAAATCTCCTTAAAGGGGTGGCCGCTGAACTCGGCATACTACATCGGCAACCTTAAAGGGGAAGCCATCGAACAGAAGCTGACAAACTGAGAACTGTGCTGTTGGGCGAGCTGGAGCGAGTGGGGATTCTCTCCTCCTTTTCTCCCCCACGCAAGAAGTTCTTTAAACTCAGCTTAAAGGGGAAGTGGCCGCTTGTGGAGGACCAGAAACTTAACTCCTGAGCCCTTAAAGGGGCGGCCTGCTGTTTGGAGGACCCTGGACTCCTTAAAGGGGTGGCCTCTTTTAGCCGGAGGACTTGAGACACTTTTAAAGGGGAGGTCTGCGTTTCGGGGCGAGCTTTCGGTCCCTTTTAAAGGGGTGGCCCTTCCTCTTCCTCGGGGAGACTTGTCTCGACCCCTGGCAGGGGGCGGCCACCGCACTAGGCCGGCTGGACACCATCGGGTCGTCTTAAAGGGGTCAGGGGCTGGACAACTTGAGGCCTCGCCTTAAAGGGACGGCCGCACCGTTTTCGCCGTCTCGGCTCCGCCGGCCCCACAGGGGGGGCCCTCGGGCTTGTCGCCCCGGGGGCGGCGCCGGCTCCCCGGGCCTTGGCCTTGGGGCAAGCTCGGAGCCAACAGATCCTGCTTTAAAGGGGAAGCCGTGGCCTTTCCGTCCCTGTGCAGCCGCCAGCGCCGCGCCTGCGACCCCGGGCCTGCGGACAGGCCGCTTCGGGCCCCGCCGCCTCCGGATGCGGCGCTGAGGGCGGTCGCCATGGAGACGGCAGCGGCCGCGGCTCCGGGCCCCGGCTGGGCCGCGGAGGGGGAGCGGCGGCGGCGGCGCTGCTCGCGCCGAGACCGAGACCGGGAGCAGCGGCGCCGCCGAGGTCCCGGCGGCGACGCGCCCCGGGCCCTGTTGGCCGCCCCGCGCGGCTCCTCGTCCTCCTCGTCGCCGCCACCGCCCGCCAGGCCTTGGTCGTCAGCTTCGTCCGGAGAGCGGCCAGGAGGCCCGAGACGACGGCGGCCCCGTCCCAGGCCTCGGCCCCCGCGACCCCGAGCTCGGAAGCGGCCTGCCGGCTCGGGCAGCCGCGGGGAGGAAGAGGAGGAGGAGGAGGAGGGGGGCGCAGACGACGGGGAGGCCGAGGAGGAGCCTGAGGAGGATGAAGAAGAGGAGGAGGACTTGATCGATGGTTTCGCCATCGCCAGCTTCGCCAGCCTTGAGGCCTTGCAGGTGGGGCCTGTTGGAGCTGGGGACCTTTGGGGGCTTCAGAGGGGCAGAGAGAAGGGTATGGTGCCTGGAGTGGGTGGAGTTGAGGGGGGAATGCTGGCACCCCAAACCAGAGCAACCGGCTCCTCTGGCCAGGCCTCTGCCCCACCCTGGGGTGGGAGGAGGTAGAGTTAGTCTCCAGGGACCAGCCTCGTTACCCGGCCTGAGAGCCACTTTGGTAGCCTGGTCACCCCTAGAGAGGTCGGGAGCTTTCCTTTCTCCATCTACTTTAGTCCCACCTCCTCCTCCACAGAAGGATGCATCTCTTCAGCCCCCAGAGCGACTGGAACATCGGCTGAAGCATTCTGGGAAGCGGAAGAGGGGGGGTTCCAGTGGGGCCACTGGGGAGCCAGGGGACAGCTCTGATCGGGAGCCTGGCCGGCCCTCTGGGGATCGGGCCCGAAAATGGCCCAATAAGCGGAGAAGGAAAGAGGTGAGCTTGTCATGGATCCTTGTCCTTTAAAACTCTGGACAGAATGCCCTTCACATTAATGTTTTCCATTAGCAGTATTGCTTCTCATCATAAACAGTGATTTTATTCTCTAATGGCAGAGGAGATGGCAGAACAAATTTGAGCCCTCACTCCTCAATTCAGGTCTGACAGAGACATGTCCACACTCAGGCTTTTCTGCTTTTGGCTTGCCCTGTCTATTTGAAATAAGTTGGTTTTTCAGAGATGTATCAAAAGGACTTCGTGGAATCCTAAATGAATTAGGAACAGTCTCAGATCTCTCCAGGCAATAGCAGTCTAGCAAGAAAGAAACAATCTGAGCAAATACCTTGATCAAAACCTGAGAAGCTACAGAAGGCAGAGATCTGGGAGAGATGCTGCAGAAACCCACATGAGGAAGCCACTCATTCTGCCTGGGGGATGGGAGGAGGGTTGTGGTTAGGGAAAGCCCCCTAGGATGTCTTAGTCAGGCCTTGAAGGATAGTCATAAGTTTGCTAAGAGGAGAAACAGGCAAAGTTGTTTTGAGCAAAAGCACAGAGATGTGAGAATGTATTCAGAAAATGGCGAGAGCATTGGGAACAGGGGTGGGCCATAGTAGGAGAAGCAGCTAGAGAGAGAATGAGAGTGTGTCGTGAGGGGCCTTGAGTTCCTTGCTGGGGAGTTTAGACTTTATCCAAAGGCCTCGCCAGTAAGCCTTCCTTACCTCTGGACTCTGGTCTTTCTCAGGCCTCCTCCCGTCATTCTCTGGAAGCTGGATACATAGTAAGTGCTTTCCACCTGTACCGGCCCCTCCCCTCTCAATTCCTCTCTGAAAGTCCCCTCTGTCCCTTGGGCCCCACTCTTCTTCCCTCTTGTGACACCTCTGTCTTTCCTTTTCCCCAGTGTGATGCAGAAAGCGATCTGGACGAGAGGGTGAGTAGGGCTAGAACTTGTTCGGTGGGCAGTGTTGTAATTTGTAAAGTGAAGTGCAGCTCAGAGGTCTGCCAAGTAGAGCGAGAGAGAGCCTCCCCCTTGAGTGGGGAACATAAGTTAGATTGAGCCATGACTGGATGGGGGAAGGGGGGTACGGGCAGATTGAATGGGTAAACGACTTTTTTTCTTTGGTAACTAGAGCCAGTTTCTAAAGAATAGAAAGCCCATGCCTTGGTGTACCATCTTTTCCTAAAACTTTGGAATACCAGTGGTTCTCCACAGAAATTCAGGGTGGCTGTCGAGGTGAGCTGGTCATTCCTGCTCGCTGTTGGTCTGCTCTCACAGAATCCGAGCAGAGACCACGGTTCTGGCAGCGAGGACACCAAACCCTTGTGATCAGTGTAGGAACATATCTTACAAAGTTCTGTTTCTATTTATTGTTAGGTCGGATTTGCTTGTTTTGAAATGATGTGTTTTAGTCGCTCTCGCTCTATTCTTGTAACTAACTAAAAAGTGTATTACCTGATGGGTGTCTTTTTTTCGTTTAAAAAATTGGCTGGACAGGGACTGTGGTGAACCAGAGTTCTTGTCTGTCTAAAGGAGGTGACCACTGTCTAGTCCTAGCTAATTGTTGCCAGGCGAGAATAGGAACCAATTCTTAAGAGAACCTGCAAGTCTGAGTTTGTATGAGGAATTCCTGAATTTGTAAATATCAGCAATTAGTTTCAAAGGTTTTTGCTGACACTTGTGGGCCAAACAGATCTGTAAGTCAGGTGGGCACATGGGCCAACAGTTAGTGACAACTGACATTTTTGGCTTTGATGTGCCTACTTCTCTGACACACGAGTGCCGCCTCAATTCAGTCCTCCGGGCCTATCAAATTCTGAGGCTTAGCTACCCCACCCCTTTCTTCAAGCATAGGCCCCCCGGAACCCACAGTCTTTGCTGGATTTCACCTAAGCAGATAGAATAGACTTGGCAGCACTGCCACTTCCTAGCAGGCCCTGGGGGCTGTTAGCTTTCCTGGGTGAGGGCCTCTCCTGACCAAAACCTGACCTTGTCCCTGCCCTTCTTCCCCAGGTCTCCGATGATGACCTCGACCCATCCTTTACTGTCTCAACCAGCAAAGGTTGGTCTCAAGGGCTGGGGCTGGACACAAGGGAGGGAATTTGGGGGAATATGGGCCGCAACTGAATACACCTGCTGTCCTGTCCTCGCAGCCTCGGGCCCCCACGGCGCCTTCAATGGGAACTGTGAAGCAAAACTCTCCGTAGTCCCTAAAGTGTCGGGCCTGGAGCGGAGCCAGGAACAGCCCCCAGGGCCCGACCCGCTGCTAGTGCCTTTCCCCCCAAAGGAACCACCGCCTCCACCGGCCCCTCGGCCTCCTGTCTCACCCCCTGCACCCTTGCCGGCCGCCCCCAGTCTGCCACCCCCACCCCAGCCCCAGCTGCAGCTTCGGGTCTCGCCCTTCGGCCTCCGCACTTCTCCCTATGGCAGCAGCCTGGACCTCAGCACTGGCAGGTGAGTGGTCCAGGGGTTTGGTCTGGTCTGGAAGGACCTGGTCACTTCGGCGCCAACCCCTGCATTCTGTGGCTGGGACATGGGATGGTACCTATGGGATGTGGCTTGAAAAAAGGATTCTGAGGCTGAAAAGCTTGAGAGACACTGGGTGAAGCAAATGTAAAGTGATTACTCACTTACAGGGCTTCCTAGGAGCGTTTCACCGGACATTCCTGTGCAGGGAAGTGCTCTCTCTGCCGTTTCCCAACTTTATGCGCTGCTGAGGCCTTCTTATAAGGCACATCTGCTAGGAATAGTGTTCTTCAGAACACACTTTGGGAAATGCTGACATGATTAATTCAGGGTGCTGGCTTTGGTGTCAGTCAGACCTGGTTCAAATTCTTGCTCTGCCGCTTGTCGTGGCTGTGTGATTTTTGAAAAGTCACTTCATCTCTCTGAGCCTCAATTTTCCGTTTCGGTCAAAAAGAACTGGTAATGGTCCCTTTGTCCTGGTAAAGCTGTCGTGAGGATCAACGATGAGGTCGTGCAGTGTTTCCCAAAGTGTGCCCGTGCATCGCTAGCCGCATGCGGGATAACTTCAGCTGTTCCGGGGAAAACTTTTATTTTAGCTGTTAACGGGCTTTAGAAAAACACGATCAGTACCTCAACCCTTTGATGTCACATGTATTGCCTGGGCGAGGCTAAGTTCAAAAGTAAGGAACTGAGTTAAGTGAAAAAAAGTAAACGGTGCAGGCGGGTACGTGGCTGCGGCAGCCGTTGGGAAGGCGGTGTGACATGGCAGAGATGTGGATTAGCGTGTAAAGCAGGTGCCAGCACTTGGCCTCCAGTGAGTGCTCGCTGAAGGGTAAGAGTCACTGATACCGTTCCTGTTATCGGTGCTGTCTCTATTATTGTCCTCGTTACCGTTCTCTTTTCTTGTTCTTGAGAAAACTAAGGCTCAGAGAGGGGCAGTGACTTGCTCAAGGTCACCCAGGGTGTTCATGGCAAGACGGGCCTAGAATTCAGGTCGCCTGACTCCTAGGCCAGGCCAGTGAGGTGCTGCTTCCACTGTCTTAGGGTGGGAACCCAGGTGGCCTGTTGTAAGGAAGCGTCACAGCGAGTGACGGGTTTCGTGCCGCGGTTGAGTCAGGAAAGGGCAAGTCACGTGGCCGGAGACGTCCGAGGCAGCTGTGTGGAAGAGACCTAGAGAGGGAGAGAGAGGGGGTTGCCGGGTGTGGGGGTTACCTCAGTCTGAGGATGGGCTCCCCGGGTGGGGGTGGGGGTTCCTGGGGGCCGGGTTCTACCACCTTCCATGTTGGAGAACCAGGGTCAAGGTATCGCCCAGGCTTCTGACCCCGTCCCGTCAGAGCTGGCACCTCCCAACCCCTCACTCATCTCCCCACTTCTCTCCCCAGCTCTTCACGGCCGCCCCCCAAGGCCCCGGCCCCTCCCGTGGCTCAGCCTCCCCCCTCATCATCCTCTTCGTCCTCTTCCTCTTCATCTGCCTCCTCCTCGTCCGCGCAGCTCACCCACCGGCCCCCGACGCCCTCACTGCCCCTGCCTTTGTCCACCCACAGCTTTCCCCCCCCTGGGCTGCGGCCCCCCCCACCACCCCACCACCCCTCCTTGTTCTCCCCTGGCCCCACCCTGCCCCCACCCCCACCCCTGCTGCAGGTGCCAGGGCACCCTGGGGCCTCAGCCGCTAACGCCCTTTCTGGTGAGTTTGGGGTCCTGGCCGGGGTGGGGGGTGGGGGACCATGGCCCCGGGCTTGGGCCCAGCCGGCTTTGGGGCACCTGGACCTCAGCAGACATCAGGGCTTGAGGAGGGAGTGGCTCAAGGCCAGGAGGGAAGGCCAGTCACCCGGGCCCAAGGAGGCTGTCCTGGTGGCGACAGACATTAAAGCCTTCTCCCCTCCCCTCCCACAGAGCAGGACCTGATCGGCCAGGACCTGAACTCTCGCTACCTGAATGCCCAGGGTGGCCCCGAGGTGGTGGGGGCAGGGGGCTCGGCCCGGCCCCTGGCCTTCCAGTTCCACCAGCACAACCACCAGCACCAGCACACCCACCAGCACACCCACCAGCACTTCACCCCTTATCCCCCGGGCCTGCTGCCACCCCACGGCCCCCACATGGTGAGCTCCTCATTGGGCCGCTGATGAGGCCCAGAGACTTGGAGGGAGGGTATGGCTTCCAGGGGAAGGTCCTGGGTCCCTGGCTGGCAGCTTACTCTTCCCTTCTCTTCCCTAGTTTGAGAAATACCCAGGAAAGATGGAAGGCCTTTTCCGGCATAATGTGAGTGTGTGTGTGTGTGGTGTGGTGTGTGTGGGCACAGAGGCATCCGTGTGTGTGGCCCTGACTGTCGGGGTCCAGTCTTCAGCTTCAAAAGCGAGAGCCTTGAGCCTGGGAGAGCTCCCTGGGAGGTTTTAGGGTGGAGGCCTGAGGACTGATGGGCAGACCAGACGTGGGCCGCACCTCCAACCCCAGCTTGGACCAGTCCCCTTCTCTCCGCAGCCGTACACGGCCTTCCCTCCCGCAGTGCCCGGCCTACCTCCGGGCCTCCCGCCTGCTGTCTCCTTTGGCTCCCTGCAGGGGGCCTTCCAGCCCAAGGTGAGCTCCCAATCCAAACGCCACCACCTCCCACCCCTACAAACCCAGACACCACTGTGCCCCCTGTCCCCCACCCCGGGGTCCACATACCTTCTTCCATTCCCCAGAGCCATGCCCTTTCTCCTGCCCTCCCATCGTGGACCCAGCTTTCTTCAGAGCTATGCTCCCTGCCTGTCCCAGCCCCCATCTTGGTTCTGGACCCCTTTTATGCCTGGTGCCAGCTCTCCTGACTGATCCCTCCACTCCCCTTTCCCAGAGCACGAACCCCGAGCTGCCACCACGACTGGGGCCAGTGCCGAGCGGGCTTCCCCAAAAGGGGACACAGGTGAGGGGGGTGCCGAGGCAGGTCCTTGAGGAACTAGAGTATCTGTTGAGGGAGAGCAGGGTTGATTGAGAGTGAACCCCTGATTCCTCCCTTTACTGTACAATCGGGATTATCCCTGAGAATCTGACAAGAGGAAATTTCTGTAAATGACAAAGTTTCCCAGGCATGAGGAATAGGAATTTCATGAAGTTGCCCCAGAAATAAGATCACTAGGACAGTGGTTTTTGTAGGAGTTTTCAAATTTTTTAAATTACAAAATCCTTTTTTTTTTTTAAATGACATCATACCAGGAAGTCCTGTCCATAAAACAAGGAAAAGATAAGCTGCCCCTTTGTGAAGTGGCACAGGGAGCAGCCTTCAAGCCCATGGCTCTGGGAACATCGGGAAAAGCACAGGATATGTTTCCGAGGGGGGAGACTAGACCAGATCTCTTACGGTGTTTTCTAGCAGCAGTAAGGGTTTTTTTCTAAGGAAATCTTACACGGAGTCTCATGACATAAAGCTGTTAATAGAATGACTTGTCCGGTTGAGAAACTTGTCTTGCCTGCCCACTAACCCAGTCAGTCCCCAGTCTTCCAAGCAGAGCACGTCCTTGGGGCCCGGTTCAGGAACTTAGTGCTGGAAGGGAGACACCCAGTGCGGGAGATGGGGAAAGGAGTCTTCATAGGAGCGGGAAAGGCATGAGGGAGCCACACAAGGTCTCCAGTGTTTGGGTGGGGATTAGGGACTGTGGAGACGAGGTGCCCAGGACAGTAAACAGGTCTGAATCGCCACCAACCTCTGCTTTGCCATCCCCAGATCCCCGACCATTTCCGGCCACCTTTGAGGGTGAGTTTGGTGAGGACCTCAGGCTGCATGAGGCTGGGGGCTGGTGTCAGGGCATTTGGCTGAGGGCGGGTCTTGCTTGGGAATAAGTGAGAAGCCCAAGACGTGGAGGCAGCCAGATTTGGAACAGCAGAAAGGGCGAAAGGCTTATATGCCACAGACCTGGGTTCCGACGTAACCGGCTGTGGGACCTTGGGCAAGACAGTTTATCTCTCTGAGCCTCAGTTTCCTAGGCCATGAAGCGAACCTAGTCATCCCTCAGTTGTAGGGGTGACGAGTGGGGATGTTGTGTGGAAAGGCTGGGCCGAGGACCAGGCCTGGAGTGGGTGATGAGTGAACATTCTTTCCTTCCCTTTCCCTCTGGTTATCCTTCTGGGGCGGCAGAAACCAGGGAAGTGGTGTGCCATGCACGTGCGCGTGGCTTACATGATCCTGAGACACCAGGAAAAGATGAAGGTACTGGGGCTGGAGGGCTGGGGCAAGTGGGCTGGCCTGAGCCCTGGGCATCTGCTTTTGGCAGAGCTTGGCCGCATCTTGGCCAGAAACGTCCCCTCCTGTCCCCGGTCGCTGCCTCAGCATTTTCACAGTTAGCACTAGCTTCTCCGGCTGAGGAGCGGGGGGTGGCCCGAGAGGGCTCTGAGAGAGGTGGAAGTTAGGCACCCAAGCCCCATCTTGGCGCCCGCCAGCCCTTGGGGGGGGCCTTAGGAGTGGAAGAGCAAGAGCAACATCTCACCCGGCTCCTCACTCACCACCCCTCTCCCTGTCCCACGCAGGGCGACTCCCACAAGCTTGACTTTCGGAACGACCTCCTGCCCTGCCTTCCGGGGCCCTATGGGGCCCTGCCCCCTGGGCAGGAGCTCTCCCACCCGGCCGCCTCCCTCTTCACTGCGACTGGTGAGTCTGGCCAGCCCTCTCGGGGCCGGAGGTTCCCTTTCTATAGCCCGAGGCCCACCTTGCGCCCACTCAGCCTCACCAGAATCTCCCACCTCTCTGCCCCAGGTGCCGTCCACGCTGCAGCCAACCCTTTCACGGCAGCTCCCGGGGCCCACGGACCCTTTCTGAGCCCCAGCACCCACATTGGTAAGAGCTAAGGGCATGTTGGGCAACCCCAGCCCAGTCCCTAACTTTGAGGAGTTCTCAAGCTGGGGATGGAAGTTAGACCTGAGAGGCAGCTGGAATGGGAATAGGCCTGGTGCCACTTGGTTTGTGACCTTGGACGAGTTACTCTAACCCCTCTGAGCCTTGACCACCTCATCTCTATGCAGTGGGCTAGGGCAGGGCAGAGTGACTGCCAGGCTCTGCCAGCTCAGATGCGGTCTCTGAAATAGCCAGTGGTAGAGGTAGTGTGCCACCTGGGAGAGGAGGCTGGAGGAGGGCTGTTCGGGCCCAGGCGGAGCAGCGGCACTGTCTCCGGCTCTACCAGTTTCGGCGGACTTTGTGGGAAGATTTCAGCTGGGTCCGCGTAGAGAGGGCATTGAGCTTGATGGCACAGGGGAACGTGTTCGTGGAAGAGAAAGGAGTGAGGTGTTCCCGTAGTGGAATAGCTTAGTTGTTCTGACTGGCCATGTGCATGAGATCAGGGTCGGGTCGGGAAGGGCCCTGCATGTCAGGTGGGAGGAAGCTGGCAGAGATCTCCAGGCAAACGGTTTGCTGTAGAGCTGGTCTGGGTGGCCGGTATGGGGGATTATGGGGTTAGAGCCTGATCTCTGGAGTCAGAGAGGCCCTGGGGTGGGGGGGGTACCACTTATTGGCTAGATGACTGACCGTTGGCAAGTCACTTCACCTCTCTGAGCCTGTTTCGTCATCTTGAAGTGGGAGTGGTCCTGTCTGCCTCTCGTGGGGCTTGTCGTTTGTGAGGTTAAACACCACGATGCATGTCAAAGCTCAGCATCTTACGAGGCCCAAGGAACAGCACCCTGTTGTTAAAACCGAGTCGGAACGGCTGAGGGCTCCAGGGCCTGCTCGCTGAGCTGCGCCTTCCCTGCCAGTCTTGGAAGGTCAGGGCACTGGGCGCCCGCTGCCCAGTGCCCTGACCATTGCCCTTTCCTCCCGCAGATCCCTTTGGGCGTCCCACAAGCTTCGCCTCCTTGGCTGCCCTCTCCAACGGGGCCTTTGGAGGCCTGGGCAGCCCTACATTCAGTGAGTGCTGGGCGGGGTGGGTGGGTGGCTGTGGCAATGAGCTGGTGGCCAGGGGTGGGGGGGGGTCCCCGAGTGGGGCCTTCTCCTCCTCCTCGTGGCTCCTGTCACCCTCTGCTTCACCCTCTGTCTAGACTCCGGCGCCGTCTTTGCCCAGAAAGAAAGCCCAGGGGCCCCACCAGCCTTCGCCTCCCCGCCAGACCCATGGGGCCGCCTGCACCGCAGTCCTCTGGCCTTTCCTGCCTGGGTCCGGCCCCCTGAGGCCGCTCGGACGCCAGGCTCAGACAAGGAGCGGCCTGTGGAGCGGAGGGAGCCCTCTCTCACCAAGGAGGAGAAAGACAGGTGTGCCTCCCCACCACCCGCGCTGCCTGCCCTCGCTGCCACCGGCGGCCTGCTGCTCGGACCGCTGCAGGCCCTGCTTTCTCTCCCCAGGGACCTCCCCTTCTCGCGGCCCCAGCTCCGAGTTTCTCCTGCCACTCCCAAGGCCCGGGCCGGCGAGGAAGGGGCCAGGCCGGCCAAGGAATCCGTGCGGGTAAAGGAGGAGCGGAAGGAGGAGGCCGCCGCCGCCGCTGCTGCCGCCGCTGCTGCTGCTGCTGCTGCCGCTGCTGCCGCTGCTGCTGCCACCACCGGGCCTCAGGGCCTTCACCTGCTGTTTGAGAGGCCCCGGCCACCCCCCTTTCTGGGCCCTAGCCCCCCAGAGCGCTGCGCTGGCTTCCTGGAGCCGACCTGGTTGGCAGGGCCCCCTCGCCTGGCCAGGCCACCCCGCTTCTATGAGGCTGGTGAGGAGCTGACTGGCCCTGGGGCTGTGGCCGCCGCCCGCCTGTACGGTCTGGAGCCCACCCATCCCCTGCTCTACAGCCGCCTGGCGCCACCACCGCCACCCGCCGCAGCCCCGGGGACCTCTCACCTTCTCAGCAAGACCCCCCCGGGAGCCCTTTTGGGGGCACCGCCTCCGCTCGTGCCCGCGCCCCGGCCTAGTTCCCCACCTAGGGCCCCTGGCCCAGCCCGGGCTGACAGGTGAGGGGAGGGGAGGGACGGGGGCACAGCTCCATCCCCCTTTCTAATGACAAGGTCCTAGAGCTGAGGTTTGAAGCCAGGGCTGGAGGGCAAAGGTCATGACCTCACCAGCCACCTCTGAGGTCACCGAACCTGGGAGCCGAAGCCCCAGCCCCTGCAAGATCAAGCATCAGATGGACCTTGGGGTCACTGGGAGGGCAGAGGTCACAAGCCTCTAGAGAAAGGGGTGTGTGTGAGTGTGTGAGAGTGTGTGTATGTGTCTGTGTGTGTGTATATGAGAGGTGAGAGTGGGGGTCATGTCAGAGGTCATAGCTCATGACCTCCTGAGGTATACCATCGCTCCCCCTGAGGGCCCCTAGGCCCTTGGCCTGCCTCCCCAAGGGCTCAGTAAGCCAGAGGCCAAAGTGCCCCCCCCTTCACCTACCATCCAAGTCCTCATGCCCTCTCAGGGCTGGGGGAGGAGGGGCTGACGGAAGGGGGGTTCCATGTACATATTTATCTCCCCTTCCACATAGCCCCCCAGACCTTTTGTACATTTTTACAGGGGTGCCCCTCCCAATAATCCCCCTTCCTGGTTAATTAAATCCTCAGACTGGTGCTGTGTTCCTAGCCTCTGGCCTCTCTGTGGGGGGAGGGGGGATTGTAGAGGGAAGAGCTGGGAGGGGAAAGGCAGGAACCCAGGGCTTATCCCTGGGAACATGGAGTCAGCAGGAGACAGAGCAGCAGGGGAAGGGACCTGGGTACCTAGGCTGGAAAGAAGGGCAAATGCTTCCTGCTTCGCTGACAGCCCAGGTCTCCCCCCGCCCCAACTTGTTCCTGTTAACCTCTGTGTGCCACCCCAAAAGGCTCAATCTCTAAGCTTCAGACTCCACCTCTTAGTGGCTCAATCCCCCAACTCCATTTCCAAGTGCCCCCAGGACTCCTGGGCCCTGCCCTCCAGAACCCTGTTCCCCAGAACCCTACTCTAGGCTGGGGGTGGGGGTGGGCAGAGAAGGTCACCACGTACCACACACCAAAGAAGGGGGTCGGCCCGGGGGTGGGCCACACAGGCAGCTTCTGCAGCAGCCTCTGGGCGGCAGTCCCAGCCTTCCCAAAGCAGCAGGCGCCCCCAGGCTGGGGCCCAACCTAGAAGGCAGGGGTCCGTTTAACAAAAACATAACGTTGACTTTTTTCCCCGGTGGGGCTTATTCTGTAACATGACTTGCGGATATTTATATAAAAATGAGTGTTACAATGAGGCCCCTTGGCTGCTCTTTGAGTGTGTGTGGGTCATCTGGTGGGGGTGGGGAGCGGAGGGGGAGGATTGGGTCAGGGAGGGATGAGGGAGGACAACACTATCCGTGTCCTAGTGAAGGTTCCCCTTCCCTCCCACCTGGGAGAGCTGTCCTTTTGCTTGTGGATAGATGGATTGGAGCACTGGGCATTGAAGCTTTTCACGTTTTCTGCAACCCAGGAGTACCTATTCTACAAGATTCAAACAAGACAGAAGGATAGCAAAACTGAATTTTCCCATTTACCTACCAATCCATGCTCAGCCCCATTCCTTTCCTGAGGTAACCCTTCAGTCATTTGGTCTATGCTCTTCAGGCCTGTTTCTTTGTGTTTATCTGCACTTAATGTATATGTGTAGTTCTGTTAGAAAAGATAAACAATTTTTTTTTAGAAACTATTGGTTTTCCTTTTATAAATGGTCACTATAAAATGCTATAAAATGAACATAAATAGGGGCGCCTGGGTGGCTCAGTGGGTTAAAGACTCTGCCTTCAGCTCAGGTCATGATCCCGGGATCCTGGGATCGAGCCCCGCATTAGGCTCTCTGCTCAGCGGGGAGCCTGCTTCCTCCTCTCTCTCTGCCTGCCTCTCTGCCTACTTGTGATCTCTGCCTGTCAAATAAATAAATTAAAAATTAAAATGAACATAAATATATTCTATAAAGGGAAAATGCCTTATAATCTTACCCCTCAGAGCTGACCACTACTAATTGTCAGGAGTATCTTCCTCCAGTTATTTTTCTAGCTGAATGCTTCAAATACTGTGCAAAAAAATGGGATCCCATGAGATGTCCAATTTCACAGCTACCTTTTGACACAATATTATTTTTTGACATGATCATTAAAAACCCAAGTGACTAAACCGAGCTAGAGAGGCTGGCTCCTACCCGAGCCATCCAGAATTGTCTTGTTTCGCTGTACCCATCACCTTAGGAAAGATGGCAGCCAACGTTCTCTGCCACCACTGCACATGCCCAAGGCCTCTAGGGACAGCTCAAGCCTGGACTGTTGGAAGAGAAATCAGAAACGGTTGACCAGAAGGACACGGCAGTCCTTCCATTCAGCTTCTTTCGAGAAATCTAAAAATCCTTTTACCCTACACCTGCTTTCTCCTATGGCTGCCACTTGAGATGGGACATGATCTCTCCAGATTGCCACTGTCTCCATTCTTGTTTAGGTAGGAGCCTTGTAACTATTGAGGTACTTCCCTGTTTCCCATACACATTTGGGTGTGGAACTCTCAGAGTACTTCCTAGATACATATAATCCAACCCCCCAAAAGTAACTTAGATACCCAGTCATCTCCTAGATCTGATGCTGTGCCCCCAAGCCCAACCCATTTCCATCTCTGTTAGCAGCGCCCAAGTCAGAAAGCGCCATCTTACCTCGCTTGATTCATAGTCTGCACTGCCTTTTATTCTTTCTACCACTGTTCTCTTGATCATCCCAGCCACCAAACTCATGGCTGGGGATACAGAGGTAAACAAAACCAAAAATCCCAGCTCTCCTGGAGCTTACCCGCAGGTCCTGGGAGGAGCAACAGAACAGGCTTCCAGAAGAAAAGGAGGGTGAAGGGCAGGAATCCCCAGGGCTGCCTTCGTGGGGCCTGTCCTCAGAACCACTACACTCCATTGACCTGTCTCTGCGTGATCTGATCTGAACTCAGGAGCTCCTCGGGCAGAGGTAAAAGAGGACTCCAGGAAGACTGACTGCCAGAGAAAAGCAAAACAGAACCAAAATCATTTCAGCATCACAAGGCTGCTATTTGGAAATGCATTTTTGTTTGTTTTGAATGAACCCAGAAGTGTAGCTATGTAATCTTGAGCAATGTGCTTATTTCTGGGCCATGGCTGATGTAGAATGGAGGGGAGTTTTTTAATTTGAATATCTAATTGGCTCTATTAAATGATTCATAGATTGGGCAGAACCCCATCTAGCAAATGGAGGGTTTTTAAACAACTTCATTGAGATATAATTCACATACCATATAATTCACCCAGTCTTTGATGACTGGGTTCTTTCATTTAGCAGGATAAGTGTTCAAGGTGCATCTGTGTTGGAGCTCATATCAGTCCTGCATTCCTTTTTATTGCCAAACAATACTCCATTATATGGATGTACCCCATGGTGTTTACCTGTTCTTCAGCTGATGGACGTTTAAGTTGTTTTCTTAAAAAAAAAAAAAAAAAAGTATTTATTTATTTATTTTGAGAGAAGCGGGGAGAGAGTGTGTGAGATGGGGGAGGAGCGGAGGCAGGGGGGGGCAAGCAGACTCAGGGGTGGAGGTAGGGGCTGGGTCCCAGGACCCTGAGATTATGACCTGAGCCAAAACCAAGACGCTTAACTGACTGAGCCACCCAGGTACCCCAGTTCTTTCTTTTAACCATTATGGCCACTGTGAATATCCAGGAACAAGTTTTTGTTTTTAATTCTTTAATTCTAATTTTTTAATTTTAATTCTAATTTTCTAATTTTTAATTTTAATTCTAATTTTTTAATTCTAATTTTTGTTCTTAATTCTCTTGGGTATATACCTTGGATTGGAATTGCCATGTTGTATGGTAACTCTTATGTTTAGCGTTTTGGGAAGCCCCCAAACTAGTTTTCAACGTGGTTGTGCTATTTTTTTAAAGATTTTATTTATTTGGGGCGCCTGGGTGGCTCAGTCGGTTAAGCATCTGCCTCTGGCTCAGGTCATGATCCCAGATTCCTGGGATTCAACACTGCATTGGGCTCCCTGCTTAGTGGGGATTCTGCTTCTCCCTCTCCCTCTCTCCCTCCGTCCCTCCTCCCTGCTCGTGCATGCTATCTCTCTTAAATAAATAAATCTTTTTTTTTATTCTTAAAATCTCCCTCCCCCTCTGCGTGCTGTTCCCCATGCCTGTGCTCTCTCTATATATTTCAAATAAATACATAAAAATCTTTTTTAAAAAGATTATTTATTTGAGAGTGCACATGTGCACAAATCTGGGGGGCAGGGCACAGGCAGATTAGAAGGAGAAGCAGGATCCCCCCTGAGCAGTCAGCCAGACAGGGGTCTCGACCCCAGGAACCTAGGACCATGACCTAAGCTGAAGGCAGACAGACTCTCAACCAACTCAGCCATCCAGGCGCCCCAGATGGAGTTTTGTAATAGTTGTCCTCGTATTACCATATGAATTTGCTAAGTTAATTAGCACAGACTTCTTAGAACAGTGCCTAGCACAGAGTAAGTACTCGAACAATGGTTGCTCTCATTATCAGTGATGCCTTTAAAAAAAAAAAAAGATTTTATTTAAGGCAGACACTTAACCGACTGAGCCACCCAGATGCACCTTGGTAATACCTTTCTGCTTTGACACTCCAAGAAGAGATCACGACCAGAGCCAAAAACCAAGAGTTAGATGCTTAACGGACTGCACCACGCAGGTGCGTCCAGACTTCCTTAGTTTTACCTAATGTCCTTTGCCTGTTCCAGGATCCCACAAGAACACCACCTTATGTTCAGTCGTCATGTCTCCTTAGGCTCCTTTGGACCATGACTTATCTAAACTCTCCTTGTTTTTGATGATCTTGAGTTTTGAGGAGTATTGGTCAGGTATTTTAGAAAATGACCCTTATTTGGGATTCGTATGTTGTTTTTCTTGGGATGAGAACAGAGGTTTGGGTTTGGGGAGGAAGCAGAGGTGAAGTGCTGTTTTTATTACAACAAATCAGTGGTACACCCCTTCTAGACCATCTATCCATTGTTGTGGCTGAGAGAGCACTTGTCAGTTTCCGCTGCCAAATTAGTCTTTCCCCCTTCTTTGCCTATTCTACTCTTCAGAAGGAAGTCCCTCCGCAGCCCAGACTGTGGGAGTTGGGAAATTACACTCCACCTCTTTGAGGACAGAGTATCTACCTACTTACTTGGAATTCGGTATGGGAAATTTGTCTCCTCTCCCTTTACTTATTTATTCAATAATTTATTTATATTATGATGGATTCAGGGATATTTCTTTTCTACTTACGTTATACCTCAGTACTATTTTATTTATTAGTCCCCAGTTTTCAGTTGGCTCCTGTGTCCCTTTCATTATCGGTTTGTTTTTTTTTTAAGCAGAAGCTGATTTTTTTTTAATGTTTATCCTTTTGTATCTTTCAGTTTTTGTCTCATGTGAATGTATTATCTGTTCTTAAAAATTAAAAAATGCCAGTGTAATTAACATAAAAATTGTGTAGCTTATAAAAGAAGGTAGAAGATGGGGCGCCTGGGTGGCTCAGTGGGTTAAGCCGCTGCCTTCGGCTCAGGTCATGATCTCAGAGTCCTGGGATCGAGCCCCGCATCGGGCTCTCTGCTCTCTAGGGGAGCCTGCTTCCTCCTCTCTCTCTGCCTGCCTCTCTGCCTGCTTGTGATCTCTCTGTCAAATAAATAAATCTTAAAAAAAAAAAAAAAGAAGGTAGAAGAGGGGTGGCAGGCTGGCTCATTTGGTAGACCATGTGACTCTTGATCTTGGGGGCATGGGTTTGAGATGACTTAAAGAAAAATTATTTTTAAGAATGTATTTATTTTTTACTTTTATTTATATTTTTAAAAAATTTTTAAAAAGAAGGTAGAGTAAAAAGTTTCCTTCCTACCCCTGATCATTCCTGTTGCTCCATTTCAGCTTTCCAGAGATACCTTGTTAATTTCTTGTTTGTTTCTCCAGAACAATTCTTTTTTTTCTTCTTTCAAACAGGTGTTTACATATAGTACATACTGTTCTGTATGCTGTTTTTCTAAAGTAACTATCTGTTGCAGGTTATAGCTTTCCTATGGAAGGCTCTACCATAATATATTTAACCAATCTCCATTAGTGGACATTTATGTTCTTTCCAGTCTTACTAGAACAAGGAGTGCTGCAGTGACTATCCACCTCTTTGTATAGGTGAGCAAATATATCTGCAGGATAAATTTCTAGGCAGAGAATTGCTGAGTCGAAGAGTACATGCTTTCAACATCTAGATGCTGCTACATTGTCCTGCCCAAACCTTGTACCAACTGCCAATTTTCACTCTCACCAACATCGTAAGAGAAGACCTGTTTCCCCACACCCTTGCTAACACGGAGAGCTAACAAGCTTTTTGATTTTTGCCAATCCCATAGGTGAAAGATGGTGACTCATAGAAGTTTGAATCTGCGTTTCTTTTAAATTTGAGTGAAGCTGAGCATCTTGCTGGACATTTACAAGTCCTTTGTGTCTTTGTTTTCTGTGAATTCCCTTTTTTAAACAGCTGCTCATTCCCCTCTCACCCTGCTTTTCATTTCTTTTTTTTTTTTTAAGAATTTATTTATTTATTTATTTATTTATTTTTAAAGATTTTATTTATTTGACAGAGAGGCAGGCAGAGAGAGAGAGAGAGAAGCAGGCTCCTTGCTGAGCAGAGAGCCCGATGCGGGGCTCGAGCCCAGAACCCTGGGACCATGACCTGAGCCAAAAGCAGAGGCTTTAACCACTGAGCCACCCAGGCGCCCCAAGATTTATTTATTTATTTGAGAGAGAGAGAGGAGAGAAAGAAAGCACGCACACACAGGGGAGAAGCAGGTCCCCCACTGAGTAGGGAGCCCCATGTGGGGCTCAATCCCAGAACCCTGGGATCATGACCTGAGCCGAAGGTGGACACTTAACTTACTGAGCAACCCAGGCGCCCTTTTTGGGTTTTGTTTTGTTTTTTTTAATCACCTTTGTTTTGTGCCTCAGTGAAAGCTACTCATTCATTTCTTCCATTACCAAATATTTGTTTACCTATTGTATATCAGACTCTGTTTTAGCAATGTGACAGTGAGCAGAGAAGGCAAAGGTAATTCTGCTCTGGGAGATTAAAATTCTAGAGGCGGTAGACAGAGAGTAAGGGAACAAATACATGTGGGTTGGCAATATCTGTTGGGGGGAAAATAGGGTTTGGGCTAGAAAGTTCTGGGGTGCTATGTTATGTAGATGGATTCAAGAGGGTTTCTCTGAGGGTTGCCAAGGGAGCGGAGATGGGAATACAGTGAGAAAAGGAAACATGCGATCATCTGGGAGAGGCACGCTTTCGGCAGAGAGGCCCTGAGGTAGGAGTGTGCTTGGTGAGCTGGGGGATCAGCCAGAGGGCCAAGGTGGCTGGAGCAGAGTGAGCAAGAGGCAGAGTGGGTGGGAGGTGAGATTCTAGAGGTAAGTGGAGACCAGATCACACTGGGCCTTGGAGGCCTTTGTAAGGACTCTGGCTGCTTTTCTGAGTGAGGTGCTAGCTAGCCATTCCAAAGTTTATTTCGGCTGTACCTGTATAAAAATAATTTTTTGGAGAGTTTTGGAGCAGAGGAATGACATTATTCAATTTAGCTTTTTAAAGGACCATACAGGGTGCTTGGGTGGCTTAGTTGGTTAGGTGTCTGCATTTGGCTCAGGTCATGATCTCAGGGTTCTGGGATCGAGTCACGCATCAGGGTCTCTGCTTAGTGAGGAGTCTGCTTCTCCCTATCTCTGCCTCTACACACATACACACATACACACACATTCTCTCTCTCTCTCTCTCTCTCATAAATAAATAAAATCTTAAAAAAAAATAAAGGACCGAACAACAGCACGGTCTAGGAATTGAGACATTACAGTACACGTGCCCCTGGGAGCATTTCCCATCATCAGCCTGTTCAACTGGAATGTTTAGGAGCCGGGCCTGCTTTAAGCAAATCCAATGTATGAAATTTCAGATGCACCTGATTTTCTTTAATGGACTGGGCAGTCAAAGCCACGGCCATGGGCTCAGTTTGGCAGGGCTAATGTGGTGATCCCAAACCCCTAATCCCAAAGATTTTGCTCATGGATGACAAATAAGCCTACCTTTTTTTTCCCATTGGAAGGAATCATCTCCCCAAAGCCCAGCACCCACACCCTAGAACTGCCTCCTGTTGACCCCTTTGTACAAAGCCATAAATATGCATGTTTAAGAATGTTCCCTGGAATTAGGTAGGTGGTAATAGCTGCACAACTTTGTGAATATACCAAAAATGCCTGGATTGTATAAAGGGTTGGAATTTATGGTACATGAATTGTAATTCAATAACAATAATAATGATAAGGGATGTTCCCAGAAACACTGTTCATCATAGCACAGAGACTGGAAACAACCCAAATATCTATCCACAAGGATCTGTTAAATACACTTGTAGGATCATCAGTGGGTAAACATGGAAATGTCAAAAAGAACGGGGTGTGTCTGCCTTTGCAGATGTGGGAGACAGAGAAGGCTCTCTGTGATGGATTGTTAAGTTTTCAAAAATGAAGGCGAGAGGGGCGCCTGGGTGGCTCAGTGGGTTGAGCCTTTGCCTTTGGCTCAGGTCATGATCTCAGGGTCCTGGGATCAAGCCCAGTGTCAGGTTGTCTGCTTGGCAGAGAGCCTGCTTTTCCCTCTTTCTCTGCCTGCTGCTATGTCTACTTGTGATCTCTCTCTCTATCAAATAAATGGATAAATCTTAAAAAAAATAGAAAAAAGAAAAAAGAAACACATCTGTTGGGGTGGCTGGGTGGCTCAGTCGGTTAGGCATCTGCCTTCCTATTGGGTCATGATCTCAGGATACTGGGCTCGAGCACTGCATCAGGCTTCTTGTTCAGCAGGAAGCCTGCTTCTCCTCCCTCTGCCTGCTGCTCCCGCACTTGTGCTCTCTCTCAATATATAACATAAATAAATAAAATCTTTAAAAAACATGTTTATGTGTAACTCTTATGCAAACATACATTTTAAATATCACAAGAAGAATAAAAAATACAAAAATCAAGAATTGGGAAGAGAAATGCTCCCTCTGGCAGAGGGAGCAGCAGTGCCCAGTGGCTGAGGTGGAAATGTGCTGGGTGGACTGGGGGATCAGCCAGAGGCCATGTGTGGCTGTCGCTGGCTACTGATCAAAGGGAAGACTATGACAAGCATCTGTGGGGCACTTTCTACATGCTTGGCATTTTGTTGTGGGCGGTGGTGGGTAAGACAGGTATTTTCCCAATTCCTCCCAACTCCCAGAATTCCTCCTCGGTCTTGGAGGGAGTCCTCTCTTGCCTTCTTTTACCCCCTCCCACCCTTTCTCCATCAAGTCCAGAGTCCACAATGACTCTCGAGCAAAGGACTTCACCTTCCTGAACCTTAGTCTCCCCATCCGCAAAATGGGAAAAACGATATAAGCCTGTCTCCGTGGAACTGTCGTGAGTTCTAAAAAGTAGTTAGAATTGGGGCACCTGGATAGCTCAGCTGTTAAGCGTCTGCCTTCAGCTCAGGTCATGATCCCAGGGTCGTAGGATCAAGCCCCGCCTTGGGCTTCCTGCTCAGCAGGGAGCCTGCTTCTCCCTCGCCCACTCCCCCTGCTTGTGTTCCCTTTCTCGCTGTGTCTCTGTCAAACAAATAAATAAAATCTTTAAAAATAAACAAATAAAAGTAGTTAGAATTACTGTGAATATTAGTCTGCCTTCAGCACTGACTACTTGGGGTGCCTATTGAATAAAAAGAGTATAATTATTCTCCCAATTATACAGAGAGACAGGCAAGGCTGGTACGACTACACCCATTTTGTACGTAAGTATAGCGAGGCACGAAGATGAAAAGGGCTTTCAGACTTGGTGAAAAATTCAAGATGGGCAGAGTTTAGGGTCGTACAAAAATAGGAGTTTGAATCCGTGCTTTGCAGCCTTTTCGCCTCGTGACTTTAGGCTAGTTAGCTCTCTGAGTCCAAGAGTTAACCACAACCTATCAAAAAGGGACAAGGAAAAAAAAAGGGACAAGGCCTCAGACCTCACAGGACTTCAAGGATTCAAAGCTGCTGGAAAAGAAAAGGCCTCCCATAGTGCTTGGAGCACGGCAGCTGTCCAGGAAATAGCTGCTATTAGGGTAATTATTCTGGAAGGGTTCTGCATGATAATATGTATGGACCGAGGTGTTGCCTGTGTTAGGTGCCGAGGTCAGATGACAGACTAGGTCTTGCGGTCTCTAACTCTTTCCCTAATACGGGCTCCTGCCCTCCCGAGCCCCACTGTGAATGAGGAGGAGAGGCCCTCAGTGATGCAAATGAATGTTGACTTTTTTCATTAACAAAACAATGAGCTCGTTGACACCTGGGGTGGAAACGTTTAAAACTTTGAAAGGAGAAAAATCGGTTCACACGTGTTTGTTGATGTACTCACACTTGGCTCCACTCGTCAATAAAGATTTCCCAAGGCCTGCTGGGATAACCCAAGGTTGGACCCCTGTTGAGGTCTCTAAAATTCTGTGTGAACCGAAGCCTCATAGTGTTTCAGGCTAAAGATGCTAACCCGTCAGGGCTGGGGGCGGTGGAGGAGGACTTTGATGAAATGTGTATGAAGAGCCGGGAACCACTTAGAAACGAAGCAATTTTTCTTGTCTAAAGAAATCAGTTTAGTTTACCCCAAACCTCCCCACCCCAACCTTAACTTCAGGAGGACGCTGACCACAACCTTTGGGGGATCAAGGAGCCACTGTCGGTCTCCCGGGGAAGACATGGGGGAGGAACACGGTAAGGAATAAGGAATGAGGGCACCTAGGCCCGTTGTGCTGGCTGCAGAGCAGGCTGGTTAGGTACACAATAGAGAGAGATGAAAAAAAAATACTGTTTTTCATATACGTGAAGATATTCACTGAAGCATTGTTTCTAGAACGAAGGGAACGCAAACAATTCCAGTGTCCAAAATAAGAGACAGAGAAAATACATCATTTGACATTCACACAATGAATGGACCAATACGGCTTTTTAAAGATATATTTTTTAAGATTTTTAAATTTATTTGACAGAGACACAGCAAGAGAGGAAACACAACAGGGGAGTGGGAAAGGGAGAAGTAGACTTCCTGCAGAGCAGGGAGCCTGATGTGGGGCTCAATCCCAGGACCCTGGGATCGTGACCTGAGCTGAAGGCAGATGCCAAACGACTGAGCCACCCAGGCGCCCCAAGATTTTTTTTTAAGTTTTTTTTTATTATTATTTGAAAGAGAGAGAAAGAGCAGGAGCCGGGGAAAGGGCAGAGGGAGAGAGAGAAGCAGACTCCCTGCTGAGCAGGGAGCCCAGTGCTGGGCTCCATCCCAGGACCCCAGGATCATGACCTGAGCTAAAGGCAGACACTTAACCCACTGAGCCATCCAGGCATCCCCCAATATGGCTTTTTAAAGTATAAGGTAGATCTAACATGAATATCTGGGCTAATCTTCAAGATTTATTTTTAATAAGTAAGTGGAGATATCTTATGTTCATAGAGAGGGAGACTCAGGATTGCAAAGATGCAATTTTCTCCAAATTGGTTGGTAAGAGTCAATACAATGCTAATCAAACTCACAACAGGATTTTTTTTCATAACTAAAAATTTATTAAGGAGACAAAATCAGTGCTGCAAATGGGACAACAGGATTTTTTTTTAATGAAATTCAACAAGTCAATTAAGAAATACATAGGGAGGGGGTGCCTGGCTGGCTCAATCAGAAGAGCATATGACTCTTGATCTCTGGGTCATGAGTTCAAGCCCCATATTGGGTGTAGAGATTACCTGAAGAAGTAAACTTTACACACACACACACACACACACACACACACACACACACACACATGCCTGGGTGGCTCAGTCTGTTAAGTGTCTGCCTTTGGTTCAGGGCACTATCCTGGGGTCTTGGGATTGAACCCCTCATCAGTCTCCCTGCTCAGTCTGAAGTCTGCTTCTCCATCTCCCTCTGCTGCTCCCCCTGCTCATGCTCTCTCTCTCTCTCAAATAAATAATATATTTATCTTTATATATAGAGGGAGAAGTAAAGGGGCAAGAAGAGAAAGAATAAAGAGAAAAGGCTTGCTGTACCAGGATTGTTTAAAGGCTGTAGTAATGAAGTCAAGGTGGTGTTAGTAGTGATAGGAATCCCCCAAACCAGCTCATGAGTACAAAAAATTCTGATACGTGACAGGGGTGGTAGAGCTCATCAAAGGAGGGACTGTTCGATAAACGGAACTGTAACAAAAATTGTCATCCATATGGGAAAAAATGAAATTAGATCATTGCCTCACACACTCCACAAAACCCAGCTCCAGATGTAAGAACTTAATTATCAAAAGCACAACTTTAAAACTTTTAGAAGAAAATCTAAGGGAATTCCTTTCTGGACTTGGGGTACAAAGAATCTCTCTTTTTAAAGATTTATTTACTTATTTTAAATATTTTATTTTTTAATTTTAAAAAAATTTATGTATTTGTTTTTACAGAGAGAGAGAGTGTGTGTGAGCAGGGAGGGACAGAGGGAGGAGAGAGACTCTGAAGCAGACTCCATGCTTAGCTCAGAAGCCAACACAGGGCTTGATCCTACGACCCTGAGATCACAATCTGAGCCAAACTCAAAGAGTCAGACGTTCAACCAACTGAGCCACCCAGACACCCCTTAAAGATTTTATTTTTAAGTAATTTCTACGCCCAACATGGGGCTCAAACTTTCGATCCCAAGATCAAGTGTCACATGACTGAGACAGCCAGGTGCCCCAGAAAGAATCTCTTAATTAAACAAAACACAAAAGAGTAATCATAAAAGAAAATATTAATACATGAGTTATATTTTAATATACAAGAAAAGAAAATGAAATGATAAGGTACAAATTTGCAGAAGAAACATGAAAACACAGATAACCATTCAGGGATACTTATCGAAATACTCTAAACATGTGCAAATCAATAAAGAACAACAAACCAGTAAAACAAAATAGGTAAAATACTTGAAAATGCACATGAAAGGAAACGTGGCTGAAAATCTCATGAAGGGATCGATGCTCAACATCGCCAGTAATCAAGGAAATACAAATCAAGAGAACAGTGAGATGCCACATCGATTTATATGCAGTCTGTGGCGACAGTTAAGAAGTCAGGTAACACTAAGTGCTGGAGAAGAGCCTTAGGTCTCCTGTCCATAGCTGGCAGAACTGTATATCCATAAAGCCATTTTGGAAAGCAATTTATCATTTTCTTGTAAAATTGAACACTCACATACCTTGAAACATGGCAGTTCCACTCTTGGGCAAATATCCAGGAGCAAGTCTTATATGTGTGCTCCTATGAATATATGAATATATTAACATGATATATTCATATGAATATATGAATATTCATAACAGCTGTGAATAAAGGGCAAAAAGAAAATCCCGACAACAACAGAAAGAACTCCTACTGCCCTTCAACAGGAGAATGGATAAGTACATGAAGGTACACAGACCAAATGAAATACTACAGAGTGAAATTTGAATGAATCGCAGCCACACATACCATATGGATGATTTTTAAAAACTTATTTATTTATTTGAGAGAGAGAGAGTGAGAGTGCATATGGGGGGAGAGGAGGGGCAGAGAGAGAGGGAGAGAATCTTAGGCAGACTCCGTGCTGAGCGCAGAGCCTGAAATTATGAGATTATGAGCCTGTGATTATGACCTGAGCCAAAACCAAGATTTTTACTAATATGAAACTGAGTGTAAAAAAAGAAAACAGGAAGCCAAGGACTACCTACATCATGATATCCTTTTTTTAAAATTCAGAAACACTACAGCTAAACAATATATTGTTTAATCATCACATTGGGGACAAAGTTACAAAACTAAAGGCAAAAACCAATAAACACTAAATTCAAGATAGTGGCTTCCTGGTTTGTACAGGGGAGAAGCAGCTTGAATAGGATAGAGGTAGAAGTCATCAGAAGATGTGAATTATTGTCAATATGATCTTAATATTAATAAGTAAATACATAGGGGCACCTGGGTGGCTTAGTCGGTTAAGCATCCGACTCTTGATTTCGGCTCAGGTCATGATCTCAGTGTCATGAGATCGAGCCCTAGTCAGGCTCTGCACTAGGTATGGAGGCTGTTTGGGTTTCTCTCTCCCTCTGTCCCTTCTCTCACCCCTGCATGTACACACACACTCTCTCGCTCCAAAAAACCTAAGTATATAAATAAATGAACAAATAAAAATATAAAGCAAGTAAATAAATAAAAGAGGGTCATGAACAGAAAGTAATAGTGTGTCACAGGTTAAGGATTTTAATTAAACCAATTCTTTATACCTGAAGTCCTTTCTTTAAAAAAAAAATGAGCATGTACCATACGCTACTACTTGTGTAAAAAAATTAGGTGGGGGGACTATCCATTATCCATACATATAAAATGTTATTCATAGAACAACAGTCTTCCCACAAGGTAATCGGGGATTGGGTGGGATGGGAAGTCACGGATAGGGAGAGTTTCTTCTTACTTTATACCTTGCGTACTATTGGGATTTTTGTTTTATTTATTTATTTATCTATTTGTTTATTTTTAAATTTATTTATTTGTTAGAGAGAGAGAGCGATCACAGGCAGACAGAGTGGTAGGCAGAGGCAGAGGGAGAAGCAGGCTCCTTGCCGAGCAAGGAGCCCGATGTGGGACTCAATCCCAGGACACTGGGATCATGACCTGAGCCGAAGGCAGTGGCTTAACCAACTGAGCCACCCAGACATCCCTGTTTTATTTATTTTTTTACCCTGTGCATAGACTATCTTTTCAGCAAGAGTAGTATCAAAAGAAATTAAAATACGGGTGCTTGGGTGGCTCAGTCGGTTAAGCATCTGCCTTTGGCTCAGGTCATGATCTCAAGGGCCTGGGATTGAGCCCCGCAGTGGGCTACCTCCTCAGCGGGGAGCCTGCTTCTCCCACTTTCTCTGCCATTCTCTATCTCTCTGTCAAATAAATGAATGAAACCTTTAAAAAAAGAAATTAGAATAAAAACGGAGGGATTTTTTTAAGGTTTTATTTGACAGACAGAGATCACAATTAGGCAGAGAGGCACGCAGAGAGAGAGGAAGGGAAGCAGGCTCCCTGCTGAGCAGAGAGCCCGATGCAGGGCTTGATTCCAGCACCCTAGGATCCTGACCTGAGCCGAAGGCAGAGGCTTTAACCCACTGAGCCATCCAGGCACCCCAAAAACAGAGTTTTTAAATTCAGTACAGTTGATGTTTTGTTGCAGATGTTTTAAGACCTCGCTAATTAGTGGTATTGATGAGGCGGGGTGAGCAGAAACCCTTCATACTCTGTTGGTGGCAGAAACTGGTGCAGCTACTGGAAGGCAATAGTTAGTAGTATCTGTGAAAATCTTAAATACACATATTCTGATCCAGCAAGTCTCTTCCAGTTCAAGAATTTTCTTTACAGGGCGCCTGCCTGGCTTATTCAACAGAGCATGAGATTCTTGATCTCAGGACCATGAGTTTGAGGCCCACTATGGGCATAAGGATTACTTTTTTAAAAAAGGAAAAAGAATTTATAGATTCACCATACTGCCCAAGATATAAGTGTACAAGATTGCCGTCACAGCACAACACAAAATTAGCTACCCACTGTGGTATAGCCACACAAGTGAGTACTCAGCCACTATTTAAACATAAGAGATTGGGGCACCTGGGTGGCTCAGTGGGTTAAAGCCTCTGCCTTCAGCTCAGGTCATGATCTCAGGGTCCTGGGATTGAGCCCCGCATGGGGCTCTCTGCTCTGCGGGAAGCCTGTTTCCCCCTCTCTCTCTGCCTGCCTCTCTGCCTACTTGAGATCTCTGTCAAATAAATAAATAAAATATTAAAAAATAAAAGTAAGGGATGCCTGGGTGGCTCAGTTGGTTGAGCATCTGCCTTCGGCTCAGGTCATGATCCCAGGGTCCTGGGATCGAGTCCCACATTGGGCTCCTTGCTCAGCAGGGAGCCTGCTTCTCTCTCTGCCTCTGCCTGCCACTCTGCCTGCTTGTGCTCTCTCTCTCTCTGACAAATAAATAAAATCTTAAAAAAATAATAAAATAAAAGTAAGAGATAAGTCTGTATGTATTAACCTGGAAAGATGTTACACATACATTAAGTGTAAAAAAACAAATGCAGAACAATATATATAGTATGATATCATTTGCAGGCATAAAAGATACACATATGCATGGAAAATTCCTGAGCAAATGCAGACAGCTGTTAACACCAGTTACTTCTCGGGAGTGAAATTGAAAGGGTAAAGGGAAGGACATACTTTCTGGTTTATATTTAATACTGGATTTTATTTTTTTATAAAGAGCAAACACTTAGTACTGCTGTAATAAAAGAAATCTATTTTAGGGGTGCCTGGGTGGCTCAGTTGGTTAAGTGTCTGACTCTTGATTTCAGCTCAGGTCTTGATCTCAGGGTCGTGAGTTCAAGCCCCATGCTGGGCATAGAGTTTACTTGAAAAAAAATAAATTAAAAATGTATTTTAGAAGTTCAAAACAAAGTATTACATGTCAATTACATCTTAGTGAAGCTGGAGGGTAGTTCATAAATTAAAAAGAAGCAATGTGGGGCGGCTGGCTGGCTCAGTCCATAGAGCTTGTGACTCTTGATTTTGGGATTGTGAGTTTGAGCCCCATGTTGGATATAGAGATTACTTTTTTTTTTTAGCTTTTATTTATTTATTTGACAGACAGATGACAAGTAGGCAGAGAGGCAGGCAGAGAGAGAGGAGGAAGCAGGCTTCCTGCTGAGTGGAGAGCTCCATGCAGGGCTTGATCCCAGGGCCCTGGGATCATGACCTGAGCCAAAGGCAGAGGCTTTAACCCACTGAGCCACCCAGGCGCCCCTTTTTTTTTAAATAAAGATTTTATTTATTTATTGTGGGATAGTAAGAGAGAGAAGGCACCAGCCAAGAGGAGAGGGAGAAGCAGGCCCCCTGAGAGCAAGGAGCCCAACGGGGGGCTCAGTCCTAGGATTGATGGATCATGACCTAAGCCAAAGGCAGACGTCTTCCAAGTGCCCGGATGTAGAGATTACTTAAAATAAAATCCTAAGGGGCGCCTGGGTGGCTCAGTCAGTTGAGCATCTGACTCTTGGTTTTTTTGCTCAGGTCATGATCTCATGGGTTGTGAGATCGAGCCCCACCCCCACCTCCCCCAAATCAGGCTCTGCTTTCAGTGGGGAGTCTGCTTGAAGAGTCTCTTCCTCTGCCCTTCCCCCACTGGTGCAGGTCTGTGCATGCTCTTTCTCTTTCAAATAATCTTCAAAAAATAAAATATTTTTTAAAAAAGATTTTATTCATTTATTTGAGAGAGGGAGAGGGAGAGAGTGAGAAAGAGAGATCATGAGCAGGGGGAAGGGTAATGGGAAAACCAAACTCCCCGCTGAGCTGGGGACTCCCCGCCCCCACTGCAGGACTTGATCTCAGGACCCTACTGAGATCATGACCTGATCCGAAGGCAGACGCTTAACCTTAGCTGACTTAACCGCCAGGTGCCCCATAAATAAAATCTTTTTTGAAAAAAGAAGCACCATGGGCACCTGTAGGCCACAGTCCGTTGAACATCCCGCTCTCGGTTTCAGCTTAGGTTGTGATCTCAAGGTCATGAGATCAAGCCCTACTTTGACTTTGCACTCAGTGGGGAAGTCTGCTTGAGATTCTCCCTCCCTCTCCCTCTGTCCCTCCCACTCATGCTCTCTCTCTCAGATAAATAAATAAATCTTTTAAAAAAAGAGAAGCAATGTAAAAAGAAGCAATTTTTTGCTCACTGCAAAAAAAATTTTAAAGAAAATATAGAAGCACATAAGTAAGAAAAGATGACAGTTTTTGCCTTCTTACCCTTAACAAAATGTAGTTCAGGGTATATTCTTTTTTTTTTTTTTTTAGATTTTATTTATTTATTTGACAGACAGAGATCACAAGTAGGCAGAGAGGCAGGCAGAGAGAGAGAGAAGGGGAAGCAGGCTCCCCGCTGCCCAGAGAGCCCGATGTGGGGCTCGATCCCAGGACCCCAGGATCATGACCTGAGTTGAAGGCAGAGGCTTTAACCCACTGAGCCATCCAGGCGCCCCCAGGGTATATTCTTTTAAAATTTTTGTCTGTCTTGGGGCGCCTGGGTGGCTCAGTGGGTTAAGCCTCTGCCTTCGGCTCAGGTCCTGGTCTCAGGGTCCTGGGATCTAGCCCTGCATTGGGCTTTCTGCTCAGCAGGGATCCTGCTTCCCCCTCTCTCTGCCTGCCTCTCTGCCTACTTGTGATCTCTGTCTGTCAAATAAATAAATTAAATAAAATAAGAATTTTTGTCTGTCTTTTTATTTGCTTATTTAGATATAGTCATTATTTTTCTTATTTATTTATTTGTTTATCAGAGAGAGAGAAAGAGAGAGAGAACAAGCAGGGGGAGCAGCAGGCTTCCCGCTGAGCAGGGAGCCCAATGTGGGGTTCAATCCCAGGACCCTGGAACCATGACCTGAGCCAAAGGCAGACCCTTAACAGACTGAACCACCCAGGTGTCCCTAGATACATTTATTTTTTTACAAAATAGAATCATCAGGGTATCTGGGTGGCTCAGTTGGTAAATATTAGTTAAATAAATTAAAAATTATTATTATTATTACTACTATTATATCAGTTGGTACAATATCGGTTGTTTCCAAAACCAGAAATAACTATATTTTTTTTCCTGATTGGACTGTGTGATTCACAAAGAAAATATCTCTATAGTTGTGTTGCTAAATAAGAAATGCAAGTTGTAGAACCATACGTACAGTATTATCTCATTTTTGTTTAAATAAGAAAGAAAAAAGTAAATGTGTGTGTGAGGGTCTGAAAAGATGGTCTATGAGGATAGCCACTAAACTCTGTTCAAAGTAGTTATACATGGGAGATTGGATTGAGGGGGTTTGGGATTTTTGTAGTGCGTTGTTTTCATAATAATGATACATGCATGTGATCACAATTTTTGAAAATTCAGACAAGCATACAAAAAGTTGAGATTATCCCCAAATCCTGCCACTCAGAGATAACCCCAGTCAGCATATGAGTACATGTTCTTACTTCTTTCCTTCTCCACCTAAAGAAACATACTTATCCTCTCAGTTGATAAACTGGAATCATATAGAACACGCTACACTACGCCCCACTGTTTTCAATATGTTGCACATCAGTACGTCATTGTAATGACTGCACATTTTGCCATTATAACAACTATCCCATAATTTAATTATGCGATCCCTTGCTGTTGTCCTTTTTTAAAAACTTTTTAATTGTAAAGTATAACACACATTAGAAGAATGTGTAAGTACATGTATTGTTTTAAATATTTTGTTTATTCATTTGAGAAAGAGAGAGAGAGAGAGTGAGCATGAGCAGGGGGAGGGGAGAAGGAGAAACAGACTCCCCACTGAGCAGGGAACCCGATTTGGGGCTCGATCACAGGACCCTGGGATCATGACCTGAGCCAAAGGCAGACGCTTAACAAATTGAGTCACCCAGGCACCCCTACCCTAGAAATATTATTTTAAAATTGTTTTTGGGATGCCTGGGTGGCTCAGTTGGTTAAAAGTGGCTGCCTTCGGCTCAGGTCATGATCTCAGTGTCCTGGAATGGAGCCCCGCCTGGGGCTCCTTGCTCAGTGGGGTCCCTGCTTCTTCCTCCGCCTGCCTCTCCCTCTTCTTGTGCACTCTCTCTCTCTGACAAATAAATTAAAAAAAAAAAACTTAAAGAAAATAAAATTGTTTTTAAATTTTAAAAAAATAAGAAAACTAAAACAAACACCTGTGTACTTATATCCTAGAATTAAAAAACACGTGTTCTGTTAATTTTTTGTTTCCTTGTTTTTAGTTAATAAGACAACAAGATAGAATGTGTTTTATCCTAACACCTTGTTTTAGAATACAGTACTTTAGGTTTACTCTCTTGTGAAAACTTCAATGGACCAAAGCCAATATTGACAGGTTGATATTCTCCTTTTGAGGTTTCCATAGTCTTATTGTTGTCCCTGAGTGAAGATTCTTGTGTCTTTCCAATAAGACTTCATTAATCTTTGAAAAACTCCTGGCTTCCTGGCTCAATGAGATACTGCAGGCTTACCTTGTACCTTTCAGCCGTAGTCACAGACTCAGCCTTTTCAGCAACCAGCCCTACCTAGTTCCTTTTAAAGACTATGATCTGAACACTAAGGTGCTTTGTTAGGATGCAGAATTGTCAAAATAAATGCAACTTTACAGATACAGGTGAAGTCCTCTTTGCTCTGTGAAATAGTAGTTATCACTCTCCCCTTTCCCATTATTCATGAGGTAGACCATCTTTTCAATATACTTACTGGTCATTTGAGTTTCCTTGCCTCCCAACTGCTGCTTCTTTGCCTATTTTTCTGTTGTTAAAACTTCCATGGCATGTCCAAATTGTTTTGCTTTTATAAATAATGCTGTGATGGGCATCTTCACACCTGCACATTTGCTCATTTTTCTGATTCATTCCTTAGATAAGTTTCTAAAAGTGGAATGTCTGGAACAAAGGACATATTTTATTTTATTTTTTAAAATTTTATTTATTTGAGAGAAAGAGAGAACGAGTGACAGGGATAGCAAGAGAGAGCACACGCAGGGAGGAGAGGGAGAAGCAGGTTCCTGAAGAGCAGGAAGCCCAGTGTGGGAATCGATCCTATGACCCTGGGATCATGACCCGAGCTGGATGCAGATGCTTAACGTACTGAGCCACCCAGGGGTCTCTGGGACAAAGGATATATTTTAAATTTACAACTTTTTTTTCTTTTTAAGAAACAATCGTTTAAAAAACCAAATCAGGGGCACCTGGGTGGCTCTGTAGGTTAAGCGTCTGCATTTGGCTCAGGTCATGATAACCCCAAGTTGGGCTCCCTGCTCAGCGAGAAGTCTGCTTCTCCTTCTCCCTCTGCCACCCTCACTTGTGTTCTCTCTCTCTCAAATAAATACATAAAATCTCATTAAAAATCCAAATTAAAAAATACTGTGTACATGTACACACTCCACCCCACCCCCGCAGCAGTGTGTGTGTGCCTGTCTTTCCACACCCTTCCCAGAACAGAGCGTCATGATTTTAGTTGCCTTCTTGGAGGGCTGCGGATGTTTTGGATTGGCGTGCTGCTTAAGAAGTACTGGATTCCACCTGCAAAGTCCCCGTACTGTGTTATCTGTGTTCTCAGAAGTTCCCAGTCTAGGGATGCCTGGGTGGTCCAGTTGGTTAAGCATCTGCCTTGGCTCAGGTTGGGATCGAGCCCTGCATTGGGCTCTCTGCTCAGCGGGGAGCCTGCTTCTCTCTCTGCCCGCTCTGCCTGCCTCTTCCCCTGCTTGTGCTCTCTCTCTCTCTCTCTCTCTCTCTGACAAATAAATAAAATCTTTTCTTAAAAACAGTTCCCAGTCCTCCTAGAGAGGAGAGAGGGGTTCTAGTAGCTCACCACCCTCTCCTAGCCTCCTGGGATCTCAGCCACTTGACAGCTGCCTTTCGGAGGCTCCTCTCAAGAGGTCCCCCCTGGAAGAGCTATTTGCTAAATCTGGCAACTCTACTCCCAGGTTCCTGTTCTACTCCTCTCACCTAGACTGCGGCAGTTGCCCCCGGGGCCTCACCCCTACAGTCCTTCTCGACACTAGCCTCTGCTCACAGCCTTCCTGCTACACTTGGAATCCCATCTGAACTCCTGAGCTTGGCCTTCAGAGCCCTGCCAATTCCAGGCCCGGCCATTCTCTCGATCTCAATGCCAACATTTCCCCAGTCCCCTGCAGTCCCCTGGGCCTCCTGGATGTTTCCTGTTAGGATAAGCTGGGCCAGCCTCCGAGTCTTTGTACTTATTTACCTCTGCTTGGAATGCTCTCTCCCCCAAACATTCTCTGCTCAAATGTCACCACACCAGAGAGGCCTTGCCAGGCCACCTTTGTCTAAAACAGCACCTCCCCTGCCCGAACCCTGTTTTCTATTTCCCTAACACACATTACCTGTCATTATTTTATATGTCGACTTAGTGTGTCTTAGTGTGTGTGTTCTTGGTCTTCCCTCACCAGGAATGTAAGCTTGATAAAAGCTGGAACTTCAAGTGTTTTACTGGTTTGTTTTTCCAGTATTATCTCTGCTGGGCCTAGGATAATGCCTGGCACTTCTCAGAGCTGGATCTGACCGTCTGTCCCACACCACAGTTGAGGGCACAGCCGTGAGTCAGTCTCTCTGGGTTCAAGCCCCGGATCTTCTTGCTGCTTTCCAGCTGCGTCACTGGGGCAAGTTACTTAACCATCCTTTCTACCGTCTATAAAACAGAGATGATAATCTACTCTCATTAGGTTGTTTTGAGAGCTAAATGAGTTAATCCACGTGAAAACATAGGCTGGTGTTTGTCACTATTACAGTTTTTGAGGGAGTTAAAAACCTACGGGTTCTTATTATTATACACACACACACACACACACACACACACACACACATATATACATGCAAACGTGACCCAACTCTGATCTACCAGTGTATGTGCCTGTCACTCCCCCAGACCATGGGTATGTGCCTGTCACTCCCCCAGACAACGGGTAGAGACACGGATACAGAAAATTAACAAGACAGTTGTGGCCCCTCTCTTACTGTGAGTCTTCAGAAACTCAAATAATTATTTCTAGAGTTAAAAGTGTTGAGAGACAACAAAGCACCGAATTTTTCAGGAGATATAACTTAGTCTGAGGGTCAGCAAGAGGTCCTGGAAACTTCTGTAAGTTCCGAGCTGGTGGAGAGGGAAGAGAGACCTACGTGTGAGAAAGCTCAGGGCGGAGAAAGAGCCTGTACAGTGGGAAGGCCTGTGTGGCTGGAAGTGCAGGGACTGGGAGAGATGAGGTGGGAGAGTCTGGCAGGGACCACCAGGCGGGGCTTTGGTGGTCTCACAAAAGACTTCCACAGGAGCCGTGAAAGGAGGGACTCAGAGTTGGAGACTGACTCTGTCCACTTAGCAGTTAGCCAAGTCTTCCCTGGATGTTGCTTTAGGTCTCTGTTCAAAAGCCACTAGAGACCACCTTGTTTAAATGGCATCTCCCAGAGCGCCTGGGTGGCTCAGTCATTGCCTGCCTTTGGCTCAGGTCATGATCCCAGGGACCTGGAATTGAGGCCCACATAGGTCTCCCTGCTTTGCAGAGAGCCTGCTTCTCCCTTTCCCACTCCCCCTGTTTGTATTCTCTCTCTCTGCCCATCAAATAAACAAATAAAATCTTTAAAAAGTAAAATAAATAAAATGGCATTTCCCCTGCCCCTCATCTCTGCCCCTCTTCACCTGCTTTAGTATATCATGAGCCCTGACATTCTATCACTCTCTCCTTTTTCAAAGATTTTATTTATTTAAGATTTTATTTATTTATTTATTTATTTATTTAGTAGGGGGAGAAGCAGGCTCACCACTCAGCAGGGAGCCCGATGCGGGACTTGAGTCACCCAGTCAGCCTCTATCACTCTCTCTTATGCGTGCTCTCATGTCACCCCCATTGAAACGGAACCTCCAAAAGAGCTGGGACTTTGGGGAGGGGGAGAGAGACTGGCCACAGGAAGACCGATTAGGAGGTTGGTGTGGATGGCCAGAGTTCTGGAGCTTTGATTTGCTAGGAGGGTTAGGAGCAGCTGGCTGGCTGGTACAGAGCGGGAGGCTAGAGGACTTGACAGCTTGAAGCTTCGTTTGCATAGCACTTTACACCAGACCGAGAAAAGAGCAATTGTCCATATCAAAGAATGGAGTGGGGAGGCGGTGAGATAGGGTAGTGAGGAAGGGGAACTAAAGTCCCCGTGGTCTCAGGGCGCCTGGCTGGCTCAGTCAGTACATAAAGTGCCAGCAGTCCCAACAAGCCAGTTCTTGGTACTGTCACGGATTGTGAGTCATCAAGGGCTAAGGATCAAGTGTGGGGCTGGAGAGAAATGGAATATAGAAATTTGGGGGCGCTTGAGTGGCTCAGCCAGCTAAGCCTCTGCCTTTGGCTCTGGTTATGATCCCAGGACCCTGGGATGGAGCCCCATCAAGCTCTCTGCTCAGCAAGGAGCCTGCTTCTCCCTCTCCCACTGCCTGCCGCTCCCCCTGCACATGTTCTTTCTGTCAAATAAATAAAGAAAATCTTTTTAAAAAAGAGAATATAGAAATACATTCTAAAAATCTTTTTAGAAGATTTTATTTACTTATTTGACAGAGAGAGAGAGAGAACAAGCAAGGGGAAGTGAGAGGGAGAGGGAGAAGCAGACTCCCCGATGAGCAGGGAGCCCGACGGGCCTCGATCTCAGGATCCTGAGATCATGACCCAAGCTGAAGGCAGATGCTCAACCGACTGAGCTGCCCAGGTGCCCCAAGAATATAGAAATCTTTAGGATGTAATGGACAAGACTTAGTGGCCAGATGTGGAACATGAGGGAAAGGGAGGGTGATGTCTTCGTTTCTAGTTTAAGCAACTGGGGGGATGGTGGTGCCATCTCCTCAGAGCAGATTCTGTGGTTCAGCTGGGAGGCCTGGAGGAATCCAGGAGTTATACAGATAGGAACACAAATTCTGAGCTGGGGGAAATGTCTGGCTTAAGAGATGGTAATTGGAATGCACAATGAAATCATGACAAAATGCCTTTTTTTTCTGAGACCTCTTTAGGCTTACATGTAAATGTAAGTTACCACCAGAAAAGCTTACATGTAAATGTTTTCTGGTTGCAGACGGGCTTCTCCACTTCATCTAGACTGTTCTATAGCCCCCAGATACTTCTAGCAATGGAGGGCCCCTGTAAAGAAGGGGTCCAGAAGCTTAAACTTCTTAGCTTCATGGTATCTGCCTCTGCCCTTGTGGATGTATTGGATAAGAGAAAGCAATGGAGGGCAGAATCTTGAGGAACACCTACAATTGATGGACGGGACCAGAAGAAGCGGCCTGTGAGGGAGACTGAGAAGGGGCGTCCAGGGAGGTAGGAGGTAGGAGGAGACTGGGAAAGGCTTCACAGAAGGCAAGAAGAATGGCTGTTTAGAGGATCATTATCACTAGCAATCAACCGTGTGCCAAGTTCTGCTAAGGCAGCCTCTGCAATGTCTCACCCTCTAACTCCACTGCCACCTCCTGGTCAATAGCCCCTATTACAACTGGGTGACTGCTCTGGTATCTCTATTTCCAGCCTCTAGTGGAGCCTGGACCATGCCCATCCCACCTCCACGAATTTCACTAGCTCCCTGTCACCTCCAAACTAATCCCACTACCTAGCCTAGAATGCTGGACCTTTGGCCGCCTGGTTCCAGGTGACTTGTCTATCTCAATCTGCTCCCTCATAAAGAAGATAAGCTGATCTATTTGCCATCCCCACATCCCTCAGCCTTGTTGCAGCTGTGTCATCTTCTTGAATTGCCCACCCTTCGTGCCTCAATTTTTCAAGGTCAGTCTCCAATGACATCTTATCTAGAAAACCCTCCCTGATACCGACTTGATCTGATCTGACCCTTGACCACCTTCTCTTGTGACTGCAAAACACTGCCCTGATTTTCACCAAGCTCAAAGATCACCCCCAATGAGACTAAGTTCTTGGGAGTAGAGACTGTGTCATGATCTCTCCTGTCTCTCCCATTTAACCAGTATAGGCCCTGACACTCAGTGGGCAGAGAAAATGCTAGTAAGGAGAGCACACCCACTACCACCCAACTGTAGGAACAAGAAGCTGCGATTCAACTACCCTCAGGAGCCAGACAGATAAGATAAGTGCATGAAGTTACCCAGAGCAAGACAATTAGGAATGGCGGGGTATGTGGCAAGTAGGAGCTTTCATTCTTTTGCCTAAAGTATTAATAACACTCGGAACATTAAAACACCCTGTAAATCATATCTTAAAGCTAACTTGACCTGAAGAGTCATGAGTTTGAGACTCTGAAATATGGATCCAAAGTACACCCCTCTCTTTGGAGCTTTCAAAGCAATTTTACATCAGTAACTCTATCTCCCTTACATGTGTGAGAGAAGTGAGGCTCAGAGACCTGAGGTGCTTCTTAAGATGACATAGCAAGGAATTAGTAGCACAAGGCTAGGTCCAACCCTTTTGGACTCTGGCCTGGCTTCCTGTCTTCTGAAGGTGATGGGAAGAGGGTCTAAAAAGATGGGCACCATTTAATTCTTTTAAATTAAGGCTATTTTAGGGGGCACCTGGGTGGCTCAGTCGTTAAGCATTTGCCTTTGGCTCAGGTCATGATCCCAGGGTCGTGGGATCGAGCCCCGCATTGGGCTCTCCGCTCAGCAAAGAGCCTGCTTCTCTTACTCGCACTCCCCTTGCTTGTATTCTCTCTCTTGCTTGTATTCTCTCTCTCGTCTTTCTCTGTCATATAAATAAAATCTTTTAAAATAAAAAATAAATAAAAATTAAGGCTAACTTTTAGAACAATATTACATTGATAGCATTGAGGGAAAGGCACAGAGACTTCTTAGATATACCCGGTCCCCACACATGCAGAGTCTCTCTATTACCAATATCCTTCATGATAGTGGGACATTTGTTACAACTGATGAACCAACGTTGACACAGTCTAATCACCCAAAGTCCATGATTTACCTTAGAGTTAACTGTTGGTGTTGTACATTTTATGAGTTTAGACAAATATATGACGGCATGTATCCACCATTACAGTATCATAGAGAGAGTATTTTCTTCCCTAAAAATCCTCTGTTCTTGCCTCCTATTCATCCCTCCCCCACTGACCCCTGGCAATCACTGATTATTTTAGTCTCCATAGTTCTGCCTTTTCCAGAATGTCATACAATTGGAATGATACAGTATGTAGCCTTTTCAGATTGGCTTCTTTCACTTGATAACATGCATTTAAGTTTCCTCCATGTTTCTCTTTCTCTCTCTCTTTCTTTAATTTTTAGAGAGGGAATTATGGGGGAGAAGGGGCAGAAGGAGAGGGGGAGAAAGAATCTTAAGCAGGCTCCATGCCCAGGGCAGAGCCCAATGCAGGGCTTGATCTCATAACCCTGAGATCATGACCTGAGCCAAACTCAAGAGTTGGATGCTTAACTGGCTAAGCCAACCAGGCACCCCTCTTCCATGTTTCTGTGCGTCTCAATAGCTCACTTCCTTTTCGTGTTGAATAATATTCCATTCTCTGGATGTATCATGGTTTATCCATTCACCTACTGAAAGCCACTTTGGTTGCTCCCAAGTTCTGGCAATTATGAATAACACTATAAACATCCATTTGCAGTTTTTTGTGTGGATATAGGTTTTTTAAAAAATTCCTTTGGGAATTAAAAGGAGTTTGATTGCTGGATTGTATGGTTAGAGTATGTTTACTTTTGTAAGAAACCACCAAACCATCTTCCAAACTGGCTATACCATTCCCAAAAGCAATGAATGAGAGTTCCCATTGTTCCACATTCTTGTTGGCATTTGGTGTTGTCAATATTCCGAATTTGGGTCATTCTGATAGATGTGTAGTGGTATCTCACTGTTGTTTTAGTTAGCATTTCCCTGATGCCACATGATGTGGAACATCTTTTCATACATTCATTTGCTGTCTGTATGTCTTCTTTGCTAAGGTCTTTGGCCCATTTTTAATGTTTTCTTATTGAGTTTTAAGAGTTCTTTGAATATTTTGAGTAACAGTCCTTTATCAGTTGTCTTTTGTAAATACTCTCTCCCAATCTGTGGCTTGTCTTCTCATTCTCTTCACATTGACTTTCACAGGGACATTTTTAGTATACGTGCTGCCGAAGCGAGCACTCACAGGGACATTTTTAATTTTAATGAAGTCCAGATTACCAATTATTTCTTATATGGATCATCCTTTTCTTATTGTTTCTAAAAGGCATCAATACCACAGTCAAGGTCATCTAGATTTTCTATGTTATCTTCTAGATGTTTCAGTTTTGCTCTGTACATTTAAGTCTGCAATCCATTTTGAGTTAATTTTTGTGAAGGGTGTAAGGTCTGTGTCTAGATTAATATTTTTGCTTATGCATGTTCAGCTGTTCTGGCTTCATTTGCTGAAAAGAGTATTTTGGCTCCATTGTATTACCTTTACTCCTTTGTCAAGATCAGTTGCCCATATCAATGTGGGTCTACTTCTGGGCTCTCTATTGATCTATTTGTTCTTTTGATCTATTTGTCTATACTTTTGCCAATATCATGCTTTCTTGATTACTGCAGCTTTACAGTAAGTCTTGAAGTCTTTCAACTTTGTTCTCCTTCAATAATATCTTGGCTATTCTGGCTCTTCTGCCTCTAAAGTTTAAGGTATAAACTTTTAAAATCAGTTTGTTGATATTCACAAAATAACTTGCTGGGATTTTTATAGGGATCGCCCCAAATCTATAGATCAAGTTGGGAAGAATGGACATCTTGACAATATTCGGACTTCAACACTGACTTCCCATTCAACTGAAATTTCATTTGTCAAATGGAATAATCTCCTTTTTATAGGGTTGTCTGAAATGTTATCCAGAGTACTGTAATCCCTAGCACAATGTCCCTGCTCTCAGGAAGCTTATCTTTTAGATGGGAGGGGGGCAGACAATAAACAAGCATCAGATAAATTAGTAATTTCCAAGTAAGTGTTGTGAAGAAAGCATGGAATAGGGAGTGACTGGCAGTGAAAGGGCTGTTCCAATGTCAGGGAACTTCTCTAAGGAGGCAACATTTAAATTGAGACTTTCATGAAAAGGGAGAGCTAGCCATGAAGAAAAACTTTCAGACAGAAGAAACAACAAAAATGAAGGCTCTGGAAGCAGAAATGAACTTGATGGTTTAGAGGACATGGTGGCTTCAGTGTAGTGAAAAAGGTGTAAATGAAGTTTTAAAAAATAAGTAGACAGGGGTCATATCCTGTAGGATATTTATTCTTAAAATTAAAGTATAAAATACAAGTGCACAAAATATACAAATGTTAAGTACACAGTTCAATGAATGTTCGTATCTGTCTCGATCTGGAAATGACCTCTTCCAGATCAAGATAGAGAACAGAGGTCAGCAGACATTTTTGGTAAAGCACCAGACAGAAAATTGCTTAGGCTTTGTGGGCCGAGGGCCTTTCTTGCAACTACTCAGCTATAGTACCGTAATAGGAAAGCAGACATAGATGCCATGTTAGTCAGTGGGTATGGTGGGATTCCAAGAAATCTTTAGTTACAGTGAAATTTGATTTACATTTGCTTTTCATGTGTCACAAGAGTTTTCTTCCTTTGACTGTTCCTCAACCATCTGTAAATGTAAGACTTGTCACTTAGACTTGTTAACACTCTTAGCTTGCAGGCTGTATGAAACCTGGGGCTGTACAAGACTTGCCCTCTGGGCCATAATTTACCAGCTCCTAATACACATTTCTAGTATCCTCCTTGTGTCTCTTCCCAGGTAAAAGTTCTCTCTCTCAATGGGTATTATTTTTATCACCATCAGTTATTTTTTTTAAAGATTTTTTAAAGTTTATTTTATTTTATTTTATTTGACAGATGGAGATCACAAGTAGGCAGAAAAGCAGGCAGAGAGAGAGGAAAGGAAGCAGTCTCCCTGCGGAGCAGAGAGCCTGATGCGGGGCTCGATCCCAGGACCCTGGGATCATGACCTGAGCCGAAGGCAGAGGCTTAACCCACTGAGCCACCCAGGCGCCCCTTTTTAAAAGATTTTTATTTATTTATTTGACAGAGAGAGACACAGTGAGAGGAAGGGCGGGGTGGGAGAGGGAGAAGCAGGCCTCCCACCGAGTAGGGAGCCCAATGCAGAGCTCGATCCCAGGACCCCGGGAACATGACTCAAGCCATAGGTAGAAGCTTAACAACTGGGCTACCCAGGCGCCCCACCATCAGTTAGTTTTGTCTGCTCTTGAACTTTATATAAATGGGATCATATGTCAATTCTCTTGTGTTGGCTTCGTCAACTCAACATAATGTCTGTCCTATGGAGATTTTAAGATACATAATTTAAGTGAATTAAGATGCCACTCAGGGGTCATAAGTATGAGAGCAACATGATCTTATTTATATGTAAAGGTCACTCTGGTTGCTATGTGGAGAATGGAGTAAAGAGAAACAGAAGTGGATGTGGGAAAGCCAGTCAGGAGTAATCCAACCAAGAGATAATGGTGGCTGGCTCTAGGGTGATAGTCATAGAAACAGAAGAGAGATTTGGGGTTTATTTTCAGTTTGAGCTCATGAATCCAATACCAGTTATTTTTGTTTTTAACCAAGTATTATAATACAAGTAGTTCACACTAATAAGTTTCCTGAATAACCTTTCTGAGACTGGCTTCGCGGATTTTCATGTATAAACCATGTTCCTATCCTCAAAGGGTTAAAACGTTTTGGGGTGGGGTAGACAGACACGAATCCAGATATAATGCAGTCAGTGCTTTAAGAAACCCAGGAAGGGGGCGCCTGGGTGGCTCAGTGGGTTAAAGCCTCTGCCTTCGGCTCATGTCGTGGTCTCAGGGTCCTGGGATCGAGCCCTGCATCGGGCTCTCTGCTTAGCGGGGTGCCTGCTTCCCCCTCTCTCTGCCTGCCTCTCTGCCTGCTTGTGGTCTCTGTCTGTCAAATAAACAAATAAATAAAATCTTAAAAAGAGAAAAAGAAAAAGAAACCCAGGAGGCTATGGGAGCCAACAGTAAGGACAGCAGCCTAGGTGTGGTCAAATGGGATCAACTGGGGGTTGTCACCCTTGAGCTGAATTTTGAAGGAAGAATAGCTGAAAAAGGATGAAATGGTTTATGAGAAGGCCAAGAAATGTGAGATCTCTTGGGAGCTCAGTGTGGTTCTATGATGGGGTCTCAGAAATATGTAAGCTTGGTATGGAAAAAACAAAACAAAACAAAACACACTGACCTGGGCCTAAATGGATGGACATTCATCCACTTTTTCAGTCAGTCAAATAATCTGTCCTGGGTCCTTCTTTATGCCTTGAGGCTCCAGCATAGGCCAGAGGTAGCAAATGGGCAACCTGTGGCTGAATTTGACCCTTAGATGTATTTTGGCCTGCTGGGTGACCACTGGAAAATAGTGGTTTGAATAGTGGCTATTCTTGCGAAACAGAGCATATAGTCTCCAGTCCCTCACATTCCTCATCTGACCTTCTTCACTTATATTACTTTCGTGGCTCTTTTAGGTATTTTAGCTTTCTTTCTTTTTTTCACATTTATTTTCTTATTGATGTATAATTAGCATACAATGTTATGCTAGCTTCATGGGCATACGTTTTTCAGTTTTCAACCCCTGATCTTTCCTGTAAGAAAAACAGATCTTCAACTAAGTGACACAGAGAGAAGGATCAACTCTGAGTAAAATAGGTAAGAACTAAACTGAGTGAAGAGTTTTTGAACGAGAACTTCATCAGGGCTCCCTAATCTGGCTCCCAAGGTGGGCTTTATTTTTATTTTTATTTTTTTTTAAAGATTTTATTTATCCATCTGACAGAGATCACAAGTAGGCAGAGAGGCAGGCAGAGAGAGAGGAGGAAGCAGGCTCCCCGCTGAGCAGAGAGCCCGATGCGGGGCTCGATCCCAGGACCCTGGGATCATGACCTGAGCCGAAGGCAGAGGCTTTAACCCACTGAGCCACCCAGGCGCCCCCCAAGGTGGGCTTTAATCGGTAAATTTTGTATGTGGATTCTTGTGATTTAGACTGCTTGGCTATGAATCCTGGCTTTGGGCTCTGTCACTGGTTAATCTATGAGCTTCAGTTCATTTGTAAAATGGAGTTTGTTGGGATTAAAAGAGAATCAGTGCACAAAGTGGTCTCAGTAGAAGGTAACTGTTGTTATTCTATTCTGGGGTGAGGGCATCTCAAAGGAGTTCTTAACCTAGAAAGTTGGCCAACAAATGGCATGGAGGTGATTAGAAGCTACCGGGAATAACACCCTTGCGTAAAACGAAGCCGTTCTCTGTTAAAGTGGACTGCCGTGGGGAATCCAGAGGCCCAGGCTCTACTACTAACTTGCTGACAAACAGCTTCAGCTCTCTGGGTGCTCTATTAAAAAACGGGGGAATGGTCCGAATTGGCAGCCGCAATGCAGCTTCACTGGCACTTTCTCTGGTGGAGGATAAAGACGCTTTGCCGCGGGGCAAGCGCGGAGTCTCCAGGACGACTACATCACCCAGCCTGCTTTGCGCTTCAGGCAGCGCCCTACGCTAGCACGCGAGCCTCCCCGTTCCCCCAACCTCCAGTTACTGTCTCTCGCGAGAGGACGGGCCGCGCCGGCGGTAGCGATAGTGAGCTGTGGTGGTGGTGCTGGTGGTGGTGGTGGCGGCCGAGACGGCGGCGGCCATTTTGGTGGGGCCTCGGAAGCGGCGGCGGCGGTTCGCTGAGAGTAGCGTCTTCCATTTTTCCCACCCACCGCCCGCATCTCTGTGCCGCGAGAGGAGGCAGTGGAAGCAAGGCGGTGAAAGTAGCCGCGGGCCCCAGGGGAATTTAAAGGCCGCGAAAGCGGCAGCCAAGAGGGGGCCCTCCCCCCTCCTCGGCGGGAGGGGGGGTGGAGCGCACGCCCCCGAGGACGCAGGTAAGGAGAGGGAGACAAGATGGCGGACGCTCCACAGTTCCCCCTCCCCTGACGGGTGACTGCGCGCGCATCTTTCCGCCACCGCCTCTCCTCCCACCTTCCCGGGGTGCTGCGCGCGCACCTTCGGCCGGGGCCCCGGGGCCGGTGCGCGAGGCTGTCGGCGCGCGCCCATAGAGACAGGCTGAGGGGGGCCAGGCCGGCCAGCACAGGGCCCGGGCGCATCTCCTCTCCCCTCCCGCCCGTCTGCGCACGCGTGCCTGAGCGAGCGAGCGAGCCCTGAGAGGACGGACCCAGGTGCGCTCCTGCCCGCCCACCAACCCCAGCCCCCCCCCCCCAGGGGCGCGCGGGAAGAGGAAGGGGGGCGTGGGACGAGGAGTCGGGGCGCGCGCCCACCATATCCAGTCAGTAACCAGGACCTGGCGGCACGAACCCTCCCTTATGTCAGCCCTTCGCGGTCAGGTGGTGGGGGGCTCCCTGACGGGTAGGGATGAGAGACTTCCCAGCCTGCGACCCTTGTGTGCGTGGGTTTGGGCTCTGGCGGGAGCCCCCGGGCGGTGCGCGCAGCCGGCTCTCTCCGCCTCCAGGCGCGCACGCGCGGGCCCCTCCCCCAGTCTGTCGCGCACGTTGGGTGGGGTGGGAGTCTAGGAGGGGGCGGGGCTAGCTTAGGGTTAGTGGCAACTGGGGGCAGAGGTCAGGGGTCACGCCGGGTCAGTCTGTTGGAAGGAGTTGGGAGAGAGCAGTGAAGCTGGGGGTCAAGAGTTCAGGCGTCTTGGATTCTGGTTAGCTCGGGTCCTGCGAATCTGTTGTGGAGGAAGGAGTGAATCAAAGGCTGCACTCTGGTGAAGGAATTTCCTTAAACACTGGGGAAACACTTCCGGGCCTTCGGTGGGTTTACCCCACCTGTTTCCGGGGCATGGTTCTTTGCCGAGCGGTCTTTCTCGCTTCTGACTTCTCCAGTTTCTTGCTGCAGTTCTTGTGTTTGGGGAAGTGTCTCATGCTGCAGGTAGAGGAGTTACAGGGCCCTGTCCCGAGGAACGGTGGATTCTCCTGTGATTCTGTTCAACACTCACTGCAGAGGAGAGCCAACATCTTTCTGAGCTTCTGGATGTGACAGCTCTTTTTGCTTTGTTATATGCTCTCCATTTAGTGGTTGGAGCCTTTTGCACTTAAGCTTTTTAAACTTTTTTTTTTTTTGCTTCACTTCAGGGCTTCTCTTCCAGCCAGAATCTTTGGTCTTTAGGGAATTCCTTTTTCGCAAAACATGATTTGCTTTTATTTTTCTGAAATGTGAACTTTTCTTACTGTCGTAACTCTTTTTTCAGCCTTTGATTTGGGTATATTTAAAAACCTCAAAAGTTATTGGAAAAAAGGCTTTGATAGATGTTGGTAAATGTGGATTGGTTACTCACTGTTGTTTTCCATCCTTTCTGTTTGTTTCAGGCGTGATTCCCCTCAGTACGGCGGCACCGTGGAAGTACAGACTTTCACAGGGGGTGTGGTCTCAGCTCACACAGGTGAGGGTTCAGATACCGTTTTCTGTACTGATGCTAATGGGAGAGATGTTTGAGATAATTAATGAGAAAAATTATGTCAGTGTTTTCGGTTTGATGATAGTGGTACAAGAACAAACTGGACATGTGGTTAGAGAAAGGTCTGATCATCCTTGTTTTCCCAAGGCGAGTAGCACATTCTCCATGGTTTTGGCATGAAACTACCTCAGTTTCAGTCTTCCTGTCAATTCCATTTATGTCTCTGTGTGTGATGACTTCCTAACATAAAATAGGGAAAGCATTAGAATGCATGCTTCATTTAGGTCAGGGATATTCTCTCTGTGTCTCTATCTTTAGTACATAGAAGGAACTAAACTTTTACTAAGGTGTGAAAGGTACCTGGCTTGCAAGGTAGGTGTGAGGATTATAGAACATATCAAGTTGGTGCTTAGTAAAGTATGACATGCAGTGGAAGCTCGGGGAACATAGGCTATAATCATTGTTCACTATCTTTATTCTTCTTTTTTTCAAAAGATACTTATTTATTTGACAGGGAGAAAGATCACAAGTAGGCAGAGCAGCAGGCAGAGAGAGAGGGGGAAGCAGGCTCCCTGCTGAGCAGAGAGCCCAATGTGGGGCTGGAATCCAGGACCCTGAGATCATGACCTGGCTTGAAGGCAGAGGCTTAACCCACTGAGCCACCCAGGCGCCCCCATTATCTTTATTCTTTAACGTTGTTCTTGGTTTTTGTTTGTGTTTGTTTTTTTAAGATTCGTTAATGTTTTTAAATCCCATTTTTACTCTTTTTGCCCTATTTTAGGTGCTCCAGAGGCCGGTGGACCTGAGCGGAGGCTGGGACGCCCTAGTGGGCCCCGGGCCCTGGAAGGCGGGTCCCGGTGGCCGGTGGCCCAGAATGAGGCCAGCTCCCAGCATGCCCTGCAGCCGGACGCCAGCCCCTCGGCCAGCAGCAGTGGTGATAACGACCCAGTCATTCTTCAGGCGTCCAAAGAGGAGCCTGGGAGTGGGACCATGCAGAGCAGCCCCTCCCCTGCTCACCCTCAGCTCCCAATCCTGCAGACACAGGTTTGAATGTGGGGAGGGTTCCTTCTCTGGTTCTGCTTTGTGGGCTGTTGGATCTGAGGCAGAAGAAATGTGGCAAGTTTTAGCCACATTTCCATGATCCTAGCTATCTGTATTTGGAAAATTTTTGGTGCTCAGGTTCACCATCAATGTGATTAGATATTCACACACTTTTCAACAATAATATGATATTGATTGCTAAGAGTGAAGAAACTCATTGTTACCTGAAAAGGGTGGAATTAGGCCAGGTTTGAAATGGAGGTTGGGACGACATGCTTCCTAAGACTGAGCTTTGAGAATAGCTCAGTTTCCTTAGGAACTGGAAAAACATAAGTATTATGGATGGTGTGTAGTGTTTATACTTTTCTCATACTAAGGAAATGTAAGAGTAGGAAAAATGTGGCTTTTGAGAGTAGACATACATAGGTTTGCATAGAGTAGGCTTTTGATGGGTATGGATTTGATACTTAAAATTTTCCTGAGCAGCTGGGGAATTTTGTGATACACAGTCTTTTGTCATTTAACTGAGGTAGGAATTTCAGTGGCACACTTGTTAGGCTAGTGTGCTGGAGTGATTTGTTTGCTCACATCCACATTTAAGTGAGACTTTGTTCTCTACTTACTATTTTGTGTGCACTACTTTATGAAGTAGTAGGTGAGTGTTTGAGAGCAGTGACCAGCCCCCCTCGCCTTCCCTTCCACCTTCCTAGTAAGGAAACTACCAAGATTGATGAAGAACATAAAGAAGTTTAAGTAATCTTGGAGGTGGTCATTGTTGCTTTTTTAATTTGGTGGTAACTCAGATTTATTCTAATAGGTGAATCTTTCATTCTGTGTAAAGGAAGAAAAAATAGGGAGTTGTGTATGTGAATGAAATTCTTTAGGTTCTGAAAGGATCATTAGCGTTTGAAATTATATACTATGGTATTATTCTTGAATTTGGGAACTGTAAATGTCTGGCTATAACTCCTTTTGTATGCCAGGCATCTATAAACTTGGGTCTGCTATCTTGAACACCTTACCAAAACATTATCTTGTATATTTATGTTTATAAAAACGAGGTTGGTTATTTACTCGAGTTTTTTCTTGTAAGATAGAATGATGAGAACTTCCAATATCTTGCTAAGCATTCATTTTATCTATCATTTTCTGTTTATTTCTAGATGGTGTCGGACGGCATGACAGGCAGCAATCCTGTGTCCCCTGCCTCATCCAGTTCCCCAGCCTCTAGTGGGGCAGGCGGCATCTCCCCCCAGCATATAGCTCAAGATTCCTCTCTGGATGGACCTCCAGGGCCCCCAGATGGTGCCACAGTGCCCCTGGAGGGGCTCAACTTACCCCAGGCTGCTGACCTGGCTAACAAGGGCCCAAAGTGGGAGAAGAGCCATGCTGAGATTGCAGAGCAGGCCAAGCATGTACGTATTGGGAAGGCCCATGAGGATTCTTCTTTCCTCAACTTCTATGTCCCATGAACATTTTACATTTCTTTCCTTGTGGATTTAGAGTGTGGGCTCTGCCTTAAATTGCAAATCTTGAGCAAGTTGCTTGGCCTCTGAACCTCCTTTTCTGTAAGTTAGAGGTGGTGTAGTAGTCTATAAACTGTTGTGAGCTCTAAGTTAAAGGAGGAAATAGACCTGGAATGCTTTTTAAACTGTGAGGTTCTTAAGATTTACTGGTTTCTACTGCTCATTTCTATCCTCTAGCCTCTGCTGCTTTACCCAGTGGTAAGTGTGGTCCCTAGACCAGCGGCATTGGCATCACCTGACAGATTTGTTAGAAATTCAAGTTTGTTGGTACTCCTCTTACATCTATCCATTTAAAGCTCGAGGGTGGGGGCCCAGCAGTCTGTCTTAAAAAGCACTCCACGTGATTCTGATGCATGCTTAAATACAAGAGCTATGGTCTAATAATACCCTTGTCTTCCTTGATTTTTTTCTTCACCATCAGGCCATTTGTTCCCTGTCCTCTCTGGCTGTTATTTCCTATGATTTAGTTTTTGTCAGGAGAAGACAAGAATAATGAAAGCAGTTGTCTTGAGTTTGTTTTTAAAGATTTATTTCTTTATTTTCGAGAGTAAGTTGTTCAGGGGGAGGCAGAAGGATAGGGACAGGGAGAAAAGCTGAGAGGGGAGTCTGACAGGGTTGCTGGATCCTACAAGCCTGAGATCATGACCTGAGCTAAAATCAGTAGTCCAGTGCTCAACTGACTGAGCCACTAGGGCTCCCAGTTGTCTTGAGTTTTTAAGTCACTTTTGTAGATTTCAAATGCTTTCACTTTTTTGCGTGTGAAATTTAACCATTGTAGAAACATGTTACCTTTTTATCATACTATTGTTTAATCTTTTACGTATAATTTTTCAGTATTTTCACCAAAATGTATATTTTTATAAAAACAAATCAGATTGTGTATGTTGGGCTTTATATATCTAAGCATGAACATACTCTTAAGTGGAATTCAACAGCGATGAAGATCCTTTGTATCCAATCTATAAGGGAGGGTACGCCCCCTGCTTCCCTGGAGGCTTCCCTTGAAATCTGTTTTCCTCAGTCTTTCCTATGTTTGTGGGGCATGGAGATTGAGTGAAATAATGGAAAGAACATGAAATCTGTGTCTGGAGTCATTAGACCTATTTTTAATTCCCAGCTCTTACCACTTCCTGGTTGTGTGATCTCAAGTAAATCACTTAATCTCTCATCTTTTTACCCCCCTCACTTGAAAAAGTTATAATACCTAGTTACTTGCAGGATTGGTATGCGGACTTTAAGACACATAAAACATTCAGTCCAGACAGTGCCTATATTTAATCAGTGCCCAGGAATTCAGTTGTCTTCATGAGGTAGCATGTGTGTGCGGTAACTTGACTGACCTAGTTCTTCCTTGTTAGGAGGCTGAGATTGAGACTCGGATTGCTGAGCTGCGGAAGGAGGGTTTCTGGTCATTGAAGAGGCTGCCTAAGGTGCCTGAGCCTCCCCGCCCCAAAGGGCACTGGGACTATCTTTGTGAGGAGATGCAGTGGCTCTCTGCTGACTTTGCTCAGGAGCGTCGTTGGAAACGGGGTGTGGCCCGTAAGGTAGGTCATCAGCTGGGCGTACCTTCCATTATTTCTTTTCCAGATTTCCTTTTCCTTGATAAGTGGGTTGGTTTGAAGGGAACCAAACAGAATAAACAGTATAGGGTGCTTATTAATGCCCATAGTTTCAGGAGGCAGGCTCTGACTTCCCAGATTTCTTGGCCTTGATTATTCTCATTGCTGTTGGTTTGAGGAGGGAATAGGAGACTGGCCTTGGAGTGTTTTCACTCTGGTTCCTTATTCCCACAGGTTGTGCGCATGGTCATCCGGCACCACGAGGAGCAACGGCAGAAAGAGGAACGGGCTCGGAGAGAAGAGCAAGCCAAGCTACGCCGAATTGCCTCCACCATGGCTAAGGACGTCAGGCAGTTCTGGAGTAATGTGGAGAAGGTAGGCAACAGGGATTAGGAAAGGGAAATGCCGGAGGTTTGCTTAGTGGTAGCATGGTAGCAGGAATGATCAAAACTTCCTGAGAGAGGGGCGCCTGGGTGGCTCAGTGGGTTAAGCCTCTGCCTTCAGCTCGAGTCATGATCTCGGGATCCTGGGATCGAACCCCGCATCGGGCTCTCTGCACAGCAGGGAGCCTGCTTCCCCATCTCTCTCTCTGCCTGCCTCTCTGCCTACTTGTGATCTCTGTTGAATAAATAAAGAAAAATCTTAAAAAAAAAAACTTCTTGAGAGAGTGAATATTCTAACTTCAGGCAACTCTGGTGACATTTCTGTTTTGCATTGGATCTCTCTAGCATTGAGTGCTGTGAGGAAGAAAGAAATAATGTGGAAAATATGGTCCTGCCTTTGGGGATTGTTAATAAGATTGCTGGATCCCTCTAGGCCATCTGTCCATCTGCAGGGCATTCAGCATGCTTTTCCTAAAGCCTCTTAATGCCATTTACCTGTTTAAACATCATTGAAGTTCTTAGTAATCAAATTGTTCTCATATATGAAGTTTTGTTTCTCAAGTACTGCCTGGTTTCTGTCTGTATATTCAGTCTTGTCTCTTGCCAGTTCCTTTTCTTTTCTACTTCAAATATTCTTTTTTTGCACATCCCTGGTAACTTACCCATGTTCTTTCTGCTGCCAGGAATGCCTTTCTTCTCATGCGCACTTAGGGAACACCTACTTAGTTTTTAAGATTCAGCCCCAGATACATTTGTAAATCTTTCTCTGCTGCCTGAAGTTAAATTGGCTTTTCTCTTTCCTGTGCTTCCTTTTTGATTTTTTCAAAAGCACTTTTTTGTTTTGTTTTGTTTTGTTTTCATCAAAAGCACTTTCAAGGACATTTAGTTTTTCCCTCTTGAAAAGCAAGTCCAAAGACTAGCACAGAGGAAGTTTCCCTAAATGTTGGGTTAAAGATTACATGAATAAAAGATTCTATTAGTGACCTGTCCATTTCATGCTGTGGCAGGTGGTGCAATTCAAGCAACAGTCCCGGCTTGAGGAAAAACGTAAAAAAGCTCTGGATCTGCACCTGGACTTCATTGTGGGGCAAACTGAAAAGTACTCAGACCTTTTATCTCAGAGCCTCAACCAGCCACTAGCATCCAGCAAAGCTGGCTCTTCCCCTTGCCTTGGCTCTTCCTCAGCTGCCTCTAGTCCTCCACCCCCGGTTTCCCGGCTGGATGATGAAGGTGTGTGTCCTCTTTGGCTCTGTTACTCTTCCTCATGTACCCTTTCCAGAGCTGAAAACCCACCCTGTGGCTTGCAGGGCCCCGTGGACTTTGTGACCTTGTTCTCCTGCTATAGATGGGGACTTCCAACCCCAAGAGGAGGAGGAAGAGGATGATGAGGAGACGATTGAGGTTGAAGAACAACAGGAAGGCAATGATGCAGAGACCCAGAGGCGTGAGATTGAGCTGCTTCGACGTGAGGGAGAATTGCCATTGGAAGAGCTGCTCCGTTCCCTCCCCCCTCAGCTGCTAGGAGGGCCTTCCAGCCCCTCAAGAACCCCCTCATCTCGTGACAGTGACACCCGCGATGGGCCTGAAGAAGGTGGTGAAGAAGAGCCCTCTCGGGTGTTACAGGTATGGGGAGAATGGGTAGAGGGAGGACTCAGTGGGAGCAGAGCTAGAGGTTCAAGGACTGAGTTCTGGTATATAAGGTCGTTGTGGTTTTCAGGAGTTCTCCCTGGTTAAGGGCATTTGGCTCTCATTGAGGGATGGATAGGGAAGAATCTGGGTTTGGGGCAAGTTGCATTCTGAGACGGGAAGTTTCCAATGCTGTAGTGGAAGAGTACTGTACTCTACAACTGTTATGTGACCTTGAAAAAAAATACTTAATCTAGTTCTTGCCACTTTTGTGAAATGGTCCTAATACTCCCTATTGGTTTGTAGGTTTGGAGCTAGGATGATAATCCTGAAGTCTTTCTGGACCTAAGCTGTCTCTTTCTTAAAAGTCTGAGTGTGTGGGGTTGGTGCTGGGGGCCTGTGTTTCTTATCTAGCACTTTCACAGATCCTCCTCTGGACAGTGGGGCCAGGATTTGGTAGCTGGTGCTGAAAGAAAACCCTTGATTGCATCCTTGCTCTGGGACTGTGCCAGTGGCAGCTGTCACTCAGTGGGACAGAGAGACTGTTCTGTGACGTCATATTCAACATTGCACCTTTCTCCTGCTGTTCTAACCTTAGGTCTTGTCCCTTTTCATGCTTTGCCATTCAGGTGAAGCCCCCACCCTCTGTCACACAGCGCAACAAACAGCCTTGGCATCCAGATGAGGATGATGAAGAGTTTACTGCCAATGAGGATGAAGGTCAGGCATGTTCTCTTTATCTTATTGCCCCTTGCCCTTTGAATTATCTGGACCTAACATTTCATGCTTTCTCCTCTCTTCAACTTGGACTGGGTCCTGTGATTCTGTTCCCATTGATTTTGGTTCATTCTCTCTCTCAGCGGAGGATGAAGAGGATACCATAGCAGCTGAGGAGCAGTTGGAAGGGGACGTGGACCATGCCATGGAGCTGAGCGAGTTGGCTCGAGAAGGTGACATTCACCAGACGTCTCATGAGCATCCGCTTGGTGTCTCTTCTGTGTAGAATGCGAGGGATAGAGATGAATAAGAAAGACACTTTTTATCCCCCTTGGAGGAACTACAGGTCTAATGACAGAGAGATGTAAACAAATAATTATAAATAGAGTATGACGACCAGTTATGATGGAAGCTTGAACAAAGTGACATGACCATTTAGTGGAGCTAATGTAAGAGCATGTTGGCCACATTTGACCTGAACCTTAAAGAGAGGTTTAGTTTGATGCTGTCTGTCCTTCCCAGTGGAAGGCAGCAGCATCTATAGTTCTAGCCCAGGTTGTGGGGCTTGGCTTTGTAGCTGGTGCTGAAAGCACACTCTTCTGTCTCCCTTCAGACCTGAGCCCAGTAGAGTGTGTAGAAACCCAGATAAAATGAATGGGCACCACTCAGACCTCTCTTTTGTCTTTATCCCTTTTCCCTCAAAGCACCCGGAAGCTTAGCTGTTGTTTCTTTTCCAGGTGAGCTCTCAATGGAGGAGCTATTGCAGCAGTACGCAGGAGCTTATGCTTCTGACGCCTCTGTCCCAGGCTCTGGGAGTAGTGAAGAGGAAGACGAAGATGAGGTTGAGGCTAACAGCTCTGACTGTGAACCAGAGGGGGCCACAGAAGCCGAAGAGGCTCCTCAAGAGGATAGTAGCAGTCAGTCAGGTGACTGTGTGGGCCACAGGCACCCTGGAGGGGAGATACTAGAGGAGTAGGTATGGTGAGCACTAAGCCTTGGTCTTGTGCTTTAGAATCTGCTGAGGAGCAGAGCGAGGAAGAGGAAGATGAGCATTCAGAGGAGGAAGAAACGAGCGGCAGTTCCGAATCAGAGGAATCTGAGTCTGACGAGTCTGAGGAGTCTCCATCACAGAGCCAGGCAGAGGAGGAGGAGGAGGAAGAGGAAGATGATGACGACTTTGGGGTGGAGTACTTGCTTGCCAGGGATGAGGAGCAGAGTGAGGCAGATGGGGGGAGCGGACCTCCCACCCCAGGACCTGCCACTACTCTAGGCCCTAAGAAGGAAATTACTGACATTGCTGCGGCAGCTGAAAGTCTTCAGCCCAAGGGTTATACCTTGGCCACCACGCAGGTAACCCCAAAGCCCAGCTTCTACTTTTTCATATCTTGACTTTTTTGTTTCCCAGTGACTCGTGCCTCATTTCTACTGTGCTACTTCTCTTTTTCCCTACCAGGTGAAGACGCCCATCCCCCTGCTCCTGCGGGGCCAGCTCCGGGAGTACCAACACATTGGGCTGGACTGGCTGGTTACTATGTATGAGAAGAAACTTAATGGTATTCTTGCTGATGAAATGGGGCTAGGCAAGACAATCCAGACCATCTCCCTGCTTGCTCACTTGGCCTGTGAAAAAGGTAACGAGGCAGGGCCCTCCCATTTGGGTCTCCTTGGCCAGTCCCCTGCAAAGACTGTTTAATGGGGACTAACCGCGGGATGGTGAACCACTCCCTGTTTTGTGCTGTCTTGGTAGCTTTATTGACTCTGGTCAGTAACTGGAGATGCCAGCGTAGGATTCTTAAGAGGGGCCATTAGGTAGAGTGATCAAGGTTATACCTGAGGAACCAGAACAGAGCCCTAAAGTTTGTATTTCCTTACTATCTCTCTTTTTAATTCTGCTTAAAATCTTTCTATTTTGTTTTTTTAAGTTGAGATGTAGTTGGTATATAACATTATACGACTTTTAGGTGTCTAGTATAATGTTCTGATACTAGTATGTGTTGCGAAATGATTAGCACAGCAGGTTTAATTAACGTACACTACCACACAGTTGGAAAAACTTTTTTTCTATTGTACTGAGAATTTTTAACATCTCCTTTAATGGCTTTTGAATATGCAGTCCAGTATTATTAACTATAGTCATCATGTTGTACACGTCTCATTCTTTTGCTAAACAGGTAACTGGGGTCCCCATTTGATCATTGTCCCCACCAGTGTGATGCTGAACTGGGAGATGGAGCTGAAGCGGTGGTGTCCCAGCTTTAAAATCCTCACTTACTATGGAGCCCAGAAAGAGAGGAAGCTCAAGCGGCAGGTTCGCTCTCTGTGTGATTGATCACTCCCGCGCCTCCTTTGCCCCACACTGATGCCTCTTTTACTCTTAGGCCCTTTTCTCAAAGAAGTTCCTTTTCCTCCCCTTTCTGTTGCTGCCTTCTTCTTCTGGGACTTGGCTGTTTTCTCCAGACCTGACTTATGTCCTTTGAGGACCTTAGCATACCTTTTCTTTATCCTTTCTTTTCTTTTCACCCCACCATCTGCTGCTTTCTCCTGATTCCTCAGGGCTGGACCAAGCCCAATGCCTTCCACGTGTGTATCACGTCTTACAAGCTGGTGCTGCAGGACCACCAGGCCTTCCGTCGCAAGAACTGGCGTTATCTCATTCTGGATGAGGCTCAGAACATCAAGAACTTCAAGTCCCAGCGCTGGCAGTCCCTGCTCAACTTCAACAGGTGGGGATGCAAATGGGCATTTGGAGGAGGGTTGACTTGACTTGAAGAGTGGGATGCTCAGAAGGTTGGGACCCTGCTGATCATCCTTCTTCCAATTCCCTGTGTTTCTTTGCAGCCAGAGACGCCTGCTCCTCACAGGAACTCCATTGCAGAACAGCCTCATGGAGCTGTGGTCCTTGATGCACTTTCTGATGCCCCATGTCTTCCAGTCTCATCGCGAGTTTAAAGAATGGTTCTCTAACCCCCTAACTGGCATGATTGAGGGCAGCCAAGAGTACAATGAAGGTCTGGTCAAACGCCTGCACAAGGTAGGGCCTGAAACAGTTTGGCAGGGTGTTGGGAGTGGCAAACTAAGGGTAGTACCTGGAAGACCTTTAGGGAGAGGGAAATCAATGCTGGGCTGAATTTGCTCAGTTGTCAGATGGCAGTGTTCTGGTGACTGACCCATTGCCAAATTGAGTGACCTCATCTTAGTCATCATTTTACTTGTCCCCACCCCCACCCGCCCCCCACCCCCACCCCAACTAGTGACACTTGTCTTTATTTTCTCAGTAGAATGGTACTGCTGATTGGTCCTTGCTTAGATTTCTTCTTACCAGGCTTTCCTCAACTTTTGGGTTCTTTCTCTTTTTCTGTGGGGTTTTTTTTTCCCCCCTTCTCTCTCTCTCTTTTTTTTTTTCCTTTTTTTTTTTCTGGCTCTTTTTTTCCAGCCTTTTTTTTTTTTTTTTTTTTAATTTAAAGATTTTATTTATTTTAGAGAAGGGGAGGGGGAGGAGCAGAGGGAGAGGGACAAGCAGACTCCACAGTGAGTGCAGAGCATGATGTGGGGCTCCATCCCACAAAGCTGAGATCATGACCCAAGCCAGAATCAAGAGTCGGATGCTCTACTGCTTTGTCCAGCTTCTAAGTAACATCTCAGCATTATGGTGAGACAACTCTTTTGTCTCAGTTTATATGTCTTAAGGCTTTAAAGACTTTCTGATTTGTATTTTTACTCTCCCAACCAATCTGTATTTAAATTTCTGACTTGGTATCTTTAATTCAGAGTTACTGAATTTGAGTCTTGAATACACTGTATTTAAGCCAAACATCTCAAATTTTATAGCCTACTGTTTCTACTCCGTTTTGTTCACACTGTCACTTCGGTAAATCAAACTAGAAACCAGAATCTTTTTTAGCTCTGTCTCTTTTCTTCATTATATTTATATTTTTCGTTTCTTCCATGTCTATTTAAAGACTATCCTATCAGATTTTACCTCTTTGGATTTCAGATTCGCCTTTTGTTTTTTCTGCTGTCACTGCCACAATTTTTGTTCTCAGCTTCTTTCCTGGATTTACTTTCATAATATTATAAATTTACAGTTCCTTTTTGAAATGTAATTTAAGTCATCCCTTCTGCATAGTTACTCTGCCCTCGGTGTCTTTCTCTCTCTCTCTCTCTCTTTTTTTTTTTTTTTTTTTTTTTAAAGCATTTCTTAAGGAGTGGTATTATCACCTTTATATAGATCTCCTTCAACAGACCGTAAAGTCCTGAGAGGAGAGCTTACATTTGACTCCTCTTTGTGTGATTGATTCCTGGCATACTTTATGGCTTTACAAGTATTTACAGAAGGGCTAAGCTAGGGTTCTGCTGGTCATTAGGCCAAGAACCAGCTAGAGGGGCTAGGCTGGGGCTCAGTGCCCATCGTTCTCCTATTAGCCTCCTGCTTATTTGCTTTTAGGTTTTGCGGCCTTTTTTGCTGCGCCGGGTTAAGGTGGATGTTGAGAAGCAGATGCCTAAAAAATACGAGCATGTTATCCGCTGCCGGCTCTCCAAGCGTCAGCGCTGTCTCTATGATGACTTCATGGCACAGACCACGTAAGGGAGGACAGAGGGTAGGCCCTGGGGCCCTATATTGGAACAGATGTGATTGTCAGGATGCCCCATTTATTTTTCCTCTCTCCTAGAACTAAGGAGACACTAGCCACAGGCCATTTCATGAGTGTCATCAACATTTTGATGCAGCTGCGAAAAGTCTGCAATCATCCAAACCTGTTTGACCCTCGACCTGTTACCTCCCCCTTCATCACCCCAGGAATCTGCTTCAGCACCGCTTCTCTGGTGCTAAGGGCCACTGATGTCCACCCCCTCCAGGTAAGTCGTTCCCAAAGTTATTGGCCCTAGCCCAACCCTGTATCCTTTTTTTTAGGCTAGAGTCCAGTTATTGCATCCTTCCCTTATAAATTGAGCACTCTTCCCCTAGTTTCATCGTTTTCTATCTGTGTGACTTAGGGCAAGCTAATTTTTTTTTTTTTTTAAAGATTTTATTTATTTATTTGACAGAGAGAGAGATTACAAGTAAGCAGAGAGGCAGGCAGAGAGAGAGAGGAGGAAGCAGGCTCCCCGCCGAGCAGAGAGCCCGATGCAGGGCTCGATCCCAGGACCCTGGGATCATGACCTGAGCCGAAGGCAGAGGCTTTAACCCACTGAGCCACCCAGGCGCCCCGGGCAAGCTAATTTTTAATTGATCTCTAACACTAAGTTTGGTTGCCCTTGAAAGTAGGGATTATAAAGGCCTATTATCTGCAATATGTTTGTGAAAACTGTGTTAATATTTTTGAAAGTGCCTGGCATGTTAGTGATACTTAAATACTATTTTGTTTTTTCCTGTTCCTTCCCTCTTTTTGGACACTCCCCCTGCCCCAAACTTTTGATTTTGTTGTGGTAAAATACACAAAGTTTACCACGTTAACCCCTTTTAAGTGTGTATTTTAGTGGCATGAGTATATTCATGTTGTGCGACCACCACCACCACGCATCTCCAAAACTTTTTTCATCTTTCCAAATTGAAACTCCATGCACACGAAATAATAACTCCTCATGCTCCCCTTTCCCCCAGCCCTTGGCCGCCACCACTGCTTTTTCTAAGTTTGACTCTTCTGGGTCCTCATATAAATAGGATCATATGTATTTGTCCTTTTGTGACTGGCTCATTAGCAGATTGTCTTCCAGGCTCATCCCTGTTGTAGCATGTGCCAGAATTTCCTTGCTAAGTGGGTGATGCCGTTTCATACATGTGTCTACATGTCTGTATACATCCACGCTTACACACGTATATGTCCTGCATTTTGTTTATCTGTTTACCCATCAGTGGACACTTTGGGTTATTTTCATTTTCTGGCTATTATAGATAATGCTACAGTGAACATGGGTGTACAAATACCAGTTTGAGTCCCTGCTCTCAATTCTTTTGGGGACACAGAATTGCTAGATCATATAGTAGTTCGATTTTTAATTTTTTGAGGTAAACTGCTGTAGTATTTTCCATAGTGGCTGCTGCATTTCACATTGCCACCAGCGGTGCACAAGGGTTCTTACTTCTCCACATCATTGCCAGCACTTGGTGTTTTTTTGTTTTATTATAATAGCCGTCTTAACAGGTGTGAGGTGGCAGTACCTCATTGTGATTTTGATTTGCATTTCCCTAATGCTTAGTGATGCAGAGCATCTTTTCCTGTGCTTTGTGTATTTCCTTTGGAGAAATGTTTATTTGGCATATCTGCCTGATTTTTTTAATTGGGTGGCTTTGTTGTTGAGTTGTAGGAGGTCTTTATACGTTCTGGATATTATCCTCTTATCAGATACATGATTTGCAAATATTTTTGTCCCATTCTATGGCTTACCTTTTCATTTTGTTGGTAGTATCCTTTGATGCAGTCCTATGATCAGTTTTTTTCTTTTGTTGCCTGTGCTGTTGGTGTCATATCCAGGAAATCATTGCCTTATTGGTCCATCTGACACCATGCTTTTGTGTTTCTTCTACCAGCGGATAGACATGGGTCGGTTCGATCTTATTGGCCTGGAGGGTCGTGTCTCTAGATATGAAGCTGACACATTTCTACCCCGGCACCGCCTCTCCCGCCGGGTACTGCTAGAGGTGGCCACTGCTCCTGATCCCCCACCCCGGCCCAAACCAGTCAAGATGAAGGTCAACAGGTACCAGGGCTGAGGGATAAAGGGATGGGTTCCTAGAAAAAGTGGCTACACTGGCTGGGGGCAGAAATTGGGGTGGAAAGGAGAGAGTTGGAGGCTAGGCTAAATGTTTGTATGGGACGGATGAAAGTACTGGAGGAAGTTGGGGAGAGAAGAGAGTCCTGGGAGGCGCCCTTGTGTTTGTCACCGATCCGTTGCCCCCTTTTTCTGCTTGGTGTTTTTTTGGTTATCTTGGATTTCTTTCCCTCTTTTCCTTTGTGTTCTTTGTCTTTATCTTCTTTGCTTTTGTAATGTTTGTCTTGTTTTTGCTTCATCTTCCTTATTCCTTTCTTTTCCTGTTCCTATTCTCCTTCCCTCCCTACCCACCCTTTTGATTTTGTCTTTATAGGATGCTGCAGCCAGTGCCCAAGCAGGAAGGCCGTACAGTGGTGCTGGTGAACAGCCCACGGACCCCCATGGGCCCTGGCCCTGTCCGACCCCCGCCAGGCCCTGAGCTCTCCACCCAGCCCACCCCTGGCCCAGCACCCCCAGTGCTGCCAGCACCGCTGATGGTGTCGGCCTCACCTGTTGGGCCCCCGCTTATTCCGGCATCCCGGCCTCCTGGCCCTGTTCTGTTGCCCCCACTGCAGCCAAACAGTGGGCCTCTGCCCCAGGGTGAGTTACAGGGGGGCCAACCTGCTGGGGGCTTACCTCAGGCAGATTGTTCAGGTCGGGGAAGGAGTAATGAAATTAGTGTTGAGGGAGCTAAGTTGGAGACAGAGTTGTGGTGGTTTTTGGCTTGGGAGTGTGTGTGGAGATTGCTGGGAGCAGGCTAAGGCTCCAGTCAGTATATCTGACAGATGTTTGCTTTGTGTCTGCAGTGTTGCCATCCCCCCTGGGGGTCCTTAGTGGGACCTCACGGCCTCCTACGCCAACCCTGTCCCTGAAACCGGCCCCACCTGCTCCTGTTCGCCTAAGCCCTGTCCCGCCTCCAGGCTCCTCCAGCCTGTTGAAGCCCCTAACTGTGCCACCAGGCTACACTTTCCCTTCCACTGCTGCCACCACCACCTCTACCACCACGGCTACTGCTCCCACCACGGCAGCACCAGCTTCTACTCCTGCACCGCAGCGCCTCATCTTGTCTCCTGATATGCAGGCTCGCCTGCCTTGTAAGTTCGCAGTGGTCTGTGAGTGAAGGCTTTGAGATGAGAAGAAGGTTTACATGCTACAGGGCTGGAGAAAAGCTCAGGAGTATAAAAGTGTAAAATTCTAGGTAGCTAATGTACGTGAAGTATCTTGCTGTATGCTGGAAATTCATAATCAAGTAAGAGCTGTCAAGGAGTTCTCAGGCTAGTGTGGGAAATGACCCAGAGATGAGTGAATAATGGTAAACCGAGCAGTGGAAAGTTTATTTGGGGTTAAAGGGCAGCATGGAGTTGGGGGTGGTGATTAGCTCAGTATGATGGCAGCCCATTAGAAGATATAAAGGAGATTGTTAGGCAAACAAGTGGGATTGAAAGTAGCAGCACATTGAAGGCTCAAAGGCTGAGTTTACTGGAATTTGGTAAATTGAGGGGGAGGGTTGGAGGAAGTGGAGACCTGTACTTCGTGGGGCAAAGTCGTGTTCGAGTCATCCCTGGGTATATTCGGCCCTTTCTTTGTTCCCAGCAGGTGAAGTGGTCAGCATCGGGCAATTGGCCTCACTGGCACAACGTCCAGTGGCTAGCGCAGGGGGGAGCAAACCTCTCACCTTCCAGATCCAGGGCAACAAGCTGACTCTGACTGGTGCGCAGGTGCGCCAGCTTGCTGTGGGGCAGCCCCGCCCGCTGCAAAGTAGGTAAAACCCACCCCCTATCCTGCCTTTTTTCTCCTCTTCTTTGTCTCTTTGTTTTTGTTGCTCTTTTCAGACGTCAGTCTTAATGTTTCTTTCCCTAGCTTTTGGTGGGTGGTGCCAAAGGGAACGTTTGGAGGGGGTCTTTTGAAAAAGATAGGGTTGACATCATTCTAGAGAAGTTATCCCCTCTCTGTTCTTTCCATTTCCTCTTGCCCTTGCCTCTGTCCTCCTCCGGCTGATAGCTGCTTCTCTTTCTCTCTCTCTTCCCTTAACCCAGGGAATGTGGTGCACCTGGTGTCAGCAGGGGGGCAGCACCACCTCATCAGCCAGCCTGCCCATGTGGCTCTCATCCAGGCCGTGGCCCCGACCCCTGGCCCCACCCCTGTCTCTGTGCTGCCTTCTTCGACCCCCAGCACCACCCTTGCCCCCACTGGCCTCAGCCTTCCGCTTGCTGCTAACCAGGGTGAGGCTCCTGGCCTTCCTACTTACTTAGCCCTTGCTGGCCTTGGTCCCTTCAGGCATGCCCTGGGTTACTATCTGTCCAGCCTTCCCTCAGTGTTGTTTTCCCTTGCCAGTATCTCCAATATCTGTCTGCTACCCTCTCGTGCCCCTGGACTATTTCCATCCTTTGGGTCTCTTGTTTCTTTTCTACCTTCCCCTCAATGTAGCTTCCTCTTGCAGTGCCACCAACCATGGTGAATAATACAGGCGTGGTGAAGATTGTAGTGAGACAGGCCCCTCGGGATGGACTGACTCCTGTTCCTCCATTGGCCCCAGCACCCCGGCCTCCGAGTTCTGGGCTTCCAGCTGTGTTGACTCCACGCCCCACATTAGCCCCTGGCCGGCTACCCACGCCTACTCTGGGTACTGCCCGGGCCCCCATTCCCACGTCCACTCTGGTGAGGCCCCTTCTCAAGCTGGTCCACAGTCCTTCGCCCGAAGTCAGTGGTGAGTCCAGGTGGCTAAGAGTAGATGTTTTTTCCAGGAATAGACATAGGGTGGTCCAGAGGATTTCTTAGTCGCATAGGTTTCTTATTTATCAGCATACTGACTTGCTTTGTAGTGGGCCCCAGAACTAGGCTGCTGAGGTCTTGCCTTATTTTAGAATATACTTCTTAGAATCTTGGGAGGGAAAGGAAATGTTAAATTGTCAAAGTCCTTGAATCTTTCACATCATGGGGTGGGAGTGAAGGTTTTCTGGGAAAGGGATGAAGTGTGGGGGGTAAGGGAAAGGGTGGGACAGGGTAATAGAGCAAGAAAAGAATTCTGGGGCTAACTCATCCTCTGTCTCCACAGCTTCAGCACCCGGAGCTGCTCCCTTGACCATCTCTTCTCCTCTCCCTGTGCAGTCCTCACTCCCTGGGCCAGCCTCTTCTCCAATGCCAATTCCCAACTCCTCCCCCCTTGCTAGTCCCGTGTCCTCTACAGTCTCCGTTCCAGTGTCATCTTCACTTCCCATCTCTGTCTCCACCACGCCTCCTGCCCCAGTGTCAGCTCCACTCACCATCCCTATCTCAGCCCCCCTGCCTGTTTCGGCTTCCGGCCCAGCTCTGTTGACCAATGTGACTCCAACACTGGCACCTGTTGTCTCAGCGGCTCCTGGACCTCCCTCTTTGGCACCAGCTGGGGCTTCCCCATCAGCGTCAGCCTTGACTCTAGGTTTGGCCACAACTCCATCCCTGTCTTCATCTCAGGCACCTGGTCACCCTCTGTTGTTGGCTCCAGCCTCTTCACATGTTCCAGGCTTGAACTCAGCTGTGGCCCCAGCATGTTCACCTGTCCTGGTACCAGCTTCTGCTCTGGCCAATCCTTTTCCGGCAGCACCAAATCCAGCTCCAGCTCAGGCTTCCCTTCTGGCTCCAGCACCTTCTGCATCTCAGGCTCTAGCCACCTCTCTGGCTCCCATGGTGGCTCCACAGACAGCAATCCTGGCTCCTCCAGCTCCTTCTCTGGCTCCTCTTCCAGTCCTGGCTCCATCGCCAGGTCCTGCTCCCCTCCTGGCTCCATCGCAGACTCCGGTTCCAGTTCTGGCTTCATCATCTACTCCAGGAACCTCTTTAGCTTCAGCTTCTTCAATGGTGCCAGCCCCAGCTCCTGTGTTGGCTCCATCATCAACTCAGACCATGGTACCAGCCCCGGTTCCATCACCTCTTCCAAGTCCAGCTTCTACACAGACACTGGCCTTAGCCCCAGTTTTACCATCCACTCTTGGTGGCTCGTCTCCATCTCAAACCCTCTCTTTGGGAACGGGGAACCCTCAGGGGCCTTTTTCAGCTCAGACATTGTCATTGACTCCAGCGTCATCCCTAGTACCAGCTCCAGCCCAGACATTGTCTTTGGCGCCAGGACCACCACTGGGTCCATCGCAGACGCTGTCTCTGGCTCCAGCACCCCCTTTGACTCCAGCTTCTCCAATGGGCCCAGCCCCAGCTCACACGCTGACTTTGGCTCCAGTATCGTCATCTGCTTCACTCCTGACCCCAGCTTCAGTGCAAACATTGACCTTGAGCCCTGCCCCAGTTCCGGTGTCCACCTTGGGTCCAGTTGCAGCCCAGACTCTGGCGCTGGCCCCAATCTCAACACAGGCCCCAGCTTCCCAGACATCCTCCCTTGTGGTTTCGGCATCTGGCGCTGCTCCCTTGCCCGTCACCATGGTATCCCGGCTGCCTGTTTCCAAGGATGAGCCTGAGACACTGACATTGCGCCCTGGTCCCCCCAGCCCTCCCTCCACTGCTACCTCGTTCAGTGGTCCCCGGCCTCGACGCCAGCCCCCACCACCACCTCGTTCCCCTTTCTATCTGGTAAGTTTTACTCCCTCAGAGAGAGGGAACAAGAACTTGGGGTTTCTTTGGAGTTCTGGTAGAGTGAATGGAACAATGATGTTATATTTTATCCTGGTAGATTACACAGCCTAGTTTTGTGGACCTGATACTTAGAGTGTGCAGTTGGCCAAGTCCCTTCTCTTTCCTGGCCCTTTCCTTTTTTCTGTGTAATGGGAATGATAATCTGTATTCCGCTTTTCTCAGAGGAGAAATTGAGGACCTAATGTGCTTTTTAAAACTATGAAGAATTACTGATACATTCAAGGCTGCCTTGTTACTGTTGGTCTTTTTGGTACTTGCTTATTCTTGAGTCAGTGTTAGCATCTGATGGCCTCATTTTACAGATGGAAAAACTAGCTCACTAAGTGATGTTATAAATGTGGCACAACTTGTGAGAACTCAGATGTGTTGACTCCATTGCTTTCTCCTCTTCCACGCAAAAGGCATTCCTCAGAGATAGGAAAACTTTTTTCAGTTGCTAAAACCATCGCAGTTGTCAAGTATTTGAGCTTCTGTGGGAAGGGGGTGGCACCATGGAATACAGTTCCCTAAAGATCACAAGCCTCTGACTGATGGTTATCTCTTGTAGGTTTGTTGGTTTGTTTTGGTTTTTGTTTTTTTTTTAACCTCCACGGTGTAAAAGGAGCTATGTTTCTTGTCCTTCCATGAATTTTGTGGTAACCATTTTTTTTTGTGACGTGTATGGTTCCATATATGTTTTTGGTTAAGTTAAACTTACAGCTCAAATTAGAGTAAATAATTCAAGAACTAATAGGAAGAAAGATCTAGTGAATTGTTCCAGGTCCTCTGTGTCTTTCTGTCCCTTTAAAATAAAGGGAGCTGCTGCTTATTCAGAGCTGCCTCTTATTTTTTTTCTCAGCCCCAGACCCCCACTCCATCAGTGCCGTTGACTCCGCCTTTCAGTCTTTTTCTAATGCTGCCAGGTTGGTCTGGCTTGCTGCAAGGAGAGAGAAGAGAGCTAGATCCTAGCCCAAGAGTGGCGGCTGCATGGTCTGTGCTAAATTTTGGTTGCTCTGCAAGTATGTGGAAGCTTTTTTTTTTGTAAGATTTTATTTGTTTATTTGACAGAGACACAGCAAGAGAGGGAACACAAGCAAGGGGAGTGGGAGACGAAGAAAGCAGGCCTCCCACCAAGCAGGTCCTACCAGGACCCTGGGATCATGACCTGAGCTGAAGGCAGACGCTTAATGACCCCCTGTAGAAGCTTCTCAACACTTTTTTTTCTAAACACTTTTTTTGTTTAAGCAGTTTATCATAAAGATCACATACCGCAAAGTTTACCCATGTAAAGAGTGGCTTTTAGTATATTCACATAGGTTGCAACCATCACTGCTGTCGACTTGAAAACATTTTCATGGTCCTGAAAAGAAACCCCACACCCTTAGCCATCATCTTCCAACCCTTCCATCTCTTCTAACTTTAGACAAGCACTAATTTTTCTGTTTCTTTAGATTTTGCCATGGAGTCATGGCATATGGTCTTTTGTGACTGGCTTTGTTCATTTAGCGTAATGTCTTTGAGTTTCATCCACGTTGTAGCATATGTTGGCATTTTGTTTTTTTTATTGTTGAATAACATTCCATTGTGCGGCAGTACATTTTATATATCTATTCAGCAGTAGATGGACACATTTGGAATATTTCTACTTTTTGGCTCTTATGAATAATGCTGTCCTGAAGGTCACTTGTAATTTTTTTTGTCTTCATATGTTTTCAGTTATATTGGATGTATGCCTAGGAGCAGAATTACTGAGTCGGATAGTAACTATGTTTAACTGAGGAGTTACCAAACTGTTGTCCAAAGTGGCGATAACCATTGATACCACTTTACATTCCCACAGGCAGCACAGAAGGCAAGGTTCTCCACATCTTTGCCAACACTTGCTGTTATGTCTTTATGATTATAGCTATGCTAGTGGGTGTGAAGTGGTATCTTGTGGTTTTGATTTGTTTTCCTAATGGCCAGTCATGTTGAGCATCTTTTTGGTGGTTTGTCATTTGTGTATATTCTTTGAAGAAATGTTAGATACTTAGATCCTTTGTGTTTTTAATTTTTTTAAATTTATTTTTATTATTATTTTTTCTAAGTAAATTCTATGCCCAGTGTGGGGCTTGAATTCGCAACTCTGAGATCAAGATCAAAACCATGCTCTAGGGAAACCCGGGTGGCTCAGTCAGTTAAGCCACTGCCTTCTGCTCAGGTCATGATCCCAGGGTCCTGGGATCAAGTCCTGCATCGGGCTTCTTGCTCCCCAGGGAGCCTGCTTCTCTCTCTGCCTCTGCCTGTGTTTGCGCGCATGCGCGCGAGTGCTCGCTCTCTCTCTCTCTCTCTCTCTCTCTTTCTCAGAAATAAATAAATAAAATCTCTTCAAAACTGTGCTCTACCAACAGAGCCAGCCAGGCACGCCTACCCTTTTTAATTGGGTTATTTTACTGATTTGAAAGATACATTCTGGATACGAATACCTTTTCAGATACATGATATGCAGATATTTCCTCCTTTGCTGCTACTTTTGAGAGTAACCTGCTCTGCTAGGATGCTTTCCTTTTTCACTTTGATCCCCAAGAGCCTCAAGTTTAAGGGAGCAGACAGGAAGGGAGATTTGGGACATTGCTTTTTTTCAGGATCATCTCCTAGGGTTCATCTTCATTTGTTCATTCTCATAGCAGCTGTTTATTGAGAGCCTGCTTGGTGCCAGATAACTGAGCTAGATAGTGGGTAATTATAGTGAGCAAGGTAAGATACAGTTTGTGTTATGGTTGCAGTTTTGTGGATAGACGACATTAGTCAAAGACTCATACAGATGTAAAACTACCAATGTGGTGAGTGCTGCAAAAAAAGAGGTAGTTTTTAGCCTGTCAAACTTGAAGTGCTAGTGATGGGAAAGGACTGGGTCAAAGTCCTACAAATTTCCTGTCTGCCAGGGCCCTCCCCTTTTCTTTCCTAGGGTGATGAAACCCAGATGTCTGATTAGCTTTTCCCAATTCTACCCCATTCTAGTAAGACCCTTGGCAGAAACCTCCCATGGATTTGATTAGCCACTCTGTCCTGGTCAGTGATTGGAGGAAGGTTTTCAATAATTGTTTCGGATCCACTTCTAAAAGCCAAATTAACTTGAACGGTGTGGAGTTTAAGTGTTATTTAAGAAAATTTCCAGAAATCATCCATTTTATAAGCTTATTAAATATACAGATCTTAGTTTTGAATATTCAGGCATTCTGTTTGGTAGCATATAAAGGAAGATCAGGGGTTTTTTGCAGAGAAGTTATTTCATATAACATTATGAAAAGAGTAACTCATAATTGACAGCTTGGAAAAAAACATTAAAAGCATAATGTAGTTTTGAATCCTGTGGTTTCCATAGGTTATGTTTAATTCTGGGATGAATGGTCAGGTTTTCTATGAGGACACTGATCACTTTTTGTGTGTGTGTGTGTGTGTGTGTGTGTGTGTGTTTTCCTCTCATCCCCAGGACTCTCTGGAGGAAAAGCGGAAGCGGCAGCGGTCTGAACGCCTGGAACGGATTTTCCAACTTAGTGAGGCTCATGGGGCCCTGGCACCTGTGTATGGGACTGAAGTCCTGGATTTCTGTACCCTGCCCCAACCTGTTGCCAGCCCCATCGGCCCTCGTTCTCCTGGCCCCAGCCACCCCACCTTTTGGACTTATACCGAGGCTGCCCGCCAGGCTGTACTGTTTCCCCAGCAACGACTAGACCAGCTGTCAGAAATCATTGAGAGGTTGGCAGGGCTAAGTGCTAATGGGAACCGGGTCTTGGGGCCTCTGAGTGGATATAGTGGTTAGGGCTGGTGAAGGTGCACTTTTGGGGCCTTTCAGAGTTCCATCTTTTATACTGCTTGCCTTCTTCCTTCACAGGTTCATCTTTGTCATGCCTCCTGTGGAGGCACCTCCCCCTTCCCTGCATGCCTGCCACCCACCTCCTTGGCTGGCCCCACGTCAGGCAGCCTTCCAAGAGCAATTGGCCTGTGAGCTCTGGCCACGGGCTCGTCCTTTGCACCGTATTGTGTGTAACATGCGCACCCAGTTCCCTGACTTGAGGCTCATCCAGTATGACTGTGGTAAGTTCATTGGTCAGTAAGGATCCCTAGACCTTTTCCCCCACCCTCTGTGAGTAGGCAAAGACAATATCAAAGGGATGCTGTAGCTTGATTTTTGTGAATTTCATTAAACATCAGCCAGTTTTTCAGGCTATGCTTATAGGCAGGATGGAGAAATGTAGACCTTATGATGGATTCTTGGCATTCATGGATTTGACTTCGCTGAAAGTTGAAAATGTGTGTTAACTCATGCATTTGGTAATTATTTTATGAGTATCTGTTGTATTTTACACTTAGGATACGGTGGCAAATAAGATAGCACAGCAGAGAGTTTTCAGATTCATGGGGAAGGGTGCAAGGTGGTACAAGACTGCACAGTAAATAGTAAGTTGTGTTTTAGGAAAACACAAGGATCTTCCTGTCTCTGGTTAGAATCGTTTTTTGGTTAGAATGCATTTGGCTGCAGGTATTGGAAAACTGAATAGTGGCTTGAACCGCAAGAGCATTTATTGTTTCCTTAATGAGAAATTCTGAGAATAGTGGTATATGACTGATTCAGTTTACTGATGTTTTCGTGGACCCAGGACCTTCTGTCTTTCTCCCATCCTTAGCTTTTATCTTCTTGTTCTCATGTTTATTTATTGATGGTTCTACCATGGCTGCCACAACTCCAGGGAGTGCAGCCGTGCTCTGAGCAGGAAACAGGGCCTGAGATAAAATATTCTCAGCAAGTTTCTCTTTTTGGGGGGTGGGAAGAAAGTTCTCATTGACGATGCTTCATAGCTCACTGCTTTAATTTGGGCCATATGCCCATCCCTAGAATAATCTCTGACAAAGGGAAATGGCAAAGAGGAACTATGGCTTTTTTATTTTTATTTTTGTTTTTTAAAGATTTTATTTATTTATTTGACAGAGAGAGATCACAAGTAGGCAGAGAGGCAAGCAGGGAGGGGGGGGAAGCAGGCTCCCCGCTGAACAAGGAGCTAGATGTGGGGCTCGATCCCAGGACCCTGGGATCATGACCTGAGCCAAAGGCAGAGGCTTAACCGACTGAGCCACTCAAGCGCCCCAACTATGGCTTTTCTAGACCAGTCATGATTTATCTTTTGGGGTTGGATTGGGCTTATCATCCCTGGATCAAAGGATCTCTGCCAGGGTGTCTACAGTGTAAATCAGGTTCTATTATGCAAGAGTATCTATTGGACAGTAGCGAATTGTTTCTGCAACAACCCAGCAGAGATGTTTCTTCAGTAACATGTTTGGAGATTTTGTAAATGGCCTTAGAATGTAAGACAGCAAAATTTTTATTAATGTATGTTCAAGAAATATTTTAGTAAAAAAACAATTTTGTAACATTTGAAGCCATTGAGAGTAAGTAGACAAATTGAAGTCTTTGTTAAAAGCATTTAAACTGATTCATCAGAAACATTATAGAAGGTATTTATGTGTTTGATGGGAGGTTGAATTAGATAACCTCATAGGATCCTCTCTTAATGGTTATGATCTTAGGGATCTTCAGTCCTTGTATGTAAGTCGTAACATCCAGTGGATGTTGTTGATGTCTGTCCTGTGAATCTGTTGTGTGTTTCAGCTGGCATAACTCAGAGTAGCTCCTTAAAGATTTCCTTCCTGTTCATATACCATTGAGGGTTTCCTTTTTTCCCCTGAGGGTCTATATGTTATCCCACCCCCAGTTAGACATAGAAGGTAGATCCTAGACAGGAGCAGACTGAAGAGGGGGATCCCATAAAAGAAGAAAATAAAGTTGAATACATTTTTAAAAAATATTTAATTAGGGATTCCCTGGTGGCTCAGTCGGTTAAGCCGCTGCCTTCGGCTCAGGTCATGATCCCAGGGTCCTGGGATCAAGTCCCACATTGGGCTTCTTGCTCAGTGGGGAGCCTGCTTCTCTCTCTGCCTCTGCCTGCCACTTTGCTTGCTTGTGCTCCCTTTCCCTGACAAATAAATAAATAAAATCTTTTAAAAAATTAATTAACTTATTTTAGAGAGCATGTGTATGGGGATGGGATGGGAAGGGAGAGGAAGAGAGAATCTGCACTGAGCGTAGAGCCCAACACGGGGCTCAGTCTCACAACCCTGAGATCATAACCTAAGCCGAAACCAAGAGTCAGACACTGAGCCACCCAGGCGCTCCTAAAGTTAATTTTTCTTTTTAAGATATTTTTACTTATTTGACAGACAGAGATCACAAGTAGACAGAGGCAGGCAGAGAGAGAGGAGGAAGCAGGCTCCCTGCTGAATAGAGAGCTCGATGCGGGGCTTGATCCCAGGACCCTGAGATCATGACCTGAGCCGAAGGCAGAGGCTTTAACCCAGTGAGCCACCCAGGCACCCCTAAAGTTAAATATTTTTGATCTCTTAGGCTAATTGAAACCCTCAGCTAAAAAAAGCTTTTATTATTTTTCAGCTAGAGTCTTTCAGTGCTAAGTGTTCTCCCTATTCCAGCTTATAACAAGCTCCCCATACCCTTCATTTTTCGTCAGGAAAATTGCAAACATTGGCAGTGCTGTTGCGACAGCTAAAGGCGGAGGGCCACCGGGTGCTCATATTCACCCAGATGACCCGGATGTTGGATGTATTAGAACAGTTTCTCACCTACCATGGCCACCTCTACTTGCGTCTGGATGGGTCTACTAGAGTTGAACAGAGACAGGTAACCCGGACATCTGCAGCCCTTTGAGGCTCACCTCAGCTACTGTCTCCATTTTCTAGACCTCAGAGTCCAGAAGGGGCCCCACTAAGCCTTGGGTCTGTGTGGGTGGCTGTGTCTCCTGATACAGTCTTTTTTCTTTCTCTCTAGGCTTTGATGGAACGATTCAATGCAGACAAACGCATATTCTGCTTCATCCTTTCAACTCGGAGTGGGGGTGTGGGTGTGAACCTGACAGGAGCAGACACTGTTGTTTTTTATGACAGCGACTGGAATCCCACCATGGATGCTCAGGCCCAGGATCGCTGTCACCGAATTGGCCAGACCCGAGATGTCCACATCTACAGGTATTGCCTACTCTCCCCTCATTTTGCATCCTCTTTACTGGTAGGGTTTTATTAATCTGTTTGGCTGTTTACACATCGCCTTCATCACTCCCTAGACTTATCAGTGAACGGACAGTGGAGGAGAACATCCTAAAAAAGGCAAATCAGAAGAGAATGTTGGGAGACATGGCCATTGAGGGAGGCAACTTCACCACAGCCTATTTTAAACAGGTACTAAGATCTTCCAGTCTATGCAGGAGACAACTGCTGTGCCCGTAGGGGTTGCTTCTGCTTATTAAAGTCGATTCTGGGGCACCTGGGTGGCTCAGACTGTTAAGCGTCCACTCTTGGTTTCAGCTCAGGCTGTGATCTCATGGGATTGAGTTGTGCGCTGGGCTCCGCAGTCAGCAGGGAGTCTGCTTGAAAGATTCTCTCCTTGTGCCCCTCCCCTCAAGTTCCTGCGCTCTCTTTTTCTTTTTCTCTGAGATAAATGCTGGATGTATTAGAACAGTTAAACAGTAAATCTTTAACAAAAATAAGTAAATAAGATGCTTTGGTCTCCACAGATCTGCCTCTTCAACTAGTGGCATTCCTGATTATTTCTAAGAGCTTTTATTTCATAGTAGACTTGGGTCCAGCATTCCATTGGCTCTGACACTTCCCTCTCTTCTCTCCAAAGCAGACCATCCGAGAGCTGTTTGATATGCCCCTGGAAGAGCCATCTGGCTCATCTGTACCCTCTGCCCCTGAAGAGGAGGAAGAGACTGTAGCCAGCAAGCAGACCCATATTCTGGAGCAGGTGAGAAAAGAGCAGGCACTCTCTAGAGTAGAGCTAATAGTTAAGGTGTGGGCTGTCTGGGGTGAAAGAACATTTCTGCTGCTTCCCAAATGACTGTTGGCCTTTAGGAGTTGTGAGTAGATTGCTTATTGGCTCATAAGATTTCATAGAAGAAAGGATTTGGAATCCTCAGTTACTTGTTTGAATTCTAATAGTACCTGTTACTAGCTGTGTTTGTTAAGCCAAGTCTGCTTCATCTTCTGAGCCTGGAATCTTGCTTTTCACCTTTCTAAACTGCTAATGGGAAGGAAGTAACTGAGGATGAAATGGAATAGTGGAAGTAAGAAGTGCTTTGTGTGTGGTGTGACCTCTTGTTTTCCAGATACTGATTAATACATAATAGAATCATTTGGGGAACCTTTTGGCTTTTTATTTTAATTTGTTTTAAGTAGGCTGCATGGCCAACGTGGGGCTCGATGAACACACGACCTTGAGATTAAGAGTCATTTGCTCTACTGACTGAGCCAGCCAGGTGACCCTAAAGAGCTTTTTAAAGGATTGATTCCTAGGAGCCCATCTGAGAATCTACTGAGTTGTGATTTGGCAGGGGCAAAGGCTGGGCATTTGTATTTTTTCAGAGGTAGATGTTGGGAACTATAAGGTACAGTATGAAGGTGCTTTTCCCTGCACACACTCTAGGTTGTGTCCCTCGGTGACTTCAGTGTGTGCTTTCTGGCTGTTCATCACAGGGGAAAAAACCAGAGGTGGTTAGTCTGTTATCAAGAGGTATCTCAGTGCAAAAAGGAGTTAGGGATTTTTTGTAATTACAGCTTTCTGGGAGTGCTCTCTTAAGGAGACAGAAGGCGGACTTGAATGGAAAAGGAAGCGGAGCTAGAGGTTTTTAAAACAGATGCTTTCTCACTAGTGGGCTTCCAAGTGAGATCTAGTTTATCCTATGTGGAATACTGCATTGCTTTGATAACTTCGAGGGCTCAGAAGAGAGTTGAGTTCAGTTATATACCTGGTTTGGTATAAATGTGGCCTCAGATTTTTGTCTGAACCAAACCACAGGTTGTAGAATTCTTTAATTCTCGTGGTTTTTCTTCCCACACCTTTGCAGGCACTGTGTCGGGCAGAGGATGAAGAGGATATCCGTGCAGCCACCCAGGCCAAGGCCGAACAGGTGGCTGAGCTTGCAGAATTCAATGAGAATGATGGGTTTCCTGCTGGTGAGGGAGAGGAGGCCAGCCGGCCTGGGGCTGAGGATGAAGAGATGTCCCGAGCTGAGCAAGAAATCGCTGCCCTTGTAGAACAGGTCAGTGTTGGACCCACTAGTTCTCAACCTCACCCTTCACAGCTTCTTCCTCTGGGCCTTATGATCCTCCTCCTGTCTTCTCTGGTGAAAATAAGGATATTGGGCCCCGGTTATCAAGTCCCTATGTTGTTGATTACCACTGTTCCTTCCCACAGCTGACCCCCATTGAGCGCTACGCCATGAAATTCCTGGAAGCTTCACTGGAGGAGGTGAGCCGAGAGGAGCTCAAGCAAGCAGAAGTGAGTATTTCTAGGAGGTGGGGATGGAAATGAGAAGTGTCTGCTTTCTACCCACTCCCGACCCTGCTTGCCTCCCTCTGACCGCCTGCCGTTTGGGCTCTCTTGTTGGTAGGAACAAGTGGAAGCTGCCCGCAAGGATCTGGACCAAGCCAAGGAGGAGGTGTTCCGCCTACCCCAAGAGGAGGAGGAGGGGCCAGGGGCTGGGGATGAGGTTTCCTGTGGGACTGGTGGAGGCAGTCACCGGCGCAGTAAGAAGGCCAAGGCCCCTGAAAGGCCAGGGACTCGCGTCAGTGAGCGTCTTCGTGGAGCCCGGGCTGAGACTCAAGGGGCAAACCACACTCCTGTCACATCCACCCATCATACCCGCAGCACTTCCACAACCCCACGCTGCAGCCCTGCCAGGGAGAGAGTTCCCCGGCCAGCACCTAGGCCTCGACCCACTCCAGCTTCAGCTCCTGCTGTAATTCCTGCCCCAATCCCCGTTCCAATTCCTGCCCCGATCCCCATTTCAGCCCCAAATCCAATAACCATGCTTCCTGTTCATATCTTGCCTTCTCCCCCACTGCCTCCTTCACAGATTCCTCCCTCTTGTTCTTCTGCCTGTACCCCTCCTCCTGCCTGTACCCCTCCACCAGCTCATACGCCACCTCCCACCCAAACTTCTCTCTCAACTCCTTCCTCCCCTCTCCTGCTTGGTCTACCTTCTGTGCCCGTTTCTCCCCCAGTCACCAACCTCTCCTTGGGCTTGGGGCCTGAGACAGAGCTGTGTGCACAAGCATTGGCATCTACCGAGTCCCCGGAGCTGGCTGATTTGGCCAGTTCCGAGACGTCCCCGCTTACTCTTGTGCCCCCTAAGGATCTGTTGCCAGTTGCTGTTGAGATCCTGCCTATATCAGAGAAGAACCTTTCTCTCGCCTCTTCTGCACCTAGCCCAACCCTGGAGGCTGACAGCGTCCCCAACGGTCAAGAGCAGGAAGTGCCAGAGCCTGCTGAGGGGACCGTCCTCACAGTGCTGCCTGACGGTGAGGAGGTGCCCTCGTGTCTGAGTGAGAGCAATGGGCTGGATCTCCCACCTTCAGGAGCATCTGATGAGCTACTTCCGGAGCCAGTGGAGGCTGACAAGAGCTCAGAAGAGCTGATGGAGGCCCAGACCCCAACCTCCAGCCCAGAGAAGCCACAGGAACTTGTTTCACCAGAGGTCGCAGCCCCATCAACCTCATCCTCTGCCACCTCCTCACCTGAGAGTCCTTCACCTGCCCGGCCCCCTCGGCGTCGCACCAGTGCTGATGTAGAAATAAGGGGTCAGGGGGCTGGTCGGCCAGGGCAGCCTCCAGGCCCCAAAGTGCTCCGCAAGCTGCCGGGACGGCTGGTGACCGTGGTTGAGGAGAAGGAATTGGTGAGGCGACGGCGACAGCAGCGGGGAACTGCCAGCACCCTAGTGCCTGGGGTGTCTGAGACTGGTGCCAGCCCGGGAAGCCCATCTGCCCGCAGCATGTCGGGGCCAGAATCTTCACCTCCCGCCAGTGGGCCCTGTGAAGCTGCTCCCCCATCCACACTGCCCACCCCAACCCAGCAGCCCTTCATAGCTCGCCGTCGCATTGAGCTGGGGGTGACTGGTGGGGGCAGCCCAGAGAATGGAGACGGGGCACTGCTTGCCATCACCCCTCCAGCTGTGAAACGTCGGAGGGGGAGGCCCCCCAAGAAGAACAGGTCTCCAGCAGATGTTGGGCGAGGGGTGGATGAGGTACCTTCATCCACCTCTAAGGGAAAAACCAACGGGGCTGACCCAGTCCCTAGGGCTGAGACCCTTATTGTGGCGGAGCCTGTCCTGGGACCCCAGCTTAGTCCTGGGCCCCAGCCTCTTGGAGCCCAGCCAATTCACAGACCAGAGCCCATCATCCTATCACCTGTGGAGAAAAGAAGGCGTGGGCGGCCCCCTAAGGCACGAGATTTGCCCATTCCTGGGACCATTTCCTCTCCAGGGGATGGCAACTTAGAGAGCCGGACACAGCCACTCCCGCTACCACCTCCCCTGCCACCACTCCCACCACTCCTAGCCTGTCCCACTGCTACTGTCGCCAACACTGTCACCAATCTCACCATTTCAACATCCCCACCCAAGCGGAAGCGGGGCCGACCTCCCAAGAATCCACCATCACCTCGGCCCAGCCAGCTCCCTGTCTTGGACCGTGACAGCTCTTCTGTCCTTGAGAGCTGTGGATTGGGGAGGCGGCGGCAACCCCAGGGCCAGGGGGAGAGTGAGGGCAGTTCCTCTGACGAGGACGGAAGCCGCCCCCTCACCCGCCTGGCCCGCTTGCGGCTTGAAGCGGAGGGAATGCGGGGACGAAAGAGCGAAGGGTCCATGGTGGTGGCTGTAATTCAGGATGACTTGGATTTAGCAGATAGTGGGCCAGGCGGGTTAGAATTGACACCTCCTGTGGTCTCGCTAGCTCCAAAACTGCGCTCCACCCGCCTGCGTCCAGGGTCTCTAGTCCCCCCACTAGAGACTGAGAAGGTGCCTCGCAAACGGGCAGGGGCCCCAGTTGGCGGGGGTCCTGGGCTGGCAAAGCGGGGCCGCCTACAGCCTCCAAGTCCCCTGGGACCTGAGGGTTCAGTAGAGGAGTCTGAGGCTGAAGCCTCAGGTGAGGAGGAGGAAGGGGATGGGACCCCACGACGCCGGCCTGGCCCCCGCCGACTTGGTGGGGCCACCAACCAAGGGGACCAGCGCATTCTGCGTAGCAGTGCCCCTCCCCATCTGGCTGGCCCTACCATTAGTCACAGAGGCCGCAAGGCCAAGACGTGAGTGGGCTGCCCCTCCACCTAGGCTTTCCGCCATGGCCCCTCTCCCTCCACAACCAGGCCTGACTCTGTTAACCACTACTTGAAGTCTTGAGGGGGAAAGCCTCCTGGGAGTCATAGGGGCCCTCTCCCTTCTTTCCACCAAAGTAGGGGGTAGGCAACTGGTTGTCATGGAAATGGGGCTCTTCACATACCCCCTTCCCTTCCACCCCACATGGCTGGGCAGTGTTAAGGGTGGCAAGATAGTCTCTGTCCCCACCCCCTTGTACTTGATTCCCCAGCTATCTTTCACAGCCCCCCGCCCTTAGGGGAAGGGAGAGGGGCTTCTCTCTACCATGAGTTTTTTTTTTTTTTTCTTTTTTTTTTAAGAAGAAAAAATAATAAACTTAGTTTCTGTATGAGCATCCGCGTAAGGAGGCTTCTGATTTTCTGGTCTGGTGGAGGGTTGGGTGGGAACTTGGGCATCATTTTCTTCCTCTCGTTCTTGCCAAAACCCTAGTACCTGATATCTAACCCAGAATTATGTGTCTTTGAGGCAGAAATCCCGCAAGAGGAGGAAAGATTGGCAAATCTGATCTGGTAGGGTGCCTTTCCCTAAATTTTCAGTTTTAAGTCACTCCAACTCATACTTTTTCTCTCCTCCTATTCCCTTAGTTCCTGGACTTTCACTCAGAGCTCTCTGATGCCTCAGACTTTTCCCTGCTTTCACCCCTCTTGTTCAGGTGCTTTCACTCCTTTTCCAGAAGGCAGGCATCCTACCTTCAGTCGCTCCATCCCGCACTCTTTGCTTTCCTCCACCTAGCCAAACTAGTTTGAGTCAGCCACGCCCCTTTCTGAGCTCCTGGGGCCTTTTGGGTGGTGGCTGGCCACCCAACCCCACCCCCGGGCTTGGCTTGGAGACCTGAGTCAGCTCCATCTCCACCCAAGCCAAATCAAACCAGAGGCAGGAGCCGAAACTCGCAGTCCCTCGAGGCCCATAGCCAGGTAAGAGCCCCTGTTCGTTTTTTATATTTTCTTTGGTCTCACCTCCCTAAACCCTCTCCTTGCATTCTCCCCCTAATGACTGTGTCTATGTTCACCACATCGTCAGTTCTTTCCTCATATCCCCTGTCCTGCAGCTTTGTGGCAGAGAGTCTTCGTGCTCTGCTTATCTTGCTTCCTGTCACTCTAACCCTTGTTGCTTGTGTTCAGAGAACTGCAAATGGCTCCATTTTGTATAGCATGTAGGGGGATGGTTGGAGATGAGGGTGGAAAGGTGGTTTGATGCCACAGCTCAGAGGAGCTGAGAAGTTAGGGAGATGAGAGATGATTAAGCAGGGCATCATTATGCAGGTTTCTGTGTGGGTTATGAGGTCATGTTGTTACTCTGAATATATTGGGTGGCCTGGGTTAAAATGGAGAAAAGAGGTAGCAGGGAGTCAGCATAGCAAAGGAGGCCCAATTTGGGGAGGTATGGTTTTACTGATGTTCAGCTTCCTCAGCTAAGAAGAGAGCTTAGATGGGTCCTTTCCCTCTGCTTTCTCCCATCTCTGTGTTCTCATCAACTCTGTTTTCACATGAGACAGCTGCTGTGCTTGAAGTGGGGTAGCAGGGCTCAGGGTGCCATTTCATGAGCCCTCCTTAATATTCACGAGCAGCTTTTGAGGGACTTCAGAGAATGTTAAGACCCTTTGAAATACAGTTTAAAATCACTGATTTGTGGAGTCTGATTCCTGCCAGCTTTTGAGATTCTGTGTTTCTCCTGCTTGTCAGTGTGCACCTGTCATTGTGTTTTTCCCTACTTGTCAAAACAGTTAAGTAATACAGATAATGCTACGTTTGTGCCGGCTTGCCTTTAAACACTCAGAATCTTAGGCTGAGAATAAAGGATTCCGGCCGAACGTTTCCTCTCTTGGTCTGTGAGTCATGAGAGGAATTCCCCAGTAAGGCAGCATTCCTGAGAGTTGGGCTAGGTCACAAGGACACATCAGAGAGAGGGGCGGAGTCTGACCGACCCAGGCCAATGGCTCAGTTGTTGGGCTTACAAGTACCTTGACTGTCGCCCACAGGTGATGGAGGACGAGGAGAAGGCAGTGGACACCTTGGTGAGCAACACGGAAGCTGCTCATCCTGCATCCCCCGTCCGCTGCTGCCGGCTCCGCCTCCGCTGCTTGGCGGCTGCTAGCATTATCTGTGGCTGCTCTTGCCTGGGAGTCGTGGCCCTGGTGTTTGCCATCAAGGTGAGGAGCGCAATTCCCGTGGGAGCAGAGGGGTGGCTGTAGTTAGGTGATGGATTAGTGTATTTGATCTATGTGCACTGATCACACAGCTGCTAAGTACTTGTCACAGTTTGGCTCTGGGCCTGGTGTCAGAAATAAGACATGCTTCTGGCCCTCAGAGTGCCCACAGTCTAATGAAAGAGAGCGCTGTGAACATGGGTAATTAATGCAATGTGGCTCATCAGTATTGTGATGGAGGAAACACAAGGTATTCTGGAAGCAAGGGAGGATATATATGTGTGATTACATACCTGTGTATGTAGAGTAGGTGACAGGAAAGTAATCTTAAAGGATGAGTGACTAAGGGTTGAAAGGGCATTCCAGGTAAAGGGAGCAGTGTGTACAAAGGCCTGGGCTCTTCGTTCCCCATGACTGGACCAGTGAGGAATGGTGACAGATGAAGCCCAAGGGCCCAGATTCCCAAGGGTCTCCCAATGCTGTGCTTCAAGTTTAAACTTTATCTTGAAAGTACTGGGCGGAGGGGGGCCGGTGCACCTGGGTGGCTCAGTGGGTTAAGCCTCTGCCTTTGGCTCAGGTCATGATCTCAGGGTCCTGGGATCAAGCCCTGAATTGGGCTCTCTGCTCAGTGGGGAGCCTGTTTCCTCCTCTCTCTCTGCCTGCCTCTCTGCCTACTTATGATCTCTGTCAAATAAATAAATAAAATATTTTTAAAAAGAAAGTACTGGGGAGTACTTTAAAGAGTTTTTGCAGAGGAGAGTGACATGGTCAGGTTTGTGTTCTAAGGCCTGCATGGAGATTGGGTTGGAAGGGGCAGGACTGGAGGCAGCTGAGCAGTGATTAGAGCAGTCTATAGCAGTTGGGGAGAAGCTGTGGGGTTTTTGAGAGGGCTCCACCATTTCCAAACACCTGACCAAAACTGCATGTTTACTTTTTTTTTTTAAAGATTTTATTTATTTATTTGACAGAGACAGCAAGAGAGGGAATACAAGCAGGGGGAGTGGGAGAGGGAGAAGCAGGCTTCCCACTGAGCAGGGAGCCCGAGGTGGGGCTGGATCCCAGGACTCTGGGATCATGACCTGAGCCAAAGGCAGGCGCTTAACGACTGAGCCATCCAGGCGCCCCCACATGCACCTTTTGAAAGGCCACACAGGCTAACTTAAATGTCACATGGGAATTTTCTCAATCCTGGTTTTATTTTAATAATCAGAAACTGTATTCTTATGATCTTGAGACTTTCTGGCTTCATCAGATCAAAATCATAAAAAGAATTCTTAATAAAACGATGAGGCCCATTGGGCTAATGAGAAGGGGGTGGTGTTTGGCTGGACGGGAGGGAAAGACTCCAAGATATCTCTCGGTTTCTTGCCAAGGATTCCAAATTCTGAATGAATGTGGGATGAGTAGAAAAGGATTGGGGATAAAAGGTTTGAAAAGTACTTTCCCATATGTGATCTTGTGAGCTAACAATGGCTACTTGGAAAAGTACACAGAGCTGAGTAGAAACCTTATTTTGTAGATGAGGCATGAGAAATAGACATTGGAAAGGGAAAAGACATTTTATTTCAGGGGGTTTGGGTGTCAGGTTTTGAGCCATTACAAGGATGGAGGATTGGTGTGGGGCAGTGGGCACTTTGGGGAAGAAGCAGGGGAAGAACCTAACCAAAAACCTGCCCCCGCAGGCGGAAGAGCGGCATAAGGCAGGCCGGTTGGAGGAGGCAGTGCACTGGGAGGCCCGGGCCCGGAACTTCATCCTGGCCAGCTTTACTGTCTGGTTTGCTGTCCTCATTCTGGGCCCCCTGCTTCTGTGGCTGCTCTCCTATGCCATCGCCCAGGCTGAGTGACCCTGGGTGGCCTCTGCTGAGAGTCAGCAAGACCTCCTGGATCCTGCAGTGCGGCATTGCTAGCGTCTGAGGCCAGCAGTGGTCCTTCCTGGCTGGAAGGATGATGCCTCTCTCAAAAGGCTTTGGAAGAGCTCTTCTAGACCTTTCTAAAAGGGGGCAGCAGCTTAAAACTGTTGAGGGGAGGCCAGCCTGCTCTGTTCTTTCAGTGCCCACCATCCCCTATTTCCCCCAGCCTGCTACATCCTAGGGGCCTCGACCCAGAGGTGGGGTTGAAGACCAGGCCTGATTTTATTAGAGTTTGTTTTGTAATAAAAATCTTTTTTAGTGGTGAAATGCTCCTGTCTAATTGTTGTTCCCCTACTTCCCCTGGCCCTTGGCGAGAGCCAGACCGACATCTGACTGATGGCAAAAGTCTGCATTTTCCCTTACTTAGGAGCTGCAAGAGGGTTTTTCTTCTTTTTTCCTTCTTCTGGAAGTTTCCCTTCTTGGAAAGACCCCAGCTTCTCCCTTGCACATCAACAGAGAGCCCCTGTGGCCAGATAAGACGAGGAGCAGCTGCTCCTGTATTTATGGAGTGCTTCCTATATTCCAAGCTGTGTTCTTAAGCACTTTCTGTTACTTAACTCCTTCACCCCTCACAGCCACTCAGGAAGAGTGTTTTCACTCATTTCATTTTATAGTTGAGGAAGCCGGCACCCAAGGTCATACAGCTAGTGAGATTCTGAGCTGGCATTGAACTCAGAGGCTTTGGTTCCAGAGTTGAGAGAGGAATGAAAGGGATGGCGGCAGCAGGTGAATTTCTGCCCTGGATGTGAAACTCTGTAGGATTATCATGAATTTTTATATCCTTTATCTTGGGCTCTCCCGGTAATATTTTAAACACATTTTACACCTGATCTTAGCCAAAAGGCCGAGAAACGATTAAACATATTTCAAATTGTGAAGCATATCATATATGTAGGAAAATATCCAAAAGGAATACATAGCTTTTAAGTTAACACAAAGCCAACATCTGAAAACCATCATTCAGTCAAGAAATGGAACATTGAGAGCACTCCAAAACCTCCTTTAGACCCTCCCAATCACTACTCCTTCCTTTCTTCCCACGGATACCTAGCATTCTGACTTCTAACAGTGGAGTTTAGTTTTGCCTGCATTTGAACACTATATAAATGGAGTCCTATGTATTCTTTTTATGTTTGACTTCTATGACTTAATATTGTTGGTGAGATTCATCAATATTCGGTGTCGCTGTCGTTGTCATCAGACCGTAGAGTACCCCATTACATGACTTTGTTAACAGCTTAGCCGTTATCTGTGGGTGAACTTTTGGGATGATTCCATTTGGGGGATATTATGAATCTTGCTACTGTGGACATTCTTACACATGTCTCTTGGAGTACATGTGCCCTGGGAACTGAACTTTTGGGCTATTTCACCATAATTCAGAGACCAGCAGAGCACCTAAAGGAATTAAAGGTATTTGTTGCACACTAAAGAGAGAGGTTTAAAGGGGAAGATGGTTGTCTTCAGTGTTCCAAAGTGCTCCAGGAAAGAAAAGTGAAGAGTATCCATTGCTGGTCCCAGAGGTTAGAGTTACAACACTGGGTAGAAGCCATACCTAGGGCAGTGGCTCTCAATCAGCTTCATAATAGAACCACTTGGGGAGCTTTAAAAAGTACTTATGCCTGGACTTCAGCCCTACAGATGTCGATGGAATCGGTGTAAAATGCTGCCTGCCTGGGCACATTTTAGAGAGATTTGTTTATTTATTTATTTATTTTTAGGTCTTTCTATTTTTAAACTCAATTTTGAAAAAATTTCAAACCTACTGAACAATAAAAGAATAGTACAGTGAACTCATGTGTGCTCTTCACCTAGGTTTAAAATTTTTCACGTTTGTTTTACCATGTTTCACATTTACCACGTGTTTCACCACATTTGTTTTAAGATCTTTCTAAATACACATATTGTTGGGGCGCCTGGGTGGCTCAGTGGGTTAAAGCCTCTGCCTTCGGCTCAGGTCATGATTCCAGGGTTCTGGGATCGAGCCCTGAATCAGGCTCTCTGCTCAGCAGGGAGCCTGCTCCCCACTCTCTCTGCCTGTCTCCTCTGCCTACTTGTGATCTCTGTCTGTCGAATAAATAAATAAAATCTTTTAAAAAAATAAATACACATGTTGTTATTGCGGAGCCATTTGAGAATAAGCGGAAGGCCCTTCATTCCTAAATTCTTTTTTTTTTTTTAATTTTACTTATTTGACAGATCACAAGCAGGCAGAGAGAGAGGAAGGGAAGCAGGCTCCCTGCCAAGCAGAGAGCCCGACGCGGGGCTCGATCCCAGGACCCTGAGATCATGACCGGAGCCGAAGGCAGAGGCCTTAACCCACTGAGCCACCCAGGCGCCCCATTCCTAAATTCTTATTTACAGTTTTTAGTGTCAGTATGGTCTCAGATTGTTTTTTAGTTCAATTTGTTTTATCCATTACTGTCATCCTTCTTAAAATACTTGGTTGGGGTATAATTTACATGAAGTAAAGTGCACAGATCTTAAGTGTGTGGCTTGGTGAATGTTTCATATAAATCCATCTGTATAATCACCACCTAGATGAATAGAACATTTCTAGCACATTAGAAGGCTCCCTCGTGGCCCTCTCCGTCTCATTATTCTTTTTGTTTCTGATTTTGACCAGTGGAAATTGCATCAGCCTGGTTCTTTTGTCCTGATAAGTCCCCACATTTCTTCACTTGCTTTCTGGCACAAATTATTCCAGGCTCATCTTACACTTTCTCTGCTCCAGCCTGGGAATTGGTCATTTCTCCCAAGGAATCCTGGTTCCTTCAACTGGGACCTGTCACGTTGAAATCAGTATCTAGACTAGTGGTGCTCATTCTCCTGAGATGTGACTGCTTCTAGGCCCTTTCAGAGGTTAAAGCTAGAAAATATCTATTTTTAAATCTATGTTTAAAATTATACCTCCAGGGGCGACTGGGTGGCTCAGTGGGTTAAGCCTCTGCCTTCAGCTCAGGTCATGATCCCAGGGTCCTAGGATCGAGCCCCACATCAGGCTCTCCGCTCGGCAGGGACCCTGCTTCCTCCTCTCTCTCTGCCCGCCTCTCTGCCTACTTGTGATCTCTGTCAAATAAATAAAATCTTTAAAAATAAATAAATAAAATTATACCTCCAATTTCAATCAGTCATAAGATTCTTTCTCTCCCTTTCCCATCTCAAATTCCATAGTCCCATATTAAGAACCTTGGCTGCCAAATACATCAATATGTTTATTCATTTGCAAATATATATAAATATAAAAATATATTCACTTTCTGAATATTTCTGAATAATCCTATTATAATAACAATAAGCCTACTAAGTAAAGCTCAAGTTTTCTTTGCAATTATTTCGTCTTTAGATTGGTGGTATAAAGTCAAAATACTCTGTTAAAAAGTTACTTGGATTCGTTTTTCTCTTATATGGTTGTGATCCCAAAGTGACATTTCTAAGATAGTTGTTAGAAGTAAATGAATTCATTCTGTGCCTCTTTTGCTGGAACAGGATCTCCACAAGGGTAAGGACTCCCTCCGCCCCCGCCTTCCCCCTCCCGCCTCCCCCCCCGTCCCGCCGCTGATAGTTTAGCGTTTAGACGCTCGGCAAATATTTATTGAATGAGTAGGTGACTGCCAGGGTTGAGCTGTGCACTGAAAAGTCTTAAGAAGTAAGTCGCTCCTGGCAATATCTCAACTCGCCAGGCTTAGAACAGAGTGTGATACTCCCCAAGGCTTATGGGAGGCGGTGGTAGAAGACTGGGAAAATGTATAACCCCAGACGGTGAGCATGAGAGCTTTGGAGGTATTCAAGAATCCGAGCGGCCGGAGGACTAAGAAGCCACTTCTGGTTGACGTGCCGTGGTTCGTCCAAGTCCACACCAGGTGGCAAGTTGGGGATCCAAGCTGCGAGCTCCGAGAGTTTTAAGAGCTGGAGGCGGCCCCTGAAAGCATACACTTTGGACCAGGCGGCCAATTTTAAAAAGAGCGGATTTGGACAGTGATGCTAGGAAAGGAATGAGGGAGTCATGCCCAAGTCAGCGAACGTGAGGCGCAGCAAGTCCCGCGTCCTACATACCCAGAAGCCACGCCTTCCGGGTAAACCTAACTTCCGGGTCCCGTTCCCGGCCTCCAACCCCACTAGACAACAAGCACTCCGCCCCCGTCATCCCTTGCAGATGCTGTGCGCTAATTGGCTGCATCTGAAGCCCCGCCCCAACGTCTCTGCCTTTGGTAACTCCGAACTCTAAGGCCCGCGCCAACCTCGAGACTCTCCGCTTCCTATTGGACTGCAAATTTCCAATCGGAATTGTTTTTGAACCACAGTTTTCAAGCGCCGCTGGCCATTGGCGGACAGGATGGGGGCGGGGCTTGGGATCGTTGCCGGCGCCGCCCGGGTGTAAGGTAAGGGACGAGAGGCGAACCCCGCGATAGAGCGGCTTCGCGTCGACCCTGGCTTCTCTCTCCTCCCCCGCGGGTGAGCCTGCGCGAGACCCCGCGCCCCCTCCCAGTGCCCGCCCAAGTGCGCCTGCGCAGCAACAGCCACCTTCCAGTGTGCCCCTTCCCTTTTTCCTCCGCACCTTTTCCCTTCCCTCCCCCGCCCCCCTCCCTGCCCTGACACCCCTCCCGCCCCCAGGCCCTTTCGTGGGGTCTCCCCAGCCCTGATCCTTCCCCCACCCCGTCCCCATCCCCGAAGATCCTGGCGCCCCAGCCGCAAGGGCTGCGCCTCCGCGAGCCGCGATGTGCGTCCTCCCAGAGCCTGTGGGCCTCACTGCCCTCACTGTCTTCCGTTTCCCCCACACAGGCCCCCACCACCTTCAGAATGACACTGGACGTGGGGCCGGAGGATGAGCTGCCCGACTGGGCCGCGGCCAAGGAGTTTTACCAGAAGTACGACCCTAAGGACGTCATTGGCAGGTGAGGCTTAAGCCAGGGAAACAGAGGTCCGGAGAGGTCGGGCCCTGGCCAGAACACACGGTTCCATCTGAGGGCTGGATAATTCTTTTTTTTTTTTTTTTTTTTTTTGAGATTATTTATTTATTTATTTATTTGACAGAGAGAGAGAGAGAGAGAGGAGATCACAAGTAGGCGGGGGGGTGGGGGCGGGGAGCAGGCTCCCTGCCAAGTGGAGAGCCGGATGCGGGACTCCATCTTCGGACCCTGAGATCATGACCTGAGCCTTAGGCAGAGGCTTAACCCACTGAGCTACCCAGGCGCCCCTGTATAGTTCTAAATGGGAACGAACAGTGGTTAGTGGAGGACCATTTGGGGACTTAAGTCTTTGGGTCAATCCCCATTTCTTTCACTCATTTATGTGTTCAACAGACGTAGTTAAAGCAACGAAGGTCTGCCAGACACAAAGCTAAACACAGGGAGTATAGAAGAGATTTATGCCTTGGAGAAGAAGTAACTGAAAGAGACACATGAGCATTCAAGTGGTATCAGGTTGTGGGATGGGGCTCAAAACCACAGCTTTTCACAAGGGGTGATCTTTGGGTCTTGAAGGATGAGTAGTGGTTCAGCATGCAGAAAATAGAAGGAAGGCCTCACCTGTAGAGACAGTGACAGGTACACTTATTCATCCAAGGTTTCCTAAGCACGTACAGTGTGCTAGGCGCACTGTGTGAGGCACTGGGGATACAAGTCTCACATGTTTTCTGTTCTCCTGGAGTTTGTATTCCAGTGGTAGAGAGAGACAGTAAACACAAAAACAAGACAACAGTCATCATCTGCTCAGGTGAGGGGATGAGAGTAATTAACGGTGCTGATGCTTGAAGGATGGGCATGAACAGGAGGATATATTTGGGGCAGAGGGAACAGCACATACAAAGGCACAGGCAAGAAAAGGCCTATTCTAAAGCAATAGGCAGATGATCATGGTGACTGGGATGTAGTAAGTGGGACAAGGTGGAGGAGATGAAGTTGGAGAGGTAAATAGAGGCCTTATGCCATGATAAAGAATTTCTATTTTATTCTAGTGAAACTGATGGTTTCAAACAGGGTAGTTAAATTAACATGGTCTCATTTATATTTCTGTGATCTGGGGGCTATAGGAACTCAGCCTTTCTGTGCCTCAGTTTTGCCATTTAGATTGGGAATAAAAATAGACCCTACCTTGTAGGTTGCTGTGAGGATGGGAAGAATTAATATGATAGTCTTAGAACACTTCTGGCACATAGTAAGTGCTCAACATGAGTATGTTACTACATTTAAAAAAGATCATTCTGACTCTTGTGTATAAAATGGATAGGAGGGGGACAAGAATGGATGTGTGGAGACCAGTTAGGAAGCTGTCGATTGATTCAGGCAAGAGATGGTGGTGGTTTAGATTTGAATGGTGGTGGTAGAGATGGGGAGAAGTGTGTCGCGGCCGGCACGACAAATCGACCAGGGTCGAGAGAGTAAGAGGATGCTGAAAAGAAATTAAGAGACAAAGAGATGGGGGCAGGAGGAGCACCAAGGAGGATGTCCAATAGTGCCAAGTTTATTCAAGGCAGCAAGGCATTATATAGCTAACAGAAACAATCATAAGAAAGTATCTATTTTTAGTTGATTACTAAAGAGTTTGCAACATGCACAGAAAATCCTTCAAGCTTTCCCATTATCTGCCAAGCACCAATAGCAGACCCTCCAGCGCCAGATGTACTGACTTCAAGGCTACTCAAGACATAGTTTATGTAAGCACAGCACAGTCTTACAATGGTGTAGTCTATAGCCCGTGCAAGGACAGCAAGGACCAGCCAAGAATTTCTGACCCCGACCAAATCGTCTCTGACTAGCAAACATGTGGGAAGTCACGTAGGCGAGCGCACAACACATAGCACAGACCCTTTCTCAGTGCTACTCGACTTTATCGACCTAAGCCTTTTGTTCGGCTATTCAGCCATTAAAGGAGGCACAAGTCAAGGGCCTGGTTTGGTTCTCGTCTCAAGCCTTATCGTGGCCTCCCACAGAAGTGGGTAGATTGAGGTGATGATTTGAAGAGAGACTGATACAGTTTCCTGAGAGACCAGATATGGGCCATAAGAAGAAGAAAAGTAAATAGGAATAATGTCTAAGGTTTGGGTTTGAGTGCCTGAGTACCATTTTCTGAAATGAGGAAGGCCAAGGAGGATCGGATTGCCGGGAGGGCCGAGCAAGTCAAGAGTTCAGCTTTGGAAATGCGAAGTTTGAGATATCCAGCTGGAGCTGTCAAGTGGGTACATGACCCTGCAGCTCGAGATAGAGCTGTGATAGAGCAATCAGTTTGGGAGGCAGTAGCATATGCATAGTAGCTGGCGAGAAAATATATGGAAAGAAGTGAAAGGGGCCAAGCTCAGACCCTGGGGCATGTCACCATTAAGGAGTTAGAAAAGGAGGAGTCAGCAAGGGAGACTAAGGAGATAGCATCTTTGAGTTAGAAATAAAAACAGGAATAGAATGTGCTTCTAGAAAGCTGGCATGGTCTGCCGTGATCAGTGCTTCTGAAGCCAGGAAAGCAGAAAGGGCTGACTGTTAGATTTGTTCAGACTTCTTTCAGATATCACATGCAGATGTTAAAGAGGCCTTTGGGATCAGGAATTCTGGAAAGGAATCAAAACTTGCGGCAGTGCAGTGGGAGCCATTTGCACAACTGGTACTTAAATCGCCCAGGACAGGACGGTCATCAGGGGGAAAGGGTATCTGGAAAAGAAGAGAGCTGACATCCAAGTCCTAAACTGATGTGGGGTTTCAGGACCAGGTAAAGGAGGATTCACTGAAGCTAGGAGAGCCCTTAGAGAAGAACAATGGTTCCACTGCCATGGGGTGCAGAGAGATCAGTTTCGGAGAAAGCAGGTCAGGGAATAGGGTTCGTTAGCCTCTCATTCCAGCATTACTGTAGCAGCAGCATCTCTGGTCTCTGTCTTTTCCCTGTGTTTCTCCTGCACAGTAAATTACCTGTACACTCTCACTAAATGAGTTCCCAGAGTGCCAGTTTCTTCATGTATGAAATCTTCATGTCTGAAGTCTTCATGTCTGAAGCTTTATTTATTTTTTTTTTAAAGATTTTATTTATTTGACAGACAGAGATCACAAGTAGGCAGAGCAGCAGGCAGAGAGAGAAGAGGAAGCAGGCTCCCCGCCAAGCAGAGAGCCCGATGCGGGGCCCGATCCCAGGACCCTAGGACCATGACGCAAGCGAAAGCAGAGGCTTTAACCCTCTGAGCCACCCAGGCGCCCCATGTCTGAAGCTTTAAAAGAGCTTGCTGCATTCTAGAAATTGGTGATAAGTTCTAAGTCACTGAAACAAAGATTGAATAGCAGGGACATAGCCAAAAATGAGGCTGCAAAGAAACTGAGACCATTTGGTGAAGGCCTTGAATGACAGGTGAAGGAACTGGGATTTTACTTCTATCTTGCAGGTAATAGGGAGGCAGTATGGAGAGAATACAGTGTTGAGTGTCCTCCATAGTTAACTGTATAAGGTTGAAATTATTAGGGCTCACTTAAAAAGAGCACAGTTGTTCTAGGGGTCCCACTGAGGAATGAGGGTATGCTTAGAGCTTAGTTGAGAATTTAAGCTGGAAAGGTTTTAAGCAGGAATGACATAACTGGGGCGGTCATTCTGGAAGCAGTGTGGTGGATGGGTTGCGTGGCCGAGGTTGGCAGCGGGGAGATTAGTGAGGAGGCCGTTATGGCTGTGGGGGTGGAGTACTAGGAAGCAGATTTGAGAAACACACCAGAGGGAGTGGACTGGTTGGATGTGGTAGATTGTGAAAGAAAGGGGAATACCAAGAACTCTACTAAGATTTCTAGTTTGGGAGTCTGATTGAATGGCATTACTGTTAATGGGGGAATGAAAACTGTCAAGTGGCAAAGAGTAAGATAGTAGGAAGTGGTGAGCACTGTAGCAGCTAGAAGGTTCTTGTCCCACTTAAGATGGGAATTCAGATTTGAAAAGAACAGCTCACTGACCAAACATAACACATCTCTGGGCTGTGTTTGGCTGGAGGGTCAGTGGTTTAGATCTCTTGATGGAAACAGAGATGTGGGTGACAGGCATTCTAAGCAAAAGGAATTATGTAAGAGCAAAGGAAGCCATGAAGGGCAGCCAGGGAACGAGCACAGGAAATGTGGTGTGAGGTCCGATCTTAGAGAGATTCATACTTAGCCTGAGGTACTTGTAGGATCGTAAGGAATTGGCGACAGATTCCAAGCCAGGAAATACATGTCTAGGACTTTCTCTTCACCATGCCAAATGGATTTTTCTTCTTCTACCTCATGGCATTTGACACCTCTTCAAGTTGGCGTTGTCCACACTTCAGAGCTCGCAAAATGGAAGTCCAGAGACCTGATGTCAGTGGGTCACTTGGAGGTTAGTTAGTGGCACATTTGGGACCTACACCAAGGTCTCCTGATTCACAACTTTGTTCTCCAGTCAATGGTCTGCTGTTTATTTGGAGCCTCTTACACTTGAGGTATTGTAGGAGAACTTTGGGATTCAGAAGGGGTAATCAAGGGAAGTGTGAGTAAAATTTGGAGGGAGCCTTAGATCATTTCTTCTTGCTTTCTCCTTGTGGGGTTCCGGGAGAAGGGGCAGGTTCTGGGGCTCAGTGTGGAAAGGACCTCCCTAAGCTTCTCCATGCAGGGAGTGGCTGAGGCTGGATTCGAACCCAGCACCCCGCCTGCCTTCCCTGTGAGCTTTGTGTTGCATCTTGCTGGGTACTCACATGGCTTGCTGAGGCTACTGTGAAGCTGCCGTAGGCCAGGGTGAACCGCAGTAGGCTGCCTTATTGTCCAGATGGGGCTTCAGAATACGGTGCAGCGGGTACAAGGATGGCGAGGCTCCACTCTGTGTGGAAATGAGAGAGCAGGAGGTCCTGACGCGTGTGCGGTCTGACTCTGGCAGAGGAGTGAGCTCTGTGGTGCGCCGTTGTGTTCATCGAGCCACTGGCCATGAGTTTGCGGTGAAGATCATGGAGGTGACAGCTGAGCGGCTGAGTCCTGAACAGCTAGAGGAGGTGCGAGAAGCCACGCGGCGAGAGACGCACATCCTTCGCCAGGTCGCCGGCCACCCCCACATCAGTGAGGCTGCGTTCCCCGCTCCCATTAGCCGACAGCCACCTCCTGCCGGCCCTGCCCACAGCCCATTCCCCCCAGCACTGCCTCCACACCTCTGCTCCCTTCATCATGGCTCCGTTCCACCTCACAGTGTGGCCAGCCTTTGGGTCCCTACTGCCTCCTTTTGGTTCTCCTTCCTTCCCAATAACAGCCCACTGCACCTTGGGGTGGAACGCCCCTTTAACTTGCACCTGCTCCTTTCTATCTCCGTATCTCTGCCTTTCTGCCTCTTTCCCAGTCACTCTCATCGATTCCTACGAGTCTTCTAGCTTCATGTTCCTGGTGTTTGACCTGTGAGTATCTCCCTGCCCTGATCTGAGAAGCATCCTCCTCCCCTCCATGCATGGCCCCAGCCTGACAACACAGTGGGCTAAGATTACCCTGCTCACACTTCCCATGGGCCCGTAGCCCAGGCCCCTCTCCCTGGGTGCCCTGAGGAGACGAGTTCTTCCAGAGTGCTCATGACCAGCCAGTTAAAAAGGGTTTCCGTGACCCCCCAGGCACATTGTCCCAGTCCCCCATGGTTATAAGATCAGCAGGGAAGACTGAAGAGCTGAATACTTCTTGACAGATTCTTGCTCCCCTATCTCTTGCTGTGAACACCCTACTTGGTGTTTGTCTCTGCCCATTGGTTCATTTCCTGGGTAGTCTGAATCCAAGTGTGAGATGTTCTACAATATAGTGTAAACCAGTGCAAAGGCACTTCAGAAGAGTGGTTTGAATAGCAAGTAATTAAGAGAGACCCCTGGAAAAATTTCACAAAGCCTTCATACAGAAATGACCCTCTGCAAAAGGGGCGGGGGAGGTAGGAAGTGTCTGTCCCCTCGCCATGCAGCTTTGCAGAACAGTTGCATGCCCCCAGGCAACCCCTGACTTCGAGGGTCGACACAGAGTTGCAGTAAGAAACTTGGTTTTTGAAAGACAAGATAAAAATAAGATCCTGCCCATCTTTTTTGCCATTATTACCTGTGAAGTTTTGGTCCATGATCTAAATAGATTCACTTTAGAGGGTCCTCTTTGAATATAATGAGTCTCATATAATGAGGACCTCCCATAAATTGCGGCTGCAAGAAGGTTCTTATTCTTGCTAGCACAGCAGCCATGGCATGGCGCATGTATTTTGACTGGCAACCCCTGGGCCAAACTGCCCCTGGCATCCAGTTCACTCTTAGGGCACTCTGATCGCTCAAAAAAAAACCAAAGAGGACTCTCTCTCCCCTGGCCTCTTCCATGGTATTTTCTATGAGCACTGGCTTATTTTTCCCAGCCCCCATGTAAGGTACACCCACCTCCCAACCCCTCCTGTCCCTTAGGATGCGGAAGGGAGAGCTGTTTGACTACCTCACAGAGAAGGTGGCCCTCTCCGAAAAGGAAACCAGGTAATGACTGAGCCTGTGGCCCGTGGGGTGACCAGGGGGCAGGGCGGGGTAGGGAGAAGCAGACGAGGAGACTGTGCCTTCCCCAGGTCCATCATGAGGTCTCTGCTGGAAGCAGTGAGCTTTCTCCACGCCAACAACATTGTGCACCGAGACCTGAAGCCCGAGAATATTCTCCTAGATGACAATATGCAGATCCGACTTTCAGATTTTGGGTTCTCCTGCCACTTGGAACCTGGCGAGAAGCTCCGAGGTGAGGGGGCCTGGCGCCCTAAGAGGCTTGGGAGGGAAGGGGACCCAGGCCTGAGGCTGGTTAGCTGGGTCTGACAACCGAGTACCCAGGTATCAAGAAAAAGGGAGAAGTCAGTGAGCACTTGCCAAGTACCTTCTGTGTGCAAAGCCTTGTGTGCATCTGAGTGGGCTTCCCAGTCTGCGCGGGGGAGGGGACAGAGACAGGTGTGCAGGTCGTGGGACACAGCCAGGCAAGGGACCATGCAGGGGAAGCCAGGATGGAGGAGCGCCTGATTCAGCTGGAGGGACCTACTGAAGGAGGGGTCTCCAGAGCTGGGCCTGTCCCGAGGAAGAAGGCGGTGGAGGGGTGGGGGTGGATAATAGGCCTCAGCTGCGTGTTTGGGTTTTGGTACAGATAGGATGGCAGTGTGCTGCTTAGGTGCTAGGAAGAGCCCCATGCGGCCAGACTGTGCTGCTCCACTGGTGCACTGGGACTCACCCTGTGTGACAGCATTGTGTCACCATTGTGACAGAGATATTTTTAGTGCAAATGGAAGACTTCACAAAGTCTGACTGTGGACTCCTTAGAGCTATTAACATTGTACTTTCTGTCCCTCATTGGCTTGGCGCTGTGCTATTAACAGCTGACGCTCACTGGCACCGCACTAAGTCTTTATATAGCTGGGGTCTCTAGATCCTCTTGACCCCTCTTTGAGATAGTGTCTGGATCACCATTTGATAAATGGGCTTAAAGAGGTGAGGGGACTTGCCCACAGTCAGGTAGCTGGGACCTGAACTTGAACAGTCTGACTCCAGAGCTCATGTTCATAACCTATGGACTTAACATGTTTGTCTTGCGGATGCTGTGCTTTGTTTCCCTTTGGGCTTCCCCATACACTTTTCCCCATTCTGGAACCATCTTTGCTCCTCCCCCACACCACCCTTGCCCTTGGCTTTAGGAACTCAGGTTTCCCTTTAAAGCTCCAGGTTAGGTTAGATCCCCTGCTTTCTCTTCTTCTCCCTTCAGGACACACATCTTACTCTATTATTTCTTGTTTGCTTTCGGATAGACAGCTTGGTAAGGGCACATCTAATTTCACCAGTGTCTAGTATGGTGCCTGGTACATGGTGGGCATTCTTCAATACTTTTGGTGGGAATTAATTACCCAGAGAGTCAGGCCTATTAAGCTCTCCTGGAAGTATGGCACAGAACACAGTTGGGCAGTTGCCAAGATGGAAGATTTGGTGCGTGAAGCAGAAGCAGCTACATATAACAGGCTTGGATCAAGTCGTAGAGGGCACTGTGTTGGAGAAGTCTAGACTTGAGCCCAAGGCCGAATGGGGTGGGGGTGGGGGCAGCCAGGGAAGGATTTTAAATGAGAGACTTACCTAGTGTGTGCCTTAAGAAATCCCATAGGCCCACTCGTTCTCCTTGGGTTTGAGTGCTGATTCCACTATACAGAATAGCGATCATAGGTGGAGGAATCAATTTGAGCAGAAAGGAACATAGAAAAGAGTGAAGATTTGTTTTCCGTGTGTATTATGTATGTAAAAACGTGATAAAAGGCTGTGTAAGGGGTGGGTGGGTGGGATGGAGGCGCCAAAAGATACGGTGACTGAAGTTAGTCCAAAAATCAGATTTTCCCAGGAATACCACAAGGAATCTTGGTGGTCACTTGAGTTGTTCAGCAGGGATGGGGCTAGGTGAGCCCTCAGCGGACGGTGGGCAGGAGCAGAATGGGAACCCTTTCGGCCCTGGCAGTGTGGGGGCTCAAGCAGAGGTCTGGAGTTCGGGACCCTTGAAGGAGCTTGTGGCATCCATCAATCTCAGCCTTCTCTCCCCAGAGTTGTGTGGGACCCCAGGGTACCTAGCACCAGAGATCCTTAAATGCTCCATGGATGAGACCCACCCCGGCTACGGAAAGGAGGTCGACCTGTGAGTTTCCGGTCTCCCCGCCTCCACGCTCCTCTGTGTTCCATCGTTCACACGCCTGCCTGGCACCTCGTTCTGCCTGACTCCGCTCTCTCCCCCAGCTGGGCCTGCGGCGTGATCTTGTTCACACTCCTGGCTGGCTCACCACCATTCTGGCACCGCCGCCAGATCCTGATGTTACGCATGATCATGGAAGGCCAGTACCAGTTCAGCTCGCCCGAGTGGGATGACCGTTCCAACACGGTCAAAGACCTGGTGAGCCAAGGCTGTGAGTGGGCTGGGGAGGAGGCCCAAGCACTGCCTCTCATGCTCTGGGGTTCCCCCTAGATCTCCAGGCTGCTCCAGGTGGACCCTGAGGAGCGCCTGACAGCGGACCAGGCCCTGCAGCACCCGTTCTTTGAGCGCTGTGAAGGCAGCCAGCCCTGGAACCTCACGCCCCGCCAGCGGTTCCGGGTAAGCCTGCGAGCTTCGGGGTTGCACCTGCTCCTCTGTGCCGTGATCTTTCTCCTATGGTGGCTACTGCCCTGGAGCTCACACGGCCCCCCCGCCTCCCCACCAGGTGGCAGTGTGGACCGTGCTTGCTGCGGGACGCGTGGCCTTAAGCACCCAGCGTGTCCGGCCACTGACCAAGAGCGCACTGCTGAGGGACCCTTACGCGCTGCGGCCTGTGCGGCGCCTCATTGACAGCTGTGCCTTCCGGCTCTATGGGCACTGGGTGAAGAAGGGGGAGCAACAGAATCGCGCCGCCCTCTTCCAGCACCAGCCCCCCGGGCCTTTTCCCATCACGGGCCCTGAAGAGGAGGGGGACTCCGCTGCTATCCCCGAGGAGGATGCTGTGCTGGTGCTGGGCTAGCACTTTGGCCCCGGGGACCCCAGAGTGTAGGACTCTCCAGGAGGAGGACTTTTATCATTCCAGCCCTTCTGGGCTTTGGCCTCGGGCCTTGCCCCTCAGGCTGGCCAGGCCCACCACTGCTTGTACTACCATGAAGAACAGCCATGTACCCCTGCCCCCACCAGCCGGGGCTTTGGGGTCGGAGCAGAGGGGGAAGGCAGCCACTCGCAACACCACGCCTGGCCTCATCTGTGCTGCTTCTGCCGCATTTGCAATAAAATCTGCATGCCAGAGGGAGCCGGTGCCCAGTGTCTGGTGTCCGGCTTTGGCACGGGAGCCCAGAAGGTGCTCGGGAGCAGGGCGGGGATGGGGCTGCCATGCCCTGGGCCTTTATTGGGGAAAATGCTGGGGGTCACTTGGTCTTGTTCTTGCCTTTGCCAGAAGGTGGCTGGAAGGGCCGCTCTAGGGTGGTCAGCTTGCTGCTAAGCCGTTCCTCGCTGGCCTGGAGCTGCTCCTCCATCAGCTGTTGGAGCTTCCTCAGCTCCTTGTTCATCTGGGTCCTGATGTAGGCTTGCAGGCTGGAGACCTCGCCTGCCAGGACAGGGAAGAAGGGGCAGGTCAGCAGAGATGCTGTGCCGCTGCACCAGTGGCAGTGTAGCTCTATTTCAGGGAAAGCCAGCTATAACCCTTCCGCGGAGAGAGGTGGGGGAGCTGGCCAGCCTGGATCCTCTGGGTTGCCGATCAGCAGATAACTCCTGCCTCACCCCCAGCAGCTGCACTCTTATTACCTGTTTGTCACCTTGGACTTCTGCATAAGGAAGTATTTGGAGAAAGGACACTGTGCCTAAAACAGACCTGAAGTCCTGATGTGATCTAAACCCTTCATTTTATACCTGCCCAAAGTCACGGGGGACCCTAACCCATCCTCACTTGGCTCTGGCTCCGGCTCTGGCTGGACCCCTGTTTCTGGTTCCTCTTGTGGGCTGATGCCCTGCTCCACCTCCTCGCCGCCTTTCTCTGCAGGCCAGAAGCAGGAAGAGCCTTCAGCCCCAGCCCCAGCCCCAACCCCAGCCCCAGCATTCTTCCTTACCTGTTTCCTCCTCTGGCAAGAGCTTGGGGGGCTGTAGCCCCATGTAAGTCAAAGACAGATCCAGTCGCACCTGGGAAGGAGAAGGAGAGAGACTGAGAGGAGGACATCTGCACTGAGTGAAAGGGGGAGGTGAAGGGCGGCCTCCGTACCTGGGGCGTGAAGACATATTTGTAGAGCTTAAAGTGGCGAAAGTAGGTGTTGACCACATAATCTGCCAGGGCCAGCAGCTGTTCCTCCCTAAAGAGGTTGATACTGAAGGGGGGCCGCTGTGGGGATGATTGGGAGTGAGAGGACTGATCACCTCCAGGAACCCTGACCTTTTCTCCTGGTGCCCCTTCATGGAGGAGCAGGGAGAGCCCCCTGCAGCCTTCAGAGGAAGATGAGGGTGATGAGTGTGCGAGAGGACAGGAGACTGGGCTAGACCTTATCTGTGGGAGACCAAAGATCTCGTTTCAGGGGAACTGACCCTGACTCCATGGCAAAAAAGGACACTGATGAAGTAGCGGTAACATTCCTCCACGTTGCCCAAGGGGGTTGCTGGGAGAGAAAACAAGATGTAACAAGTGAGTCCCCTCCCGGATAGTCATTCATTTCACTCACTCAACAGCTACCTTACTGAGCATGAGCTTTGGAAGTGAACAGCTCTAAGGTTAAGTCCTTGTTTCATTAATTCACTCAACAGCACCCACAATGCACTGTTCTAGGCACTGAACAAGACAGACGAGATCCTGCCCTTAAGTAACATACAATAAAACAAAAACTACGGAATTTCAGCTCTTGTTAAACATCCCACAGGATATCAGTTCCCGGAATAAAGTGGGAGGTGAAGGAGGAGCTATTTACTAAGCATTGTCTCTATATTTGTGTGTATTACCTACAGTATTCCTCAGAACAGTCTCATAAAGTTGGTGCTGTCTATAAGGAAATGGATGGTTTCAAAGCTGAAATAACTTGTGCATGATAATGCTGCTTGTAATGACAGAACGAAGATTCCAGGTGGTAATCCACTACTGCTTCCCGTGGTCCCTTGTGCCATCCCAGCCTTCACTGTCCCCTGGGCTCAAACCCTTTGGTAGCCGCCTCCTCTCACCAACACAGGCCTTATGAAGATCTTGGAGCAGGGCACAAGCTGTCGATGTCTGTTCCAGTGAGAAGCCCTGCTGACGGCAGAAGATGAGTGCGTGGGAGAAGAGGTCTAGGGTGATGGCCTCCTTCAGGCTTTGCTCAGGACAGCTTAGCCCCAAGAGCTCAGCTAGCACCCTTGGGAGGGAGACAGGAAGGAAGAACTGAGCAGCCCCTTCACCACCCCTCACTGGTGCACCATGTATTCTGGAGCTGAGCACCCATGCCTTCCCAGCCCAGCCCTCAGCCTTCCCCAGGAGCCAGCTCTTCTGCTCTTCCCTGTCCCATCCCCATACTCCTTCATCTCCTCAGTGTTGGCTGTCTTCTCCAGCCTGTGCATGGAATGGATATCCAGGTACTTCCTGTCGTAAGACAAGAGGAGAATAGGTGTTGGTGGCCATCAGGCATTAGTCTCATGACAGGGCTGCGATGGCTAGAGCATTGGACTGGGAACCAGGAGACCTCAGCTTGAGGGTTTGCCCTTCTACTACTCTCATTGGGCAAGTCACTTCCTCTCTGGTTGTAACTTTCTCCATCTGTAAATGAGGGATATGGTGTAAAGGAACTCTTAGGATTCTCTTCATTTATAAAGCTGAGGATTAGGTAATGAGTTCTTGTCTCTGCCACTCCCTACAGCGTCAGTGTCTCCGTTTATACAACGCTCCCTAGCAGTCGGTATTGCATTTACATCTGTAGTCTTCTTCCCACCCTCCCTCTTTGGACTGGGGAGGCAGGAAGGCTGGAGATCTAGTCATCTTGGATAATTGTAGTTTCCTCATCTATCAAACGGGGAATGCCCCAGCTGTCTGACAGGACTGTTGGGGAGGAATAATGCAAGCGTAAAGTGTAGCTTTCCCCAAGATTCTTCACACTCACCACATGCAGATCCGGGGTTGGGGCAACGGGGGCTGCGGAGAGAAAACGGATTGGGCAGGCGGAGCTTTGCCGTCCCTGGCCCCAGTCCCTGACCCATCTGGAATCTCCAGCGGGCCTAAGAACCTGCTAACTTGCCTTCTCATTTTAAGGATTGTGTATGAGCAACGCTGGCAGGCCAGGCTTCGGTAGGCCCTAAGTACTATTCATGAACATTAAACAATCGGAGTCACGCACCCCTGCTTCTTCACTAAGGCACCCACAAAACGTCTGGAATGTTAATAAACATAACGACGGGTGACGCCCTGCCCGGGAGCCCTTTTACAAGCATTCATGAACGGACCACTCTGTCCCGCCCTCACCGGGAACAAGTTGGCTGCAGGATCCTCATCCGCTTCTACCGAAGCCGTGATTCTGGACTCGGTCCGCACACGTGTTACCATCCGCGTGACGGACCCATCCACTGAGTTGAGGTCCTTCTGGGGTTCCCGCTGCAGCTCTGAGGGCTGTTCACGCTCCGGCTGTATCTTCAGGACCGTGAATTGGCTGGACTTCTGGCGGATCATCTCGTCGCTCTTCCTAGGCGCGGGTCACCACAGGCTGTGTCCCGCCCAGGTCCTGGGAACGCCGGTTCTCCCGCAGTGATTGTCAAGTCCTCCCTCCAGCGACGCCTCAGCCAATCTACGCCGCAGAGAGGCCGGGTGCGGCCAATCCGCAGGGAGCGTCTCCCTCCGTCTCAACGGCGACCGTTGCTAAGGTAGTTCGTGGAGGGGAAGCAAGTATAGGACGCTCACCAATCAGTGAGAAGAGAAAGAGCATGCGCAATAAGTTTCAAGCTCCGCCCCCGTGCCCTCGCTTCAAAGTGGCTAACAGGAGGTAGGCGATGCCCTTAGGGCTGGAGGATGTGAGTGTGGTGTCAGTTGCCACGGGAACTGTCTGCTGGCCAATCACCGGGAGAAAGAGGAGGTGTTCAGGAAGAGACCAAACCGGACCCGAGAGGCGGGACAAAGCGCGACCAATAGAAACAGGAAATGAAATTTCGCCACATCCGGCATTGCCTGCGGCGCTTGCGCTGTGGGCTGAGGAGGCCGGTGACGTCCGGTGAAGTCCAAGATGGCGCTAGGCTGAGTCCGCGGCGGGTGAGGGTCCCGGGCAGGTGGGGGCGGGATCCAGCAGGTGTGTGCGGGGAAGGCTTGGGGCTGCGGAGCACTGGCTGCCTCTCCACCTCTGCACTCTGTCTTCTACAGGTGACGGAAGTGCCGCCTAAGCCCTCCTGACGTCCCTCGGGAGACCCTGCGCCGCTCCTCGCAGCCGCGGCCATGTCTGGACCCGGCAACAAACGCGCCGCCGGCGACGGCGGCTCGGGGCCCCCAGAGAAGAAGCTGAGCCGCGAGGAGAAGACCACCACCACGCTTATAGAGCCCATTCGTCTTGGGGGCATCTCTTCCACGGTTCGTGGGCCTCTACCCCAGTACTCAGAACTTGCCAGATTCCCATCTCTGTTCGCCGGAATGATCCAGAGCCTTTACTCCCTGTTCCCCAAGCTTAGCGGGATCCACTTTACAGAACACTCTGTTGAAAGAAACCGAGGACATGACGTCTGCCTTCTTTTTACAGATAGGAAAACAGGTTCCCAGAAGGCGTGTGACTTGTCAAAGACCTGAGAATTAGAAAGAGGGAGAAAAGCAGAACTTGACCCTCCGCACAATTAAGATGCTCTCTCTGTGGGTGCCTAAATGTCTTTAAATCCTGCTAGTGGTTAGTGTGGGGATACTGTCTTCTCCGTTCCAGTTGCTCTCTTTTGTCTCTCTCTGTGATTGGTTTCTTGGGCCCTGCTTGACCCTCTACTCATCCCTTTTGTTTTCCTCTGGTAGGAGGAGATGGATCTGAAGGTTCTGCAGTTCAAGAACAAGAAACTAGCAGAGCGGTTGGAACAGCGACAAGCTTGTGAAGATGAACTCCGAGAACGAATTGAGAAGCTGGAGAAGCGGCAGGCCACAGATGATGCCACGCTCCTCATTGTCAATCGCTACTGGGCCCAGGTGGATGCCCCTCTGCTTTCCAAGACCTGGCCTTGATCCAGCTGCCAGTCCTCAGACTACTGGGAAAGGAGTATCATGCTGGGAAGCACCTGAGGGATTCATAACATTTTTGGTGCTTTCTCCCTTCAGCTGGATGAAACTGTGGAAGCCCTTCTCCGACACCATGAGAGCCAGGGGGAGCTGTCTGGAGGGACAGAGTCGCCTGGAACCCAGGAGGGGCCGACACGTGATGAGACCCCTCTCACAGAGCCAGGGACATCGGACCTGAGGGGTAGGGCCAGAGCCCTAGGATCTGGGGAGCTTAATTAAGTCCTGGGAACGGTCCTGGTGAAGAGGGAACTTTTATATTAGTCTCCTGAGTTCCCCACCACCCTTCACACAGACACACACTTTGACTTCATGTTTGGATAGCAAAAAGTAGTGGTTAAGGACTCAGGCCCCAGGCTTTGGAATCTGAGTGATTTGGTTCATAGTGCATGTCAGGTTTGACACTCATTTAATTCAGAAAATATTAATATCGAGTGATAATTGTGAATTCATACTGTAACAGCCTTGGATGAGACAAAGATAAGCCAAAAAAGAAATATCGCCTTTGCCATTGGGGAGGAAGTGATTATAAACCACAAGTAAAAAGAATAGGAGCCCATGAAAGGGAATTAGTGTATGTGCACTTGTGTGTGGGTCTCGTTGAGATTGCGAAGGCAGAGGCGGCTTCCCTGAGGAATGATTTGGAAGCTCCGTGGCCTTGAAATTACTTTAGTTTCCTGAGCCTCCGTAGTTTCACTTTGATGATGGGGACACCAGTGTATTAACGGGCACGGCGTGTGTTGAATCAGTGAGCCACAGGGTGTCAAAGGGCTCAGTCTGGAACTTGGTATAGAGTGGCGGTAACTGCTGCTCTTAACCTCATGAGATCCTCATGAGGGTCTGTCCACCCCCCACAGAGCCCCTGCCCGTGCAGCTGCGGCCCCCGCTCAGTGAGCCAGCCTTGGCTTTTGTGGTAGCGCTGGGCGCCAGCAGTAGTGAGGAGGTGGAGTTGCAGCTGCAGGGCCGGATGGAGTTCTCCAAGGCAGCTGTGTCCCGCGTCGTAGAGGCCTCAGACCGCCTGCAGCGCCGGGTGGAGGAACTCTGTCAGCGAGTATACAGCCGAGGTTAGTTCTCTGTGTCCCACCGCAGAGGTATCTGTCCCTGTTTGTGTCCTGGTTGTGTCCCCTCAATGCCCGAGTCCAGGGGCAGCCATAATTCTCCAGGGAATAAATTAGCCACGTTCTTGGGAAAGTGGTAGTTAGTAGATGGGGCTCTGCCTTTGGTTCATGGGGTTGAGCTCTAGAGAGCCAGGGGGGAGGAGTTCTTGTTGCTTCTGGGGCCACTGCCTTCCAGCTGGAGACCTCTTTGGAACACTTTGCACAGATTTTAGTTGCAGTTGCTGACCCACAAGGCGTAGTAGCAAGTGTCCAGGCTTTGCAGGCTGACAGGCTCTCCCAGCCCTAGTCCTGTCATTCTGGGCAGATGGTTCTCCTCTCTGAGCTGGTTTCCTCCTTTGTGCAGTGGAGATAAAAGACTTCGGGCTTTGTCATGAGAAATTGGCAAGACAGCTGGTGGATCACACTGGGCACATAGCAGACTCCAGAATGAGTTAGTACTTTGCCCCATGGCCCTGGATTTGGCTCTTACCTGAGCCCTGCCTTCTCAGGGGACAGTGAGCCCCCCGGTGAGGTGGCTCGGGCACGCACCCGGGAGCTGGGTCGTGAGAACCGGCGGCTGCAGGACTTGGCCACCCAGCTACAAGAGAAGCACCACCGCATCTCGTTGGAGGTGGGATTAAAACCAGGGCAGGGTTTGGATTAGACGCATACGAAGGCTCTCGGGGACCCAAGTTCCCTGCTCTAAGCATCTGACCCTGTCATTGTCTCCAGTACTCTGAGCTCCAGGATAAAGTGACATCAGCAGAGACCAAGGTGCTGGAGATGGAGACGACAGTGGAGGACCTGCAGTGGGACATTGAGAAGCTGCGCAAGCGTGAGCAGAAGCTCAATAAGCACCTGGCGGAAGCCTTAGAGCAGGTGGGGCTTGGGTGCTGGGTCAGACGGAGCCACGGCTAGCCACTTGGAGCCCTTGCTTCTCTCCTCCACCCCCATGGGTCTGTCTCTCCACAGCTCAACTCTGGCTACTATGTGTCTGGGAGCTCCTCCGGCTTCCAGGGGGGCCAGATCACACTTAGCATGCAGAAGGTGAGTAGGCACCATTCTTCCAGTCCCTCCCTTTTCTCTGCCCCACCCATGAAGGTCCCCTCCAAATTTAGGACAGATATCTGCATGCTCTGAGTCCCTTCCCTGTCATTCATGCTGATCTGTTTTATTCATTGATTTGTGTATTTAGTAAGTGATTGTTAACATTAAATGCTAGGCATGGTGCTTAGAAGCAGGCACATGCGAGGACAAAAGAGACAAAAAGCAAAGCTTTCATGGAACTTGGATTATAGTTGGGGGAATAAACAAGAAGTAAGATAGTTCATCAGGTGGTTAAAGGTGCCCCAAAGGAAAAGCATAGAAAAGAGACAAACGAGGGCACTTGGGTGGCTTATTAGGTTAAGTGTGTGCCTTCGGCTTGAGTCATGATCACCAGGTCCTGGGATCGAGTCCCATGTCAGGCTCCCTGCTCAGCAGATAGTCTGCTTCTCCCTCTGTCCCTACCCTGCTCATGCACGTGCACACTGTCTCTCTCACACATGAAAGTAAATAAAACTTCAGAAAAAGGGGAGAGGGAAATGGAAGTATGTTGGAGTTGACTGGCATTCTTAGCTGGCAGGCTGAAAGAGGTGTCTCACTGAGAGGGCTGTCTCACTTGTTCACTGAACATATTTTTTGGTCCTGTGAGGATCATTGTTTCCTGTTAAGCCTTAATTCAGGTTCCTTTTCAGGTCTTTCAAGAAGGTTTTTCTGATTCCCTGTCAGTTATGAGCCTTGGTTCCCAGCACTGATCATGTAGTGTTTTCTCCCACTTATCTGGAAGTCCTTAGGAAAATGCTTGGGTTTGGCTTGTCCCTGGGGCTTCAGAATCCATTACTGCCCACCTTGGGTGGGGATGTGAGGGAAGCATGCATCCTGGCCGGGCCCTGCCTCCCACAGCTTCTCCCATTCCACAGTTTGAGATGCTGAATGCAGAGTTGGAGGAGAACCAGGAATTGGCCAATAGCCGGATGGCAGAGCTGGAGAAGCTGCAGGCCGAACTTCAGGGGGCTGTGCGGACCAACGAGCGCCTCAAGGTGGGCTCTGTTTGGGACTGGGAGGCCTAAACCTACAAGGTAGTGGCCAGGTCCTGAATCCTGTTGCTGATCGCTCGTGGGCACCCTGGCCCTAGGTGGCCCTGCGGAGCCTTCCCGAGGAGGTGGTGCGGGAAACGGGGGAGTACCGAATGCTGCAGGCCCAGTTCTCGCTGCTCTACAACGAGTCTCTGCAAGTGAAGACGCAGCTTGATGAGGCCCGGGGGCTGCTGCTGGCTACCAAGAATTCCCACCTGAGACATATTGAGCACATGGAGGTAGGGCCTTGGAGCAGACCTCAGGGTCAAGGTGTCGCTGGCCTTTGCAGCCCCTGTGTGCTGCCAGGGGTCCCTTGGGAATAAGTTCGCCCCAAGTCACAGAGGCCTGAGGTGGGGGTTGGGGGGATGCGAGGAGAGGAGTTTGCTAGGGGGCTGAGGGGTCGTGTGGGTCCTTAACGCTTCAACCTACAGAGCGATGAGCTGGGGCTGCAGAAGAAGCTGCGCACGGAGGTCATCCAGCTGGAGGACACGCTGGCCCAGGTACGCAAGGAGTATGAGATGCTGCGCATCGAGTTCGAACAGAACCTGGCGGCCAACGAGCAGGCGGGTATGTGGTGAGAACAGGGTGGAGGGGGGACCTTATCTGGGATTGCTCGTCCCTGGTGTGGGGTTGCCGCTTATCCAGATGCAAGGGGGTTAAACCCCTTCCTTTCGCAGAGCCTCCTCTCCCTGGCCAAAACGGGGCTCCTGCCACCTGACTCAAAGGCATGGTGAGGGTCACAACCAGGTGAGGTGGCTGACAGAGCAGGCACAGCCAGAACATGAGCTCTTGGCCCCGCCTGTGGTTCTCTGGCCTTACGGTGTCTCTCTCTCTTAGAGGTATTCATTCATTTTATGAAGATTTTTGAACACGACCTATGAGCCGGGCTCTTTTCCAGGCTTTGGGATTATGTCCATGAACAAAACACTGACGATCCCTGGTACTGTGGAATAGTATTGTAGTGAAGGAAGACAACAAAGTAAAAAATAGACTTGCCTAACCAGATCTTAGATAGTGGCAAATAAGTCCAGAAAAAGAAAGCAGGGAAGAAAGAAAGTGTGGGGAGAAAGGGGTTGTGGTCTTGGATCTGAAGGCTAGAGAAGTGAAACTCACAAGATGACATTTGTTTAAAAATACAACGAAAGTGGACTAATTTACTTTGGTGAATATTAGTCATATGTTCCTTTAAAGGAAATTTGGAAATACTAAAAAAAATCTACATTAACAGAAATAACCCAAGTAGGCAGTCTCATTTTAGTTTTGGGTGAGTTTCCTTTGAGGCTGGGTTATCACTTTGAGGTGATCATACTCTATGTATAAGGCCTCAGTTTCCGTGTCGTCCGCAATGGGAGTGATGGCTGTGGCTCCTCTTCTTCCCCACTGAGGGCTTGGGCCCTTTGTGCAGAGGCCAGTCGAACTACTTCCTTCCCAACCCTCTCCTAGGGCCCATCAACCGGGAGATGCGCCACCTGATCAGCAGCCTCCAAAACCACAACCACCAGCTGAAGGGGGATGCCCAGCGGTATAAACGGAAGCTGCGGGAAGTGCAGGCTGAGATTGGCAAGGTGAGAGGGGGCTGCCTGGGAAAACCCTTGACTGGACCTGGGTGAGCACTGTCTCATCTCAGCCCTGTTCTCTGTCTTTGCAGCTCCGGGCCCAGGCCAGCGGCTCAACCCACTCCATCCCCAGCCTGGGCCACCCAGAGGACTCTAGCCTCAGTGCCTCAGCCCCAGGGAAAGAAGAGGGTGGGTCAGGCCCTGTCACTGCCCCCGACGGCAGAAAGGAGATGGCTTCAGTGCCTGGTGCCACCACCACTGCCTCCTCAGTGAAGAAGGAGGAGCTGGTCCCCTCTGAGGAGGATGCCCAGGCCCTAACTCCTGGGTCCCAGGGCTCCTCCTCTCGGGGCCGAGAACCTGAGCCCAGGCCCAAGCGGGAGCTTCGGGAGCGGGAAGGTCCTGGCCTGGGACCCCCATCTGTAGCCTCGGCTCTCTCAAGGGCTGATCGGGAGAAGGCCAAGGTGGAGGAGGCCAAGAGGAAGGAGTCAGAGCTCCTCAAAGGTCTCCGAGCAGAGCTCAAGTGAGCCCCTATTCTTGTTTCCCTCCCACCCCTATCAAAGTGGCCTCCACCCCCAGTCACCAAGCCTTCCTCCTGTGGCTCCCCAGGAAGGCCCAAGAAAGCCAGAAGGAAATGAAGCTGCTGCTGGACATGTACAAGTCAGCACCCAAGGAGCAGCGGGATAAGGTGCAGCTCATGGCAGCTGAACGCAAGGCCAAGGCTGAGGTGAGGACAGGTAGGGCCTGCGGGGCCTGCATAGAGGCTGCCCTGGGGAGTTCTGACCAGAGCAGAGCCCTAGGTCAGCAGCAGGCTATGGCCAGCGCTCACTCTGGTGGCTGTAGGTTGATGAACTGCGGAACCGTATTCGGGAACTGGAGGAGAGGGACAGGCGGGAGAGCAAAAAAATCGCGGATGAGGACGCCCTGCGGCGCATTCGGCAGGCGGAGGAGCAGATCGAGCACCTGCAGCGCAAGCTGGGTGCTACCAAGCAGGTGAGAGCCCCTTGTGTCCCCTTGCTTCTGAATGTTGGGATTCCCTTAACTCCTTGTTGAGTGCTTCCAGCAGATGGTCCGGGCCCACGCTGTTCAGCCCTGTTCTCCCATGGTTTCCTTGCGATCATCGCCCGTATTCGGTGTCATCTTTGCCCGTTGGCCGCAGGAAGAGGAGGCTCTGCTGTCTGAGATGGATGTGACCGGCCAGGCTTTTGAAGACATGCAGGAGCAGAATGGGCGGCTGCTGCAGCAGCTTCGAGAGAAGGATGACGCCAACTTCAAGCTGATGTCGGAGCGGATCAAGGCCAACCAGATTCACAAGCTGCTGCGGGAGGAGAAGGACGAGCTGGGCGAGCAAGTTCTGGGGCTGAAGTCCCAGGTAAGGCTGCTTGGGGCTTGCAGGCTGGAGCCGGAAGGGCCAGCGGCTCCCCAGCACTGAGCCAGCACCCCTGACCTCAGGTGGATGCCCAGCTGCTGACCGTGCAGAAGCTGGAGGAGAAAGAGCGGGCCTTGCAGGGCAGCCTTGGGGGTGTGGAGAAGGAGCTGACGCTGCGCAGCCAGGCCCTGGAGCTCAACAAGAGGAAGGTGAGGCTAGGCCCGAGGGGAGAAAGCAGCCTAAGATGGTGGCTCACAGCTGAAGCCTTGCTGTGCCTCTGCTCCCAGCCCAGCTCACGTCTTGACTGCTTACTGTGTTCCCATCCCTGTGCTGAGCCTTATCTCTGCCCAGTTGCGTTTTGGTCTCGTAACAGTCGTGAGATGGTATTTGTTATTATTTGCTTTTCTCAGTGAGTAAACTGAGGCTTAGGGCGGGCAGCTGACTTGCTCAAGAAAGAGTGGACCTGGAATTGGGCCCTGGATCTCCTTGGCTCCATAACCCATGTTTTGAGCACTGTGTTGGTTAGCTGTAAAGTAGGCATGCTGGTCCTTGTCACAGAGTTGTATGAAACCTCAGGAGCATCTAGGTCATGGCAGAGGCTTAAGGTCAATATTGGTTTTCATTTTCTTTCTCTCATTGGGCTTTTTCTTCCCCATTTCATTCATTCATTAAAGCAGTCGTACTCATGCCCTTGCTATGAGCCCACGGCACTGAGTGCTGGGGAGAACCTGGAACCAGAGGGCCCTACCAGAGGTGGGAACCTCCGGTCTTGAGGGGCAAATAACCAGCCAATAATCCCACAGGTAAAATAGGCTATTGCTGATCCCAATAAGTCTTGTGAAGGAAACTAAGGTGCTGTGAAAGAAAAATAGGGGAGCCTGACTCGGGAGCTGAATGTAAGCTGGGGCTTGAGGGGGCCACTGGGAAGAAGTATGTGTGCTGTGGGAGTTGAGGGGACCAGAGAGAAGAGCCCCGTGGAGGTTGAAGGATGGGCGTGCGCATTATGCAGGTGTGGAAGTGAGTGTGTCAGGAGCTGTGGAGAACAGGAGGAGGTGAAAGTGGGGAGGTCAGGAGGCAGGACTAATTCTAGTGAAGATACTGGACTTGATTCCAAAAGCAAGAGTCACTGGAACATTGGACACAGGCATCTGGAGCGTGGCTCCACACACCTGACTCCCCAGGCTCAGGTGATTGGTGCCCACCCCCCCGCCGCCCCCATCCCACCTCTCTCAGGCTGTGGAAGCGGCCCAGCTGGCCGAGGATTTGAAGGTGCAGCTGGAGCATGTGCAGACACGGCTGCGAGAGATCCAGCCTTGCCTGGCGGAGAGCCGGGCTGCTCGTGAGAAGGAGAGCTTCAATCTCAAGAGGGCTCAGGTGTGTGCGTGGGGCAGGGGCATTGTGGCTCAGGGTCACTGATAGGGCCTGGGGCTGGGTGGTTCAAGAGGAGAACCCTTGCACTTAAGCTAGTCCTCCTCCTGCTCCAGGAGGACATCTCACGGCTGCGACGCAAGCTGGAGAAGCAGCGGAAGGTGGAGGTGTATGCGGACGCCGATGAAATCCTCCAGGAGGAAATCAAGGAGTACAAGGTGCGGCTATGGGGCTGAGTTATGCCCCATCAACCCAGGAAATCGTAGATGGGGAGTTGGTGAGAGCTGTAGTGGATAGTCTGGGGACCCCAGAAATCAGAAATAAGTAGCAAAAAGTGGGCAGCACCTTGGTTGTGGAGACTCGAACAACTGACCAGGTACTGTGTGTGCTTGTGCCAGGCACGGCGCACGGCTAGGCGGGGGAGGGCTGGGAGCTAGCCTTAGTGCCAGACCTTTTGAAACTGACCAAGAGGAGGCGGCTGAGTATTCTGAGTGATGAGCACTGTGATGGCAGAGGCCAGGGCGCATGGCAGGTCCAGGGGTTAGTAGGCTTCCTGGAATGAATGTCATCCAAGGAAAACCTGAAGTGTCAGATCCTGGAGGGTGTGGTGAGTCAGGCTGAGATGCTTGGCTTATCCTATAGGCCGCATGGAGACATCAAAGGGTTTTAAGCCAGAGAGTGATGTGGTCTGATGTGCTGTTAGATTCAGCAGAGAGGAGGTGAAGACTAGAGGCAGAGAAGTCTGTTAAGCTGTTGGAGTCACTGAGGCAAAAAAATGGACAGGGAGCTAGCCCGGATGTTAGAGACAAGTAGAAGAGATCAGGAGGCAGAAGTGCTTGGACTCCGCGATGGATTGATGCACGGAGTGAGGAAGAGGGAGATACTGAGAGTACTTGCATTCCTGATTTGAGAAACGAGGTGGGTGACAAGTGGCACATGATGGGATTAGGAAGACTGTGGAGAAGCAGGTTTTGGTGGACAGTGTGTCTCCAGGATGTTGAAAATGAGGTGCCTGTCGGAAGCTGGCTGGGAAGGCACTTGAAGCAGAAGGACTGTCTGGACGACAGGGGCTTGGGGGATCGTGAGTAGAGGCAGCGGTGGGAACTCCATCAACTGTGGTCCCCCAGGGAGGGTCTGTGGCAGGCTAAGAGACAGGCCATTCTTTTCCCTTAGGAGCCTCAAAGCTTCAGTGATAGAGGAGGAGAAGCCTCTGGTTTGGCCCTGAAGAAGCAGAGGCAGCTGGGGGACAGCCATGGGGAGGGAGAAGAAGGTTTCTCCAGATGAGAGCGCTTTTATGGGTGTGGTTTGAGAGCTAGGGAAGATGTGATGCTGGGGCAGTAGGCTGGGCTGGGATTTCAAGCAGGATGAGCAGAGGAAGAATGTTGGGGAATGCTGAGTTGACGGAATTCCTGGACTTAGAGGTGAGATCTGGTGGCCGGTGAGAGGTTTCAGGATAGGAGAGGAGATTTGTAAAACCTTCGTAGAGAAGAGTGAGTCCGGGGACCCAGCCAGATCTCTGGATGGCACCAGGCGTGCGCTCAGTTAAGGGTAGAGACAGCAGATTTCTAGTGGCACTGCTCTGCCCAGCTGTGACTTAGCAGGTGCAGATGAGGAGAAGGTAGACAGAAAGCTTCAGCTAAGACTGGGGTTTTGCCAGAGAAGGCCAGAGGAGTGAGAGATCCAGCCCCAGGGCAGAGGATCCCAGGCTGAGCCTGTAGATTGTCAGCCTTGAGAGGGGACATGTTGTTCATGGGTACCAGTGAGCAGGGTTGAATCCAGACTCTGCGTTTGTCAAGTTTTGAGAGCTTGCTCAGTCCTTATCCAGAGAGCGCTCTGCCCCTCTTGGTTCTGGGGAGAGTTAGACGGAGTCTGTATGTGGTGGGTGTGGCCTGGACCACCTCCTGCCCTCAGCTCGGGGTCTGGGTGCCATCAGGACTGGGCCCGAGCTGCTGCCTTTGCCCGGCCTAGGCGCGGCTGACCTGCCCCTGCTGTAACACCCGCAAGAAGGACGCGGTCCTTACCAAGTGCTTCCACGTCTTCTGCTTCGAGTGTGTGCGGGGCCGCTATGAGGCCCGCCAGAGGAAGTGCCCCAAGTGCAACGCAGCCTTCGGTGCCCACGACTTCCACCGCGTCTACATCAGCTGAACCCGCAACTCAGGGGACTTCGGAACACCCACGGACCCCGGGGGCTGTGCCTCCAGTCCCTCCCTACCCACGTTCAGTGGCCCCTATGCTCCATTCCAGACCCTGTGGGCCCAGCCCCTCTCCACCTCATTGGTTTGGGGGTCCCAGTGCATGCTGGTGGGAGTAAGATCTGTCACGTTCCGTTCTGTCTTCTCCCCACAGTCAGAGATGTAGCCTGGGGCGCAGCTGCCCTGCAGGAGGGGTCTGCTGTGAGCAGCTTGCGGAGCCTGGAGCACTCACCTGAGCTTCCTGGAAGCTGGCCCTAGCCCTTCTCCACAGGCTGACTCCTAGTCCGCTGTCTCCATGGGCCCATCCTAGTCCAAAGGGTGCGATCCCCCAGGCTGTGACCTCCTACCCAAGAGAATGTTCATTCACTACCTGCTTACCCACAAGTGAGGACCAAGGGTGGGCCACTTTCCCCAGTCCCTAAACTCTAGGGCCCAGGGAGACTTTCCACACTTGGGTGGGGCTTCCTTCCTGTGGAGTCCCCTGGGCTCTTTGGTCTGGCTCTTACGCTAAGGGCCTAAGGAGGTACCCCCTGGGTGGGGGGCACTGTCCTCTTTTTTGGGGGAATTTTGGCTGCTGCGGTCACCTTCCCCTCATCTCAGGAGTGCTGAACCAAGATCATCAGTTTCTATTCTAATCAGCCTCCCCCACACCATCTCGGTTTCTTTTCCAAACCCACTTACCTGCCCCCGTCCCATGCTTCCCAAGACTCCACTGGGTCCCCAGCCTGACCCTGCTTTCATCTTGATGGCCTTAACTGCAGTGGAGGTGGAATTTCCCAGGAGGGGAAGGGACAGACTAGTGGCTGGGCGAACTTCCAATCATTCCAGGTAGAGGAGCTTCATCTAACACCCTGTGACTGCGCCTGTCCCCATGATGCTCCCTGTGCTGCCTGCCCAAGCAAACGCCCATGGGATGTGAAGGCAGCAGGCAGGGGCCTGGAAGGTGGAGCTGCTGACAGGTGCAAGGGTCCATTCAGACCTGCAGGCCCTGCTCTAGAGATGTCTTGTACAGGCTGTTAACTGTTATGAATAAACGTCCAACCCTCAGCCTACACTCCGAGTAGCCAGGCTTCCTGCCCTAAATGTGGTTCCAGGTTTTAGCTGCTACACTTTTCCCATCGCTGCCCTGGCTGGCACATGAACCCCCAAGGGCCTCCATAGAGACCTCACCCTTCCCACCCAGCATCTAGTTACATTTGGACCTAACTGCCGCCTCGGATCCCAGACTGTGCTCGCAGGAGGAGCATGTCTGCAGAGAGAAAGCGTCCATTCGTCTGTCCAGCTGGCTTCCCCAATTCCCACCCTGTGGTGTTGACACTCCGCAAGGATCCTGGCGACCCTGCCGGAACCCCTCCGCGCGGGCTCACCACGCCCGTCGCAGTCATTGGCTGCAGGGATGCTGGGAGCCTCGTGTTGGATCCCGGGAAATGTAGTCCTTTGATAGCACCTGGCAACAAGGCTCCTCCGTGGGGTGAGCTGATTCCCGGGTTGTGCCTGCCCGGCCTGGACCCAATCTGCGAGCTGTCCCTTCCCGCCGGCTTCACCACCCCCCTCCCTCGCGAGCGGACAGATTAGAGCAGCGCAGCGGGTGACTTCCTTCATTGCAATTTGTGCCGGCCGCTGTCCGCGTTCTCGGGAACCGCGTGTGGATGGGTGTCTGTGGGTTCAGCTATCTGTCGGATCCGCGGGTGGAGCCTTCACTGCAGCCGTCTGGGGGCTCATGCCGGGGCCGGTACTGACGGAGCTAGGGGCCGGAGTCGGGCGCATGGTTGTGGTGGCTGCGGCTGGCTTGGCAGCAGTGGCGCCTTCGCGCGCCCCCGCGGCCCTTTCGGCGGTCGCTCCTTTGCGGGGGTTCGCGGCCTTCTCCGCCTTCGGGCTCCACCTGGCGTCCGGGATTTCGGCGGGGTTGCGGCGGCTGGACCAGGTCGGAGTAGAGGCGGAGACGCGTGCTACGGTGACTTCCGGCGCTGGGCTGGCCGCGGTGGGCATGCTCACCGAGACCCGGGCCGCGGCCGGCGATGGCATCGGGCCGTTGAGGAAGTGTCCACCGCCCAAGCGCAGCACACGTCAGGCTGGGGAAAACGCGGCATATTGCATCATAGAGACGCGGGCCGGCTCTGAGAGGAGGGCTGCCTCCCCCCCACCCCGAGCGGGTCAGGGTCAGCCAGCCCCCCTGAGCACTATCTTTCTCGGGATTCTTCTCCACACGTGCTCTTTCAGTAAATATTAGTAACTGCACATCACCTCCCTAAATGTCTGTTTGGCTGGTGTCCGGATTCGGAGAAGTAAAAACTAATGTCTAGTTGTCTGGTAGGCATCAAACCACTTTCTCAAGCTGAAGGGCAGAGGATAAAGATGCCAGAATTTCTGGGAGGTTCTGCCTTAGGGGCTGATCAGGTCCCTTCACTCAGGAGGTCAGATCCCTGATAACCCCCAGTAACCCCAAGTGGCCTCAGTGGCTGTGTGATACCCTGGGCCCCTAGGATGGGCAGGCCAAAGTTCCACCTTAGCAAGCCTCATGGTGAATGTACCTGTTTTAGCTAGAACTAGAGCTACTACTGTATGATTGGCCGCACAATCCAGTGGAGTATCTGACATTGCCCACTCTCTTTGAAACGTCCTTGGACCATGGTGCTACACTCTCCTGATTGTTCTCATACTATCTTCTGCTGGCCCTGCTCCTCCAACCCTAAGCTACACCCTCTCCTTTTTTCACTACTTTCCCTGTGTCTTTATCCATGGCTTTGGCTACAGCTAAGCTGCTAAGATCCAGTTCTCCCTGGATGGGAGAACCAGTTCTCCTTCCTGAGTTCCAGACCTACAAAACCACCACCATGGTGGGGAGGGCGGAGGGCAAGGTCGTCACTCTCCTCCAGATGGTGCCCTACCGCCAAGTTCCTCAGACAAGATGCACCACACTCTGGCTTCTGTTCTCTGCCTTACCTCAGTCTCTACTGGTCTATGTGCTACCGCCTAGCTAGTGTAATGTTCTGTACTTTCTGTCTCCCACCCCACCCCTGGCCCTTGCCCTTTACCTCAGGTCACTTCCTCCAGCCAGTTTCCTGACTCTCTGCTGTGGCAGGCACCATGTCTGGGTCCACAGCCTTTTCTGCTAAGTCTCTGAACCAATCACTGTGCTCCAATGCCTGTTGTTTCCCTGAAGTCCCCTCACTTGACTGAAGATTCCTGCGCTGGGACCAGGATGGCGAACACAGAATGCAGGATAACCTTCCCTGCTCACCTCCTTGTGAAAGGCAAGTCCCTTCTCCCTTACTACCCCACTTCCTGCTTTCCCGATAGGGAAGGGGAAGGAGAGACAGCAAGACTGCTCTGGAGGTCTAGGTCAGAGAGGTGCAGAGAAAGTGGAGAGAAAGCTTCCTGGCTGGGGCATGAGGCTCCCTGCAGGCCGGGGCAGAGGCGGGCTACAGGTTAAAGAAAGTGTGGATCTCAGGTGACTGTTCAGGGGGCCATGGCCCGGCCTAGGCCCAGGAGATGGCAGCTGAGGCAAACCAGGCATTGAGGATTCAGCAAGAGCAGCCCCTCCTGGCCAGACAGTGTGGAGCCCAGGCCAGGCCCAGGCAGGTCCCATGCTGGGGGAGGACAGGTTTGGCTGGGTACGGAGCCTGCTCCCGGCCGTTCTGGTTTCCCTTACTGCCTTCCTGTGGATCTCGGGCAAGTGGTGCCCTTCTCCGAACCTCTCCACACAGTGAGGGCTTGTGGGCTACCTCTTGGGGGGAGATCTCCACCCGTGCCTCCTCAGGGTCTAGGAGGCTCTGTTCCAGAGGTAGGCTGACTGGGCCCCAGACGGACCAGGGGAGGTGCCACCGGCTTTCGGAACTAGATCTTTGGAGCTTTTCCTTGTGACGGGAGAGGCCTCCCTGGGGCCGCATGGCTGGACCAGAGCCAGTTAGTGCCAGAATCACCAGGCAGCCGCCCAACGGTCATTTTGCTGGTGGCAAAAGCCAGGCACCAACAAGAGCTGCTTGGCTCTGCCACCATCTCAGCGTGTTTCTCTCTAGGATGGGGATTTTAACGATCCATAAAGCCTCTGGCTTCTACCTGTGAGCAATGTTTGGGAATTTGAGGGCATCTGCGAGAATGGGCCCAGCTGAGCTTTTGAGCAGACACACAGACCCTGGCTCTGGGAGAGGACAAAGCTCCTTCAGCTTGCTCCAGGCTTGAAAGACAAGACAGAAAACACCTGGGAAATCTTATTCCCTTTATTCTCTTCAACTAATCAACATGACCACCGGCGACACAACACTGTTATTGACACACAACACTCAAACGTGGGGCCTCTCTTCACTCCACGGGGACAAGTCAGGTTGAGTGGGGCTTCCCTAATAGGGGCAAAGGAGTCTGGGGGCTGCTCGCCTCTGGAGCAGGTGTCATGGAATCTCCCCTCTTGGCTGTGACCGTTTCAAGTGTCCCCACCATTCAGGATCCATGCCCAGTTCTGTCGAGTTCCCACGTGACCTCCACAGCCATAGAGGTTCAGGTTGCACCCTAAGCTCAGATCAGTGTCTACTCTCCCCTCTGCTTTCGCCAGTGACCCTGTGACCTGTCTGTTGGGCTCCTCCCCCAGGGCACTTCCGAAGCCTGAAGCCAGGCCTGCGAGGAGCCGGACAAGAGGATTTGGCTATGCTGCACCTTTTGGACTAAGTTCTGGTGGGCACGTGCCACGACCGTCCCCTGGGCCTTTGCCTCATCTGGCCAGAGGGACTCTGGACACTGCCACCTCCCCAGGCCAGCTCCCTGCTTAGTTCCTCCCAAGATGCAGCTCACTCTGGGAGGGAAGCACCTGGGTAAAGAAGTTTGGGGAGGTGGGCAAGAGAGAACAAGTCATGCCCCAAAGGTCTCTGATTCGGCCCCTTTCCTGCTACAAAACCCCGGACCACAACTAGTCATGCCCACGTCATCCATTCAGTACCGGAGCCAAGACCGCTGGCCCTCACCCATCCCTACACATGCAAGCGTCCTACTATGTATGCTACACCCTAGTCCTCAACAGGCTGACGGCTGGCCTTCGACCACACTGACCACCTCCCCCGCTACCACCCCAGACTGGCCCTGGAGCCCCACAGGCTGCTCTCCAGGACTCTTCCGAAGACAGAGTCCTCAGACCTGTTTCCAAGGGGAGCTGTTTCTAGCTTTACAAGGGCTTTGTCTCTACAACTGGTTTTTTTCTACTACCATCTTAGAACAAATCTGCTTTGACTTGGAGGACTGTCCCCTCTTCCTTAGTCTCACAGGGACACCCCCTCTGCTGATGCTTCGGTCAGTAGAGATTCGGCGGGCAGATTCCTTCTCCCCTCTCAGTAGTGCTTTCTGACCTGGCGCTTGGGTGGGCTGGGGCTTTATGCAGATGGTGACAAGTGTCTCCCCACAATTATCCAAGGCCTGCCTCTCCCTTCTCCCCAGCAGGCCTGGGTTTTTCCTCCTACAGTGTTCTAGATTTTGATCCTTTGAATTTAAGGTCATCTCTTCGGGTGGGCAGGAGAGATGAAGGGTGAAGTGCTTTCACCATTCAGGCTTTTAGGTTGTGGGGTTAGAGGTCTCTTCCACAGCTCTGAGGAATGCGGGTCGCCCTCTCCAGGGAAAGGCCCCCTCACCTAGCATCTCAGTTCTCTGAGTCGAGGACCACAACGCACAGCTGGTGCCAGCGTGGGGCCCATGGGCACTTCCTTTGGACCCAGCACTGGACGGAATCCTCTCCTTTAAGGGTCTCCTGGGTTAGAGGGTGGTTCTTGTTACAGGTGTCACGAGAGTTTCCACTCGACCATTTCCTAGGGCAGCAGTCTCTGTATCCCCCCAACCCCTGCCGCCACACACACACACCCAGTTATGTTAGCGGGCTGGGCTGGGTTAATGAAAGAGCATTACTGTGTGTGTGTGAGGACGGGAGATGGGCCTGGCAGGGGAGCGGGTTTCTCATCCTTCCATTTCCCTCTGGAGGTTTCTGGCTAAGGAGAAGAGGAGCCCAGGAGGGTGGGATTTGTCCCCTTCCAAGGCCACGATCGGGCTGGGTCATCACCACCTCAGAGTGCTCCAAGTACCAGGGTGAGGAAGGTGGTCAGGCCTCCGGATGCTCTTCAGGGACCCGTGGCCCCATCTGTGGGGTGTCTGGATGCCCACCACTATGTGCCGGCTGGCTCATCCCACCGGCAGCCTGGCTAACAGCTCAGATGGAAGAGTGAGGCTTAAAAAAGCAGGTTGCCAGCTAATCCGAGCACTCTGTTCTGTCGACTCGCTGTCCCTCGTGGCCACAGAGAACTGACACGTGGCTCTTTTGACTCGGAGAAGAGAAGTCTAGGGAGGATTTAACCACACACAAGCCTTGAGTCTCTGAAGGGCTTTATTCTTTGGAGGTCGACTAGCAGCGGGTTCCCCCTCTCCACTGAGGGCAGAATTCGAGGATGCGAGCTGCCACTGCAGCGAGTCTGGCGGCAGTTAGATGGCAGGAGACAGCTCCTGACGGCGAGACCTGAGAATTGGGTAGGCGGGACCCTCCATCAGGGGAGGCCTCTTGGAGTCGAAGTCCCCCGTCCTGCCTGGCCCGGGGAACAGCCCCGGTGGCTGGAGCTGGGATCTGCTTGCACTTGTAGCTTAACAAGCTCCCGGAAACGGGGAGCACTGGGCAGCCCCGAGTCTGCTGGCCTCCATCCGGACACCACTTCACCTTGGCTTGCTTTCCTCAACGCGCCCTAACAGAAATCCCTCCCTGCCCCCTATCGTGGTGGTTTCCCAGTGTTCTTTGAAGTTCCTATGCACCCCAAACTTAAGCCTTTAAAAAGGCTTGACATCACTTTTTTTTTTCCTTCCCCATTTTTGGGTTCTTCCTCCTAAGGAATTCCGTGGGCCTCTTCCTCTAACACGCGATCACCTAAGATCGGCCTCATCCCCTGAGGAAGCCCCAGGGCAGCGAGCTGAACTTTCTCCTCCTAGTTCCCTGGGTGGTTTCTTCTCTGTGGGCCTGGGGGCTCCTCCTCCCTTGTTTTTCACCTCCCCCCACACTAGTCCCCAGCTGAGCATTTTCCTCAGTGTCACTGTTCAAGGCTTCTGGAAGAGAGGCCCCCTCCGAACTCCAGGGGGAGGGAACACTGCGGGACAAGTTCATGGGAGGCTCTGCTGCACCTTCTGAGGGTCACTCCTTTCAAGTCAATGCCACTGGATTCCCTGCACTTCCCCGACCCTATAGTTTCACAAGGATTTTGATACAGTTTTATAGGGTTGCCTAGAGACGTATTGGGACCTCTTCCTACAATTAATAGGGCTTTTATCCACTATGGTTTATAGGGTTTTTCTGCTACAGACTTAAAGGGCTTTTTTTTTTTCCTACATATTTATAGGGTTTCTAACCCAACAGTTTTTCTCTACTGCCTTATTAAGTGGTTCCCACCAACATTTTTATAGGGTTTCTCGTCACTGATGTAAAAGAACTATTTTTACCCCGGGTTCTTTATCCTCCGCTTCTCTACAACCTGATAGGGTTTTCCTCCTTTCCCCCACACCATCTCTGGGGAGAGCCAGTGTTCCTCTCAGGAGAGAGAGGCCCTTGGTCTCCAGACCCATTTCACAAGGTGACCCCGGGGTGGCAGCTCCGATGGAGGAGGAGGGCTGCGACTTCCGTGAAGCCGTCTCCACACTCAGGGCACAAATAGGGCTTTTCTTCCAAGAGGGTCTTGGGGTTTTCCCCGTCCCCATGGTGGCCACTCCCCGTGGGGGTGGGGGCCTCTGCCACACCTTCCTGGCCCGTGGACAGGGTGGCTGATTCTGGAGGGGGATCCTCAGGTGTGGGGGGCTTTTCTTGGGTGTGGGTCTCCTGGTGCCGGGTGAGCGCCAGGCGATCAAGAAAGGAGGCCCCACAGTCTGAGCAGCTGTAGGGCCTGGCCCCCAAGGGGCTCCTGAGGTGCTCCAGGAGGACAGAAGAGCTCTTCCCCAGCTCCGGACTCTTCTGGGATTTCCCACCTGCGTGGACTTTCTGGTGCAGCAACAGCTCAGAGCTGAGGCCAAAGCTCTTTTTGCATTCAGGGCATTTAAAGGGCTTTCCACTTAGGAAGGGGCTGGGCCCGGCCCCTTCCCCTAGACCAATCCTATAATCAGGGAAGAGAAAGGGCTTTTCATTGCCGTGGGTGAGCTGATGCTGGAGGAGCACGGCCCTATCCAGAAAACTTTCTCCACAGTGGGAACAAATGTAGGACTTGGAAGAGAGCAGGCCCAGCCTTTGGCTGAAGCTCTCCTGCCCCTCGGGCATTTTAAAGGGCTGTCCGGGGGGTTCAGCTCGGCCCTCCGCAGCTCCTGGGTAGGAATTGCCTCCGAAGGGGAGCCTGGGGGGTCGGAACTGAGGCGCCTTGGGGGCTGGGTGTGCGATGAGGCCATCCGAGTTTTTGTAGGGGTTTTCTCCGATGTGGATCCGCTGATGCTGCATGAAGATGCCCTCGTCGTTGAAGCCCTTTCCGCAGACAAGACACTTGTGTGGTTTGGCTCCTGGGGGCGGTGTCAGCAGGGCGGGGTCGCCCAGCCCCAGCAGGCTGTCGCCCTGAGCTCTGCGCGCTGGGGTCTTGCCCCTCTCGTGGACCACCCGATGCTGCTCCAGCTCGTGCGCCTCCAGGAAGGCCTTCCCGCAGTCGGAGCACACGAACAGGTTCTCATCCATGTGCGTGCGCACGTGGGTGATGAGGTTGGAGCTCTGGCTGAAGCTCTTGCCGCACTCGGGGCACTTGTAGGGCTTCTCGCCCGTGTGCGTGCGCCGGTGCTGGATGAGGTGGGAGCTGCGGATGAAGCTCTTGCCGCAGTCGGAGCACTTATAGGGCTTCTCGCCCGTGTGGATGCGCTGGTGGCGGATGAGGGTGGAGCTCATGATGAAGCTCTTGCCGCAGTCCGCGCAGATGTAGGGCCGCTCGCCGCGGTGGATGCGCTGGTGGTTGATGAGGTTGGAGCTGACGCTGAAGCTCTTGCCGCACTCGGGGCACTTGTAGGGCCGCTCGCCAGTGTGCGTGCGCTGGTGCCGCAGCAGCGTGGCGCTCAGCGTGAAGGTCTTGCCGCACACGGGGCACTTGAACGGGTCCTCGCGCAGGTGGGTCCGCTGGTGCTTGATGAGGGTGGAGCTGTGGCCGAAGCTCTTGCCGCACTCCAGGCACTCGTAGGGCTTCTCGCCGGTGTGCGTGCGCTGGTGCTGGGTCAGCTCCGAGCTCTGGATGAAGCTCTTGCCGCACTCGGTGCAGCGGTACGGCTTCTCGCCGGCGTGGATCTTCTGGTGCTTGAGGAGGTTGTGGTTCTGGCCGAAGCGCTTGCCGCACTCGGGGCACTTGTAGGGCTTCTCGCCCGTGTGCGTGGCCTGGTGCTGGATGAGGTCCGAGCTGCGGTAGAAGGCGCGCCGGCACTCGCCGCACTTGTACGGCTTCTCGCCCGTGTGCGAGCGCTGGTGCTTGATGAGGTTGGTGCTCTGGGTGAAGGCCTTCTCGCACTCCGTGCACTTGTAGGGCTTCTCGCCCGTGTGCGTGCGCTGGTGCTGCACCAGGTTGGAGCTCCAGCTGAAGCACTTGCCGCAGTCCGGGCACTTGTAGGGCTTCTCGCCGGTGTGCGTGCGCTGGTGCTGCACCAGGTGCGAGCTCTGCGTGAAGCTCTTGCCGCACTCGGAGCAGGTGTTGGGCCGCTCGCCCGTGTGGATGCGCTGGTGCCGCAGCAGCTTGGACCACTGGCTGAAGCTCTTGCCGCACTCGTTGCAGATGTAGGGCTTCTCGGCCCCAGAAGGGCGGCCCTGCACCAGCTCCCGGAGGCTGGGCTCATTGGCTGGGACCACCGGGGGGCTGTTCCACGTGGTCAGAGTCCCCCACTGCCAGCTGGCCTCACAGGCCTTGGTCCAGTCCGAGGGCGTAGGGACTACCTCAGGGGCGGGGGGATCCAGAGCGGTCTGCTGGTCCAAGGGGTTGGGGTGACCCAGTGGGGTTGGGGAGTCCTGAGGGACTGTCGGATCCTGGGAAGGTCTCTCTGGGGGCATCTCTGATGGGTCCTTGAATTCTGGACTCTGAGCTGGATCTCCCAAGATGATCTCCTCCCCAGAACTTTCCTGCTGAGCGTTCTCCTCTTCGTTCCCACTCTCGGCACCTACAGAGAGAAAGGGAGTCTCCAGCCCCCATTTCCTTTCAGAACACAGGGCTGGGGCTCTCTTCCCTCCCCTGGGCGTCCCCCAGAGTCTGGGCCCCTCCCTGAACCGGGGCCGCTGCCTTGTCAGGCCTGCAGTCCCTTCTTGTGCCCCTCACCTCTGTGAGCATCGCTGGGGCTCTGTTCAGGACCCTGCAGATCGGGGCCCCACAGCGCTGTCTCAGGCTCCATCCCAGAGCTCAGGACTGCCCAGTGTTCCAGGCACCCTGGGGGAGGGGGGTAGGGGAGAAGAGAGGATCACGCGATCGGAGCTGATCTGCAAGTTTCTTTACTTCCCAAGCCCGACTCCTTCACCTGCTGGCCCCAGGCCGTGTTCCTCCTCGGGTGAACTTCAGTTTCCCACCTCCCCATTTTTCCGGGCGTCTGTTCTCACAGCGGCCCCCCTACCCCTGCAGGCCCGATTCCTGCTCCAGATCTTAAGATCACAACTAAGCCGGTAGATGAATTTAAGTGTGTAATTAAAAGCTCATCAGTCATAACCCTCTGAACCCAGACTGGGGGCTAGAGAAGTATCTGACACCCACGGGGGAAGGAGGCTCTCACCCCACCCCTCCGATGCCCAGAGGCTGGGAAACCTGTTATTTTGCTAATCAGAGGAAGCTCATTAAGACTCTAATTTTCCTCCTTAATGGGGCTGCTAATTGGGACCAATAAACTTTCCTTATGAGCCCAGAGAACTTACAGTGCCTGGAACACTTGAAGAGTTAAAAAAAAAAAAGAAAGAAAGAAAGAAAGAAAGAAAAGCGAGCAAGCAAACAAGCACAAAAGCAATCAGATTTCCCTGAGGGGATGGGGCCCTCCAAAAGGACTGGGGCACCTTCCCGTTATCCAAGCACATAAAGTTCAAGCCAGAGGTGGGGGGGGCAGTCTGAACCCATGGGGGACTTCTGCAGAGATGACCTTGAGAGGGAAATGAAAAAGAAAGGGGAGAAGGGGAAAATGTGTGGAGGCCGCCCAGTCCCTGCCCAGGTGTGTGTCCTGTCCTTATCTCTCCCGATCCTCCCCACAGGCCCGTGAGGGGACGGAGGAGTCAGTCTGTCCATTTTACAGATCAGGAAATCAACACTCAGGGAAATTTCTCCAAGGTCACAGGCTGGGAAGTGCCAGAGCTCAGACCAGAAATGCAAGGTTCTGGGTCTGGCTCGCCCCAGCCTCTGGGAGGGAGATGACCTTGGGAGTCACGTGAAACTCATAAATGTGGACTGCTGGCAGGAGACCGGTGATGAGGAAAGCTCAGACAAAACCTGTGGGCCATGATACGGAGAAATTCCCAGGACCATCCGCTTTCCTTGGCTTGTCGGATCCGGTGACTAGGCCTGACAGTCTGCGCCGATGACCTCAAAACAGTACTCCCTGCTGAAGGCCCGCCCCCATTAACACCCCTTCTTCTGCTTCATTTGTTCTGTTTTGTTGTGGCTGTACCCTGTGCCTAGGACAGTGCCTGACACCTAAGAGGTGCCTTAGACATTTTGTTGAATGAATGAAGGTGAATGAGGGAGATGCCCCTCGTTCCTGGAAAACCTGTCTGGTCTAATGCCTTTAAAGGTCAGTTTGCAACGGGGTTGGCGCCAAAGGAACAGGAGTTCAGAGTGGCCTCCTGGTAAAACTTCACAGCTAGCTATCCCTCCAAAAAGGGTGACGGGATTCCAGCTTGAGGGAATAGGTCCTCAGGAGCTAAATTCTAGGCTCCCACAATGTTTAGAGCCTAAACAGAGTCCCTGGGGGAGGGTCCTGGCTTCCAGAGGCTGTGTGGGAGGGGCACAGTGCCTAGGGGGGCAGTGGTGCAGGAAGACAGGGCCAGCACTCTTGAGGAGGCAGCTGGGAGGCAACCAGAGTGTAGCAGGAGCGAGTCGCACCCTGCCAAACAGCGGTAGGGGAGACAGGAGTTGGATTTTGGGAAGTAAATTAATGTCTTCATTTCTGCAGCTCCTTAGGCCATGAAATGTCCCTTCCCCCATCTGTAAGTGTCTTTGGAGCGATGGGAGCAGGGGCCTCCGCCTATTCTGAACAGGCCCGCTGGGCTTCCTAGGACAGGTAAGACCTCATGTACCTTGATTGTCCCAAGAAATTAAAGCTCAGCGGTCCCGAGCAGAAGGGAAGGGGTTAAAGCCAAGGCCGCCATGGAGTAGGAAAGTAGGAAGACGGAGGGAGGCAAGAAGTGCTGGGAGCCCACCCAGGCACAGGCCGCGGGGCACCGGCCTTGGACCTCGGACGGCCCCACCGCGGAGGGAAGGTGGAAGGGAAGGACAGGAGGAGGAGGCTGCCTCGCAGAGAGGGGTGGAGAGCGGCCCAGGGTGACCCTGACATGGAGGCAGCTGCGGGAATGCAGCCGCCCCGGCCCTGGCCCCCCCCTCCCCCACGCCCGCACTAACGCAGACCCTGGACTTGTGCTCGCGTGGGTCCCCGCGACCCTCTTCCGGCTCCCGGGCCAGAGCCCCGCATCCTAGCCTCCCCCGCCCGCCGGGCCCCCAGGATTGCGGCGCTCCGCAGCGCCCCGGCCCCGCCGGCGGCCCCATTCCTTCTTCCCAGAATGCTCACGCCCTCCCTCCCCTCCCCCACAGCCAGACCCTCGCGCTCTTCCCAGAATCCTCGGCCCCTCGCGGCCCCTGCCCGGCCCCCACCCCACCGGCGCCCGGGACTGGGAGGGGGCGCAGGCCCGCGCGCCCCCGCCTCCCGCGCCCCATTGTTCCCGGCGGTCGTCCCGGGCCCTCCGGGCCACCCCCCAGGAACCCAGGCGTCCCCAACTCACGGCTCTGGAGTCTGGGGAAGGCCGGAAGGCAGAATCCAGCCCCAGGGGACTTAACCCCTTGAATGCCCTGCCTCGGGGGGCAGGCTGGACGCCGAGGACTCTGGGGTCCTTCTCAAGGGGTGATCCCAGGCTGAGGACCCGGGGACCAGTTCAGGGTGACTGGGACGGAGCAGGAAGTGACCCCAGCTTCCCGGGCCCCTCTAGCCTGGAGTCAGAGCATCAGCTCTATGGGATTTAACCCTTTGCCTCCCGCAGCCTGGGGAAAAAAAAAAGAGGACGGGGAGCGGGGGAGGTGGCTGAGACGCCCCTCTCTCGGTCTACAGCGGGAGCGGGTCCTCAGGGGGAAGCCCAGATGCCAGTGAGGGGTCTCTGGATTGCTGGCTACTCTCCATCTGAAGGGGGTTCTGCTGGCCACTGCCGGCAACCCTGAGCTTGGATTTGGTGGCTGCTTGTCCCCTGGGGCCTGCCTTTGTTGGGACTCAGACTCAGGGATGGGGTTCAGATGCCTGGGTTGTGGGGTGGGAGCGTGGACTGGCTGGGCAGATGCCAAGAGGGAGCATCCTACAGACTGAAAATGGCATAAATGAAATAAGTCATGACAGCAGGAGTCTGGGCTGAGGGGACCCTGGCAGCCAGGAGGGATTTGCAGCATGCTTCTTGCCCCGTTGGCTCTCCTCTGAGCTGCCATGGTGGCAGGAGGGAATTCAGTTGTGTGTGTGGGGGGAGGTGTCACTGACCAGGGAGGGCCCTTTCCCAGCTGCTCAGGGGGTACCCAGCTCATAGCAGGAGAAATGAGAACGCTGGTGGCTTCCCAAGGCCCAGGTTACCTGGACTCCCAATTCTTACACCCTTTATCTCATTCCTCCTCACCACAATTCGTGATTATCCCCGTTTTACAGGAGAGGAAACTGAGCTGTGGGAAGTGAGGCAACGTGCTTAAGGCCACGGTCGTCATTATTTCCATCGCACATTTGTCTCTTGAAGCCTGGACGCTGCGGGGAGAACAGTGGTGGAGAGACCCCAGAGCTGAACAAGAATCAGGCTTTCTACCCTCAAGAACTCAAGAAGTTTGACAGTGTGTAAGTGACAGACAACAGGAGATTCCCAGGAGAAGGTGAACAGGGTTATTTGTCCGGGGATGTGAAGGAGCGAGCACAGGAACAAACTGTGTGTCAGAAATTATTCAAGAGGATGCAGCCTCTCTGGGCCTACATCTGGGGTGCAGAGAGTGTGGGCACCAGGACAAGTGGCCCCCACCCCCGGGCCCTGCCCCTGCTCAGGTCTCTGTGCTATCTCCTTCACCCACCTTCCCAGCCAGGTGCATCCCTGTCTTACCTCTCGCTTCCATCACCTTTGACACCTCTCGCCCACCTCAGGGCCTTTGCCCCTCCTGGTCTCCCTTTCTCTGCTGTTTCTCACAGCACACTATTGCCTCCTCCCTGCAAAAGCCTGACGTGGCCTGGGGGCAACAAGTCTAGAGAGGGGTTGGGGGTGGGGGTTGGAAACTGCATCCTGGAGGCTCTCAGAAGGGTTTAATTTGGCCTACACCCTGTTCCGTGGTGGGGGTGGGGTGTGCGTGCACACGTGTGTTTAACCAGATTAATTGGCACCTTTAAAAATCAGTCCATTTCGGGATGCGTGGGTGGCTCAGTCGGTTAAGCCGCTGCCTTCGGCTCAGGTCATGATCCCAAAGTCCTGGGATTGAGTCCCACATCGGGCTCCTTGCTCAGTGGGGAGCCTGCTTCAATCTGCCTCTGCCTCTGCCGGTCACTTTGCCTGCTTGTGCACTCTCTCTCTCTCTCTCTCTCTCTGACAAATAAATAAAATCTTAAAAAAAAAAAAAATCAGTTCATTTCACATATAGATCCAAATTTCCCGCTTCTTTGGAAAATCCAAAGCTGTGGCAACAAGGCCCAAATTTTCACGTGGCAGCCTCTGGTTGGGCAGTAGCTTCCTTCATTACAAGACCACTGGCTTTCCAGTTTGCCAGTCTCTGTCACTCTCTTGTGTCTCCAACCCGGAGGCTGAGAAGTGGTTTCAGTGTATCTGTGATCACTCACTGTTGGTGTTCCAACACCCGCTTGATGGGAGTTCTGGTTCTGTACCCCTTGGTGTGTCCCCCAGGTCAGAGTAACAAGTATGAGGAAGATGTCTTCTGAGGAGTTTTGTTTATTGTGCATTTACTATGTGCCACTACTCACTCCAAGGGCTCCGCGGACCTTGATAACAACTCGCAAAACCAATATTATCATCCCGAGGGTAGGGTAAGTCCCTTGTACACGACTAAGTAGTGACGGAACTGGGTTCACATCCAGACACACTGCCTTTAGAGCCACACGGCTTCTAACCACAACTCTCAGAATGGCTCACGTGTGTCTGGGGGCAGCCCCTGAGCCACTCAGGGGCGCCATCCTCTCCCCCAACTTGCTCCAGGAGCTGGAGAGAGGAACGGGCAAGGGCGGAGTGCCCCTGCTCAGACCGGGCCATTCTGATGGCGGGCGACTGTGTGCTGTCCGTTGCCCACAGTCAGCTGGCACAGTGGCCAGAAAGGAGACCCTCCTGGAAAGATGACTGTCCCCCCCTCCTTGCCTTTCATGGATGGCCCACTGCCAGGCTCTTCTTGGCTGCCACTCAGCAGCCTTCCACGTGGCCCCTTAACGCAGGCCCCCATGTCCTGAGACCCAGGTTGTGTGAGGGCTGTGAGGTCCTGGAGATGGGCCCTGATCTGTCCCTGCTCTGTCCTCACTGCTCAGGGTGGTGTTGGGCACCTAACTTGGGGATCTGGCTTCTTCTTTGGAAAGGGGATGGGCCTTGGTTCCCAGAGGGATGGGAGGGTATAATGAGATGATACAAGAATTCAGAGCAGACCAGCTCTAGAAATGGCTGCCTCATTTTTTCGCATCAGAGCGCACAGTCCTCAGCCCGGTGGGCAGGCGAGCCAGGAGCCTGGAAAGCGTGTCCTGAGAGACACAGGGAGTATGTAACTTGGGAGGACCTGAAGCAGTGACCCGAGACTCCAACCCTCTCCTCTGTGGGGGACGCTCTCAGGCAGGATGTGAGAGCTGAGAAGGTGCAGCCTGAGAAGGGTGGGGAGGGCTGCTTCCTCCCCACCCCTCTCCCGAGGACAGCTGCCCACCCGCAGGCAGGGGGCCTCCAGCCAGTGCCGGCAGGACAAGCTGGGCCCGCTTCCCTGGGGCTGTGCCTGCCCACAGGATGTATTAGGGGCTGCTTTGTAGGAATGTGGTCCTCAAGTGTGGAATAAGAGCAGAGTCCCAGGACTGGGAGATCCCTTCTGCCTCTAAGAGTCCAGGAGCAGTCACTCCTCTGCTCAAGAACCTGCAGTGGCTCCCTAAGACTTCTCACAGTCCTACCCTCCTGCTGCCTCCTAACCACCATGTCCCTAAGGCTCAGAGCCACGTGCTTCCTTTACATTCTCTTCCTCGAACATTTCCTGCTCCATGTGGTCAGTTCCAGAAATCCTTCCACGTCAGCGGCTTAGCCTTGTCCCTGTCCTCGAGGCCTTGTTCCTTCGTCCATTTGCCTGACAGACCTGTGCGTGTCACGGTTGTCTGGGTTTACCAGCTCCATTTCTCTCCTTGATACCCAGTCATCCTGCTCCCCAAGGCCTGAAGGGCCCTCCTCTGCACCCCGTTTGTCAGCAGGTCCTCAGGCCTATGGCACCTCAGCCGAGTCTGCCCACCTCTTCTGTCACCCTGCCCCAGGCCACTGGCACTCCCTGGTGGTCATCCCTGAATGACCAGGGTGACTTTCTGACAGGTTCTCTGGCCTCTAGCCCCCTTGGCTTCTTCCCACCTGTCCGGTCCCCCAGGATTCTTCCAAAAAGGAGCAGTGTGTTCACGCTCAGAACACCTCCTCCGACCTCATCATCAATAGGGAAGTTTTTTTGTTTGTTTTAATTTTTGAAAATTAAGAACTTTTATATATTTCTATTTTGACAATAACTTTGATTAAGCTATAGAAAGCCATGGGGCACCTGGGTGGCTCAGTGAGTTAAGCGTTTGTCTTCGGCTCAGGTCATGATCCCAGGGTCCTGGGGTCTATCCCCACATCACATCATTGGGCTCCTTGCTCAGCAGGGAGTCTGCTTCTCCCTCTGCCTGCTACTCCCCCTGCTTGTGCTCTCTATCAAGTAAATTAATGAAATTTTAAAAAAAGAAAGCTGAATATATAATTGGGTAAATACAATAAATTTATATATTAAATAATTGTAGGCATGTATAATTTAAATGAAAAGAAAAGTAAATATGGGATGCCTGGCTGGCTCAGTTGGTACAGCACATGACTTGATCTCAGGGTCATGAGTTTAAACCCCATTTTGGTCATGGAATCTACTTTAAAAAATAAATAAATAAGGATGTCTGGGTGGCTCAGTGGGTTAAGCCTCTGCCTTCAGCTCAGGTCATGATCTCAGGGTCCTGGGATTGAGCCCCATATCGGGCTCTCTGCTCTGCAGGGAGCCTGCCTCCCCGCCCCCCGCCTGCCTCTCTGCCTACTTGTGATCTCTGTCTGTCAAACAAATAAATAAAATATTTTAAAAATAAAAAAATAAATAGAAAACATGAAAGTAAATAAAATATACATATACTGTTTTGTTACCAGGTATTTGCTAAAGGTGTGAACCAAAATAGCTCCAGTCATCACGATTCTGGGCCTCAGTCACCTTACCCGTAGAACAACCCATCAGATCAGATGTTCTCAACAGTAAGGGTCTGGCCATATGGAAAGCTTGTCCACATAGTCGATGTTTTGGGGAGGGTACATAAGTGCCTAGAAAGGACAGTGACTTCTGGGGAGAAAGACTGAGGATCTGTGGTAAGAGGAAGACTTAACTTGGGATTCTTTGGTTCTGTTTGATGCTTTCCAATTTGTAAATTGGAAATTTCCAATTTCTACTTTTTAAATGGTAAATATTTAGAGTATAAGGTTGGAGTGGAGAGTGTGGGTTAAAACAACACGTTGATCTCCTTTTCGGGTTTGTCCTGATCCAAGTCACATTAAATCATATGCAGCTGATTTCCTACTCACATGTGACACGTAGAGTAACCTTCGAGAGAGGTCCCCGTTCCCCTGGAACAGATGCTTGACTGCGCCCTAAGCACGGGAAAGGAGATTGAAGACAGATGGAAGAGAGGATTATATTGTCACACACGGTTACAATACTTAAAAAAAAAAAAAAAATCAGTAAGCTCCTGGATACTTGAAGCCTGATTCCACTGTCACCACACTCCCAAGGAGCCTAGACTTGTGGGTGGAGAAGTGACGTGTAAATGCCAGGGAAGCGGGCCTGTCTGAAACCAGCCTTTCTGCCTCTTTCCTCAGTGTCCCCCAAGGTGATCCCCATTGTCACATAGTGCCACAGGCTCCACGCCCACTGGGTCCCCCAACCCAGGACTGTCTGTCTTGCTCCTCGGGCCTTTCACCAAGCATGGCTCCCTTCGCCTCCTCTAGAATGCTTCCCTGTCTCCTCTCCACACAGCCAAGTCCTGTCTTCAGGGTCCTGTTCAGAGGCCAGCCAACGTTAAGTCTCGACCCTGATACTCAGCCCCACTGAGCAAGTGCTTTAGAACCTATACTTTCGGGGCACCTGGGTGGCTCAGTGGGTTAAAGCCTCTGCCTTCGGCTCAGGTCATGATCCAGGGTCCTGGGATCGAGCCCCGCATCGGGCTCTGCTTAGCAGGGAGGCTGCTTCCCTCTCTCTTTTTCTCTGCCTGCCTCTCTGCCTACTTATGATCTCTGTCTGTCAAATAAATAAATAAAATCTTAAAAAATAAAAAAAGAACCTATACTTTAACTCACATTCAGACATTTGTGTCTCTTGATATGAGGTGGTTATCCTCACCCTTCCTTTACTCCTGGGGGTACAGGACTTCGGACAGGTAACATGTTCAGATCACAGAACAACCCTGAGAACCTGGGGTCTATGAGCCTTGGATTTGCTGACTGCGGGTCTGGGGCTTCCCTCCTTCAAAATCCCACTAAATCCTACCCCGTCCTTCCCAGATGACATTGTCTCCTAGAGAACTGCCCTCCTCTTTTGTCACAATCTGACTGCAGGGATTCCTATGTTTTACTTGCCATCTTGGCCACATCAGGGTACCCTCTCTAGTGTTATTTGATATTTTTTCCTCAGTGTGTGTTTCTTTTTTTTTTTTTAAAGATTTATTTATTTATTTGACGGAGAGAGAGAGATCACAAGCAGGCAGAGAGGCAGGCAGAGAGAGAGGGGGAGAAGCAGGCTCCCTGCTAAGCAGAGAGCCCGACGCGGGGCTCGATCCCAGGACCCCGAGATCATGACCTGAGCCGAAGGCAGAGGCTTAACCCACTGAGCCACCCAGGCGCCCCTCAGTGTGTGTTTCTTCATGGAATAAAACATATCTGAGACAGAAACTCAATGTCAGTGTGATACATAGAAAATTGCTTGTTCCTGGGGCACTCGGCTGGCTCAGTCAGAAGAGCATCCAACTCTTGATCTCAGGGTTGTGAATTTGTTAGGTATAGGGAGTACTTAAATAAGTTAAGACTTAAAAAAAAAAAGAAAATTGCTAATTATAAGTGTAAAAATAAATACAAGGCAAAAATAACTCCAAATGATTCAAAGACCTAACACTACAAAACTTTTAGAAGAAAACTTAGGGGTAAATCTTCGTGACCTTGAATTTGGCAATGGTTTCTTAGATATGATACCAAAAATACAAGCAACAAAAGAAAAAAAGTAGGTAAATTGGACTTCATCAAATTTAAAAAATATTGTACATCAAAGGAAACTGTCAAGAAAGTGAAGACCACAGAATGGGAGAAGAAACTTCAGCCAACTATGTATCTGATAAGGAACTAGTATCCAGCATATATAAAGAACCACAGGGGCACATAGGTGACTCAAGTTACATAAGTGTCCAACTCTTGATTTCAGCCCAGGTCATGATCTTAGTGTCATGAGATCAAACCCCATGTCGGGCTCCCCACTTAGCATGGAGCTTGCTTAAGATTCTCCCTCTCCCTCTGCCTTAACCACTCTTAAAAAAAAAAAAGTCACTGTAACAACACAACAATAAACACAACCCAATTAAAACATGGGCAAAGGACTTGGACATTTATCCAGTGACGATCTATAGATGGCCAACAACACATGAAAAGATGCTCAACATCATTGGCCCTGAGGGATATGCAGATCAAAACCCCAGTGAGATCCCACTTCGAACCCACAGGGACAGTTACAATAATAATACTTTATAAAAACCCAAGAGTAACCAGTGTTGATGAGGATGTGGAGAGCTCGCAACCTTCACGCACTGCTGATGGGAATGGAAAATGCTGCGGCCACTGTGGAAAACAATTTGGTGGTTCCTCAAAAAGCTAAACAGAGGACCACCCATGACCCAGCAATTCCGGGTCTGCATGCAAGAGAAATGAAAACATATGTCCACACAAATACTTGTTCACAGATGCTCATACCAGCATTCTTCATAATAGCCCCAAAGTGGAAACAGCTCAGATGTCCATCAAGGAATGAAGAGATAAACAAAATGTGGTGTGTATCCATACAACGGAATGTCATTAAGCCATAAAGAGGAATAGATGGCTGATAGGTGCTACAATGTGGATGAGCCTTGAAAACGTTGTTTTGGGTTTTTTTTTTTTAAGATTTTATTTATTTATTAGAGAGAGCAAACACAAGCAGGGGCAGGGAGGGGAGAGGAAGAGGGAGAGGGAGAAGCAGACTCCCTGCTGAGCAGGGAACCCAACGAGGGGCTCGATCCCAGGACCCTGAGATCGTGACCTGAGTCGAAGGCAGACACATAACTGACTGAGCCACCCAGGCACCCCTGAACTTGAAAACACTATTTTATTAACTGCAAGGAACTAGATGTGTGGGGTTGCATATTTTATGATTCTGTTTATATGAAGTATCCGGAACAGGTGAATCCAGAGAGACATAAAGCAGATGAATGGTTGCTAGGGGTAAGGGGCGGGATGCGGGGAGGAATGGGGAGTGGCAGCTTAATGGGTACAAGACTTCTGTTGTGGTGATGAGAGTGTTCTGGAACTAGACAGGGGTGATGGCTGCACATCATTGTAAATGTACTACATATCACTGAACTGTAGACTTCAAAATGGTTGAAGTTATTGTTATGTGAATTTTACAATAAAAACTTCAATCAGAGGCGCCTGGGTGGTTCAGTGGGTTAAGCGTCTGTCGCCTTCGGCACAGGTCAAGATCCCAGGGGGCCTGGATTCTAGCCCCCTCATAGGAGTCCTTGCTCTGGGGGGAGTCTGCTTCTCTCTCTGCCCCTCCCTGCCCTGCTCGTGCTCAATCTCTCTCTCTCAAAATCTTTTTAAAAAATTCAACAAAAAAATTCAACCAATATTAAATTATGCTAATAAGTGCCATTGTATATTGTTGCACAATAAGGGTCTAAAGGGCTCGTTTTGTGTGTATGTGAGAAGGAGTGACAGAGACAGAGGCACAGTGAGCGTGCAGTGGTGATAAAGTCCTCTGCACCAACCTGAGACTCTCCCCTGAGTGCCCTCAAAGGGTTCTCCTGGGAAGGGGAACAGAAAGGACCACCCTGCTCCCGGTGCCGTCTCAGCACACTGGCAAAGACCTTGACATCAATCACCAGGATGCCACCTTGCCTCCCCATCTGGGCGCTGGTGCAGGTTATATCCTATGCAAAGGCATCGGCCACGGGGACAAATATGATGACATTTCAGTTGAGGCTTAATCCCCCAGCCAAAGCCCATGGGTCAGGGGCTGCCTGCCCAGAAAAGGGATCTTTCTGCAATTTGTCTGCCCCGAGGGGGCTCCCTCCTCGTAAATTGCTAAAATTCCTGTGGAGACTTCCTCAGTTGTGAGACACCTGGAAAGCCGCCACCAAAGTCAGACTTTGTTTCAGTTCTTGTTTCTATCACATTCAGTTGTGAGACCTTGTTCTAATTCCTGGACCTTCTCTGATTCTCCATTTCCTCATCTGCAAAATAGGAAAACAACCCTTCCAGAGTGTGAGGACTGAATGCGGTGTGAGCTCACACTGACCCTTGGTTTTTTTCCCCCTGTAGCTAGCTTCAGCTTTTATCTTTGGCTTAAATACATTTTTTTTTTACACTAGAAAAATAGTATAACCATTCCAATGAAAATATAAAAAAATAAAATCATGCATTTTGCACCTGCTCCTAGTTCAACTATTTTTGCCTTTCATTGTATTTCCTTCCTGAATTTTTTTCAAAACTTTTTTTTTTTTAACCTTAGTTATATGTTTTTGGTGCTTCATCGTCTTCATGGCCATAATTTTACAGGCTGTCTGCAGAATTCTTTCTACCTACACCATATTTTGCTGAGTCATTTCCCTGTTGCTGGATATCTACACTGCCTCCGTTTTTGTTCTTATAAATAAAACTTCGGTGAACATCTCTGAGAGTATATGTCACCTCAATTTTGATTGTTTTCTTAAAAGATAGTTCCAGAAATAGAAATATTGGGTCAGATCTAGGAGCATTTCCCTGGCTTTGGTGATGTGTTACCTTGTAATTAGTTGTGCCTCTAAGTGCATGATAGTCGGTCTCTGTCTGTCTGTCTTGTCTAAAGGATGTGAGGAAAGATTTGATTACATGCCTTGCTGAAATCCATCTAAACGAAATCTAGAAAATTTCCTTGGTCTGTGAACCTAGTAAGAAACCTTACAACCATAGAAAATAATTCCTACTTCATAGGGTGGATGTGAGTATTAAAGGTATCATGGCATGACCGTTCAAATCAGGGCCCCGTGTGAGTGAGCCCTTGATCGGTCAGTCCTTATTCTTGTTTTATCCTTATAAAGGATGTGAGAGTATCCTGGGACTGCAGCTCTCTGTGGCCGTCTAGGGATCACTGCTTTCCTTACCAAGCTCGTAGGGTTTGATTCTTGTAAGGTTATTGTCCCTTGACTAATGGTTTCTTTCTTTCTTTCTTTCTTTCTTTCTTTCTTTCTTTCTTTCTTTCTTT
>NW_019154174.1:6226330-6303130 GCF_002288905.1 Enhydra lutris kenyoni
AAATAAGGATTTTATTAATTTGAGAGAGAAAGAGCAAGCACGAGCAGGGGGAGAAGGAAAGGGGCAGAAGGAGCAGTAGAGGCAAAGGGAGAAGCAGAGGCAGAGGGAGAAGCAGACTCCTCCCTGAGCAGGGAGCTCCATGTGGGACTCGATCCCTGAACTCCAGGATCATGACCAGAGTCAAAGGCTTAACCAACGGAGCAGATGCAAGCGCCCCTTGACAAATGGCTTCTGTTTGCTAAAAGGTTTTGTTTTGCTTTGTAGACTTGTTCATTTCCAAATATATGTCCAGAAAGAGATGAGGTCCAAGATGTATAGCCTTTCTCTAGCATGTATGATATTACAGATATTAAAAAGATATTAAATCAGATATTAAAAAGACACCTTTAAGAGCGAGGCTGGCAGTTGGGCTTGTTTGTTTATTTATACCTTGCTTGGTTTCAAAAAGGACCCAAGGCATTTACAGAGCCACATATTCTACAATAGGTGCCTGGCATCTAGGAAGACCCACAGCTGTTCAGCACTGGCCATTATCACTGATAACAGCAGCAGTAGTAAAGTGTTATTAACAAGACCATAAAAAACCCAAACAAACCCAAAACAGAAAAGGCAAAGGTGAAACATAGGGGGACATGATAACATGAATCCAGGGTCGATACCCAAAACAATTGCTAAAAGTGAGGCACCCTTTGGTGAACTTTCTAGAGGCCTGGACAGATATTGGTTATGTAATTCATGTGAGACACGGGAGAAAGTTCTGTGAGTCCTCATCAAAACGACATTTCGGGACTCTTGGGTGGCTCAGCCGGTTAGGCATCTGCCTTTGGCTTAGGTCATGATCCCAACATCCTGGGATCGAGTCCCGCATCAGGCTTCCTGCTCAGCGGGGAGCCTGCTTCTCCCTCTGCCTGCCTTCCCCTTGCTTGTGCTCACGGTCTCTCTCTGATTTAAAAAAAAAAAAAAAAAAAAAAAAGACATTTCATGATGCGGAGGACATGTCTTCAACCCTACCCCCTAGTTCTGAATCTGGTCCAACACAGAGACAGATGGGCACGCAACGCCCCAGTGCTGTGGGAGATGGCCCATGCCTGTGCTAGGTTCGCAAGTTCAGCCAGTCTGCTTTGAAAGCCATTGTTACAAATCACACATCCCAGGCTTAAGCAATCCTAATAAGGGCTTAGCTACATGTATCTTTCCGGTCTGGGGTTTGGTAGATACACAGTAGCTCTAGCTTGCTAATTCCAAGAGCCATCACCAAGAATGGAAGAGAGTGGCCCTGGAAACACACACGGGCAAGAAGATGGCTTTGTTTTACGTTGTTAGAGGGATAATATAGGGAGCTTTTGTTGTTTGGCGTTTCACCCTTGAGATCTGACCACTAGGTTTGGAGTAAGCCTGCTTTTTTTTTTTTTTTTAAGATTTTATTTATTTATTTGACAGAGAGAGAGAGATCACAAGTAGGCAGAGAGGCAGGCAGAGAGAGAGGAGGAAGCAGGCTCCCTGCCGAGCAGAGAGCCCGATGCGGGTCTCGATCCCAGGACCCTGGGATCATGACCTGAGCTGAAGGCAGAGGCTTAACCCACTGAGCCACCCAGGCACCCTGGAGTAAGCCTGCTTTTAACAGGGGCAATCAAGCTGTGCCTACTTCTAGCTGTTCTGTCTCCCGGTCACCTTCCTTTTTCTCAGGGGTCTAGAGCCTGTAACCCCAGAGGGCTTGGATTTGACCTTCTTCCTTCCATTTTAATTAATATTTTTTGTGCCAAGCAATTGACATGAGTTATTTTAGTTTTACCATAACTCCGGCAGGTGGGTATTGGTGCCCCTGCTTTATGCTGACAAAATAGAAGTTCAGAGATACAGGAAGTACCTTGCCCAAGGTCGCCCTGCTAGTATGAGCTGTGATTCAATGCCTTCCTGTAGGACTCAGGACCCTTATTCCTCCCTGCACCAAGCCATCTTGCAAATCACCTGTTTGATGCTCTGATTTAGGATCCCAATTGAGATAAGCATCAAGCTTTCTGGCCTTTGGCTTGTGTTATTAATATCTTTCCCTTGTTTGGAAAACTGGGACTTCAATTTGTCTGTCTCTAGATTTTGGTATCTCTCCTCCAGTGAGTCAGGTGGCTTGGAGCACTCACTGGCAATTTTTCTCTTTTTACTTCTCCAAGTCAGATCAGGAGGTGAGGATTGATTCAAAACCACACGATGCTTTTTTAAAATTTTTTTTACCTCCACTGTCAGGTTTCAATTTCCTCTTACCAGAGTTTGTTATAAAAGAAATCTCATAATGCAAATAAAAACCATGAAATACAAGTTTTAACCTAAGAGGTTTGCAAATATAATTTGCTTATAGACTACATGGAATCAGGAACTCTCAAACATCATTAGTAAGAGCATACATCTGCACTGCCTTTTTGGGGGAAGGAAAATTTGGCAACACTGGTCGAAATTCAACATGTGCACACCCTTTGACCCAGCAACTCCACTTTGAGGTCCTACAGGCACGGGGGCACCTGCACACTAAGCTATTTGGCAAAGTGTTGCTTCTACAGCAAAACACTGAATGTAACCTACAAGTCCACTAACAAGAAGTCGATTAAATACATTACGGCATATCCATATAACAGGATACTCAGCAGCTGTGAAAAAAAGGAAGCAGATACGCACACACTGATGTGAGACAGTCTCCACAATATGTTTGTACATGAAAGGAGGGGAAAAGCAAGGGACCACAGTGTGCATTATCGTATTTGTGTTGCGTATGGATAGACTATCTTTAGAACGACACAAGAAATCGGTCACAATTCTCCGGAGATGATGACAGGGGCTGGGGACAGGCATAGTCAGGAGGGCAGCCTGCTTTCCCTTTTTTGTCCTTTTATACCATATGAATTTTCCCCCCAAATATAAAAGGAAGTGAAAAGGAAAAATGTAAAAGGAATCTTATTAGAAAACATCCACCCTATGTTGTAAGGGCATGATTTTCCTCACTGGAGAAAGCAAATGTGGTCATTAGACCTGGGTGGCGCCATACTCCTCATCCCGCCCTTGGGTACATGGCGTGGGATGCCCCAGTGCCCTATTCTGAAAAACCAGTAACTTGTGGAGTGACCCGGGGAAAGTCTCACACTCTCTTGGCATTAGGGTGCAGAAGACAAGATGGACAAAGTCCTGCCCTCCCAAAGCTTACACCAGGTAGAGGGAGCAGCATGGCCGAGGGGCGTGAAGGTGAGAAAGTTTCTTGTCCCCCATCTCTCATGGCCGCCCACCCTTTCTCCTCACAGCTGCCATGCCTTCGCTTTCCCTGGTGACTTCCTGCATGATTGTCAAGTTGCTAAATGCCTAGGGAATGAAAGGCAAGGGCACAGCCTGACCCTAACCTCCAGGCTTCACGAACTCTAACAAAGGGCGTTTAGTAGTAAACGCTGGAACCCAGTTGGAACTGCCCAGAGGGACCCTGAGAGTGGAAACAGGGAGAAATGGCCGGCTGGACTGGCCCCCCAGGTTTCCACAGGTCATGTCAAAGGTTGGACTTGGTTGGCAATCAGTTTTGCACCAGAAAACATGGTTATATTTTATCCTTAAAAAATAGGGGTGCCTGGGGGGCTCAGTCCGTTGTGTCTGACTCTCGGTTTTGGCTCACGTCGTGATCTCAGGGGCGTGAGATCAAGCACTACGTGGGGCTCCATGCTCAGCGTGGAATCTGCTTAAGAGTCTCTCTCTCCCTCTGCCCCTCCCCCTGCACGCGTGCTCTCTCTAAAATAAATAAATCTTTAAAAAAAAGGGGGGGTTGCCTGGCTAGCTCATTGGAAGAGCATGTGACTCTCAATCTTGGGGTGGTACGTTCCAGCCCCAAGTTGGTGTAGAGATTGCTAAAAAATAAACTTTGAAATATATATTTACTCAGTGTCTTTCTTTCGCTCTCTTTTTAAAAAGATTTTATTTATCTATTTGACAGAGTGACAGCAAAAGCAGGAATACAAGCAGGGGGAGTGGGAGAGGGAAAGCAGGCTTCCTGCAGAGCAGGGAGCCCAATGAGGGGCTCGATCCCAGGACCCTGAGATCATGAACTGAGCCAAAGGCAGACACTCAACCACTGACCTACCCAGGTGCCCAGTGTCTTTCTCTCTTTGGATGTCTGTAACTTACTTCTTTTTTTTTTTTTTTTTTAGATTTTATTTATTTGACAGAGAGAAATCACAAGTGGGCAGAGAGGCAAGCAGAGAGAGAGAGAGGAGGAGGAAGCAGGCTCCCTGCAGAGCAGAGAGCCCGATGTGGGACTCGATCCCAGGACCCTGAGATCATGACCTGAGCTGAAGGCAGAGGCTTAACCCCTGAGCCACCCAGGTGCCCCTGCAACTTACGTCTTTTGAAGGTCCCAAGATCCTTGTCTTTAAGCAAGTATAGCGTCCATGCTGGGCCAGCATTGCTCATTACTGTGTGTTAGCCTGGTGTAGGAATCGGGTACCTTTGCCCAGGACCGACGGGACATTCCTGTCTGACAGTCCTATTGGTTTTGAAGCTTCAGGTCAGAATTCCCAGAAAAGGTTCCTAAAATCAGTGCTGCAGGGGCCTGGGTGGCTCAGTTGGTTTAGCATCTGTCTGCCATTGGCTCAGGTCATGATCCTGGGTCCTGGGATGGATCCCCACATCAGGCTCCCCTGCTCAGCGGGGAGTCGGCTTCTCCCTCTCCCTCTGTCCCTGCCCCTCCTAGTTGCACACAGGCACTCTCTCTCTCAAATAAACTCTTAAAAATCAAATCCAATCAAATCAGTGCTGCCCTGTGGAGGAGAAGAAAAAGCATACGCTCCGGGGTCAGAGGACCTTGAGTCCAAATCCCATGCCGACATCCACTCAGTTCCTAACCCCATTCATGAAATGGGAATCGTAGTATTGCCTTCACGGAATTGGCCTAAGGCTGTAGAGATAGGTTTGTCAGGAAACCAGCGCAAAGACGGCCCTCAAGAGACAGCAGCTCTTACTAGCCTGTCTGTCACTTTCTTCATTGTCCTGTCACAAAACGGACCCTCGAACACCTGTCCTTTTTCAAAAGGTAGCAGTAAAAATCGTGACAATGACGACTAGCATTTCCCGAGCACTTATTAGGCGACAGGCCCTCTTCTAAATCCTTCACATGTTCACCGAATCCTTACAGCAAGCCTTTGAGGTAAACACCGTGATTTTTACAGATCGGAAGGCCGAGGCTCAGAGAGGTTCAAGAACCCGCCCGAGGGCGCCTGGGTGGCTCAGTGGGTTGGGCCGCTGCCTTCGGCTCGGGTCATGATCTCAGGGTCCTGGGATCGAGTCCCACATCGGGCTCTCTGCTCAGCAGAGGGCCTGCTTCCCTCTCTCTCTCTGCCTGCCTCTCCGTCTACTTGTGAGCTCTCTCTGTCAAATAAATAAATAAAATCTTTAAAAAAAAAAAAAAAAAGAACCCGCCCGAGGCGGCTCAGCGCCTTAGCTGAGTGGGCGCACGAACCCAGCGAGCTGGGCGCTGTCCTCTTGATATGGGCACGAGGGTCACCGAGCCGTCGCCCGGGGAGGACACAAGCCAAGTCAGCCCTCCGCAGGGACAAGAGGACGACCCCCACCCCCTCCCCCGCCACTCCCCCTCCCGCCGCGGCTCGGGCCCGCTGGGGCCGAAGGGGTTATTCCCACTGAGACGCGGGCGCCCGCGCGGCTAGAGAGGCCCTGCGGGCGGCGGGAGCCGCGCGCACTTCCGGCCGCGGCCTGACTGCGGGCGCCCCACGGGCGGGATCGGGGCGCGGGGCGCTTGGCGGCGGCCTTGGGGCGCACAGGACGAGGCGGGGCTCCAAGAGCTCCTGCGCCCCGAGCTCCAGAGAGCGAGCCCCGCGCGCGGGGCGGGGGCGCACCCGGCCGTGCGGCAGGAGGTGTCTCCGATCGTGGCAGCTGGGGGGCCCCTGGCCTGTCCCCGCGGGCCTGTCCGCGGGGGCGCGCGGCGGGCCGGCGGTGCTCCTCTGAGGGACTTCGAGCCTTCCAGAGCCCCGGCTCAGCGAGCGCCCGCTCCTTTCGCCTGCTCCCAGGTGCCCCCTCAGTCCCCGCAGCTGCCGCTTTTGTAGTCGGGCTGGTTGGAGACGCTCGGCGGAGCGAGGAGCGGAGCCGGAGCGCGCGGCGCAGGCTGGGCCCTGGCGCCGCTGACCCGTCGGGATGCGGGCCGGCTTCTGGGACCTCTCAGTAGGCCTCCACCCGACCTGGCCGGCCCTTGCCTTTCTTCCCTTTCGGGCGAGAGACGTGGGTCACGGTGGAACCTCGCTTCTCTTTTCTCCCGCCGCTCCCCGCGACTCCCCTCATCCTCTCCGGACCCTTTTCCACTTCATCTTACTCTTGTCCGCTCCGTCTTTTCCGTTCCCACTGCCATCATCTTTCGATCGCATTGTCACAAACCTTCCTTACTGCGGTGACCTTCAAACCAGACTGCTTCCCCGCTGGTTCATATGCCACTGTACACCCCACCGGTCCCCAGACTCTTGCCTCGAGCCACACCCTTGTTCAAAAAGCGTTTTTGGCTCCAAACTGAAGCTATGAGCTCAAGTCAAAAGTCTTTAGCACGGCGTTCAAGGCCCCTTAAAAATTTAGCTTCGGCCCATCTTCTAACCTGATCTGTCTCTCGGTGCCCTGAGTTAGAGACTGGTAGCTACAATTCCAAAGTGTGTTTCAACTGGTGGGCAATTTCTTTCAAAAATTTGAGTTGATACTTACTTTAAAAGTGGGAGATTTCATCTTAAAAACAGTTAATCAGATGTCTAGCTTTTGATGCATCAGTAGAGCTGGAAACAGTTCACTCATGTTCTTCCACTAAACTGGTTCAAACAGAGTTGGCACCCCCCTTAGCAGGACTGCACCCCCTGATTCATCCTCCACTCCCAAGCCCTCCCTGTCTGAGCCTGAGGAACAGCAGCTATGCTTGTGCTGATGTTTTTCCTGTAAGGGAAGCAGGTTTTGGTTCCTGTGTCTCTATGACAAGGGCACAAATGGAAGGTAAGCCGAGAGGCATTCAGGTGTAAAGACACCAGAGTAAGCACCCAGCCTCCATGCCCGTCCTGTCCTTTCCTGGACCCTATAGCCGTTTGAATTTTCCACTCAGGCCCTAAAGGAACCCTTATAGATTAATGGCCTCCCAGATTCTCGAATGAACCTGAGGACGGCATCTTTGTACCATCTTTTCCAGTGAGTAACCTCTATTCTGCAAGGTCCTTGGCTTGATCTCCTACCATGTGAAACCTTCCCTAACGACCAGACATCTACCCAACTTCCATCCACCCATCCACCCACCCATCCACCCACCCATCCACCCATCCATCCATCCATCCATCCATCCATCCATCCATCCATCCATCTCGACAGCATTTCTGGAGGCCAGGCTTGGGTTAGATGGGTTAGGACCAAACCAACCACCATCATTTCTCCCTCCTGGGGATTTTTGCGACTGGGACTCAATATCTTACACGATGTCGTACACATGGTATGTGATCGATAAATACTTATCAACTGGGTAAGTGGCATAGTCATGCCCATTTTATCCCCCTAGTTCGGTTGTAAGATCCCAGAGAGAGGGGTCTGAATCAGATCCATCTTGGCACTGTCCCAGTGACTGGCACACTGCCTGGCACATAGGATCTGAGGAAACATGTGCCCTAAGGAGGGGCCCCAGACAGGCTATAGATCCCGAGTTTCAGTCCAGTCCTGTGGCTGGAGACGGCACCCCCACCACCCTCCCCCAATCCTGAGTGATGCAGAGGAACAGAGAGGCAGCCCCAAGAGAATGGAGAACAGAAGCCTTACTCAGTACTGAGAGCCAGGAACACTGCACAGACCCCTCGACCTGGAGGCTCTGCTCAGGACTCAGCTGAAGCCGTGTCTAGGACCCAGCTGTATCCGTGTGACCTTGTGCGTAAAACCCAGCCTGATTCTGATTCTGAATTCCAAGCTCTAGAATAACAACAATGGTTCACATGCACTGAGGCACTCTCTGAGCCAAGCACTGGCAAGGGCTTCATCCCCGTGGCCTCCTTCCAGCCCTACAATGTTGGAGTCAAGACTCTGAGTATCTTTTCTTTGCTGATGTCAAGGCTGAAGTTCCATGCCTTGCCTGAGGCCATGTAGTAACGCGCTGAGCCAGGAGTTCAAGTCCATATGGGCTGAATCCAGCGCTCCTGTGCTTAGCTCTGTGCTCCTTGCAGACATCCGAGGCTATACCTAATACCACTGAACTGGACCCTGGACAATATTAAGGGGGCAAATGTTACATTATGTGTACTTCAATTCCATTTTTTAAGAGCAAAACAAAAACAAAACTCAGGCTGAAGAGGGATTTGGGGCAGGGCCCAGGGACTCAGCATTCCAATTCTTAGGGTTCTGGGTAACGCATCAAATGGTAGAGCTGAAGCAAATGCCAAACCCAGTTCCCCATTCTCTAACTTTCTCTCACATCCTTCTTTAAGTCCTTACTTAAATAATTGAAAAGTGCACTTTTAGAATTAATATATATCTTCAAAACTTTATTTTTTTTTTTAAAGATTGTATTCACTTATTTGACAGAGGTCACAAGTAGGCAGAGAGGCAGGCAGAGAGAAGGGGGAAGCAGGCTCGCCACCGAGCAGAGAGCCTGATGTGGGGCTTGATCCCAGGACCCTGAGATCATAACCTGAACTGAAGGCAGAGGTCCAACCCACTGAGCCACCCAGGTCCCCCCTTCAAAGCTCTTTAAAAGTCCAAAGTGACAACCGGATTTTTAAAAAAAAATCAAACTGACAATGTAGCTTTACAGTCTTGAGGAACAAGCCTGTATTCACAAGGAGAAGGTCACAGGAGAGAAATTATCCCCCCCCCAAAAGCAAAAATTAATCGAACACCTACTGCATGCCAGGGACTGACACCTGCTTTCATATTTTATCTCACCGAATCCTTACAACTATGAAAGTATTTTCCTATTGTGCAGAAGAAGGAAGTGAAGCTTTAAAATGTTACGTAATTTTGCAAACGTTAAACTGATTCTGAGAGCTGGAGTTGGATCAGAAACCAGTCCCGAGAGTCAGAAAGGTGACTGGAGGGGTATGCGACTCCTGATCTTAGAGTTGTGGGTTTGAGCCCCACATGGGGTGTAGAGAGCACTTTAAAAAATAAAATATAGAAAAAGAAAAAGAAAAAAACATGGCTGGCGTTCATCCTCTCTGCTGTCTCTATATCGATGATCCAGTTTTTTTTTTTAAGATTTTATTTATTTGACAGAGATCGTAAGTAGGCAGAGAGGCAGGCAGGGGTGGGGGAAGCAGACTCCCCACTGAGCAGGGAGCCCGATGTGGGGCTCCATCCCAGGACCCTGAGATCACGACCTGAGCTGAAGGCAGAGGCTTTAACCCCCTGAGCCACCCAAGCGTCCCAATGATCCAGTTTTTTTTTTTTTTAACTCTTAACTTATGAGTAATGAGTTACGAGTTCATCATGCTAGTCCCTCACCACTCAGATGTCATTCTGGACCTCTCTCCTTGAACTCTAGAGGGGTGTGTGTGTGTGTGTACTTGCCCACACTTTAAGATGGGTCCAAATGAGGGGAAAAAGGCTTCTTTCTGTCCCTTGCCTCAGAACTATGAAGCTGTCAGATTTACAATATACGCTCTTGAGACCTTCTCAGCGTGTTGTAGTTCATTCTTTCATTTATCTACTCATTCATTTATCTACTCTGGGCTCTTCCAGACACTGCAGATACACTTGTGAACAAAACAGCTAAAAATTAAAACCCAAACCCCCAAATCCCTGTCCTTACAGAGATTAAATTCTAAGGAAGGCAGACAACTAAGAAGAAGGAAAAAACAGGGGCGCCTGGGTGGCTCAGTGGGTTAAGTCTCTGCCTTCGGCTCAGGTCATGATTCCAGTGGGATCCAGCCCCGTGGCGGGCACTCTGCTCAGCAGGGAGCCTGCTTCCCCCTCTCTCTCTGCCTGCCTCTCTGCCTGCTTGTGATCTCTGTCAAATAAATAAATAAATAAAATCTTAAAAAAAAAAAAAAAAGAAGGAAAAACAAAGTGAGCTAGGGAGTGTGGAGGACAGGGAAGGTACTGAAGTGTTAGATGGGGAGACCAAGGGGACTTCTCTAGATTGTGGAACAGCCCACCACATGGTGCTCCCTTCAAGAGCTCCTCCAGGAGAAAGACAGCCCAGATGAGGATAAAAGCTACTCACACACTGCCATCTCTGAAGTAGCCCAGGAGAGGGAAAAATCACAAAAGATCAATGTTGATTTCCTCCTCAACATTCCCTTTCTTTCTGATTTTTCTCTATCTCACTTCTTTAATATCATGTGAGGCTCTATTCTGCCATGTGTATCCTTCCCCACCCACTGCCCACCTTTTTCAAAGATTTTTAAAGTCATCTCTCCACCCAGTGTGGGGCTTGAACTCACAACCCCAGGATTGAGAGCGATGCACTCCACCGGCTGAGCCAGCCAGTTGCCCCAGGTACAGCACAGCCCCTGTTACTGCTTTCTGGTAGGTCTCTCTTGCTCTCAACTTCATTGAGATAGAATTCACATATTGTGCACTTATTTAAAGTGCGATGCACAATCCAGGGATTTTCAGTCTGTTCACAGAGTTGTGCAACCGTCACCATAATTTTAGTACATTTTCCTCATTCCTGGGATAAACTTCATATCTATTAGGAGTCACTTCTTGTTTCCCCTCAATCCTAACACACACACACACACACACACACACACACACACACACACACGTACTTTGGGCAACCACTAATGTACTTTCCATCTCTATAAGATTTGCCTCATCTGGGCATTTCATATACATGTCACACCTGGGTTTTGGCTTTAGTTGGCTTTTTTTTTTTTTTTTTTTTTTTGGAAGATGGGTGGATGATCACTGAAGAGTACTACAGAGGGGTGTTTGGGAACATCAGAAGTTGAGAAGCTCTTCTGGGGAGGTAAGGATGACGGAAAGAAAAAGCAGAAGAGGGAAATAACTTGTTTCTGTTTTATTTTTTATTGCTCTGTTTCTGCTTTGAAGGTCACCCTAAATGTAGGCAGGATACAAATCTTAAGTAAACGAAAGTGGGAAGTTTCTAATTCAATTAGAATTTTAAAAGATTTTTTTTTAAAGATTTTATTTATGTATTCAACAGAGAGACACGGTGAGAGAGGGAACAGAAGCAAGGGGAGTGGGAGAAGGAGAAGAGAAACAGGTTTCCTGCTGAGCAGGGAGCCCATTGCAGGGCTTGATCCCAGGACTCTGGGATCATGGAAGGCAGGCACTTAACAACTGAGCCACCAGGCACCCCAACTTGAAAAGATTTAAAGTTACCAACTAAATTGCTTTTATTTCTGTGGACAACTTCTCTACCTGCTTTTACATGTTTATGCCTTCTGTTAGCCAACACTGTGTGTAAAGGGACTGATCATGCAGTGAAGCCAGAAAACCTGGGTTCTTCCTATTAGCGGCCGGACCTAGCTACTCTCATAGTTTTCTCCTCTGTAAAGTGAGGGGATTAAAGTATAGAGGATTATTCCATTCTCCTTTCCAGCAACACCTCCTGAGCTGCAGGCTCTCACTCCCCTGTTAACAGTCCCTATTTTATTTTTAGATGCCATTCTAGACTTTTCCCTCATTCCTGGAACACTTACAAAGAAACTTCACACGTGTTATCAGGGCAGCCTCATAACTAGGAAGGACGAAAAGGGACCTTAGAGGACATCAAGTCCTATCCCCTTCGCAGTGAGATGAGGGAACAAGCCTACTAATAGGGTGTGTCTTGGTCAAGGCCACACAGCAAGTGAGTCCCAGAGCTGCGGCCAGTTCTGGGTTTCCCGATGTCTATTCGTTTACACTTGAGGAAGCCAAAGCCCCAGAAGCCCAGGGACTTCCGTGAAGAAAAGGATCTGTCTGACGGGGCTGGCTCGTTGGAGACCCTCTATTGAATCCAATCCCTCTTTTAAGCGCGACTTGGGCGAGATGCTGGCCCTGGGCCGAGGTTTCTCGGAATTTCCTGGCCCTGGATCCAGGTCCAGGCTGGCACCGCCGCGTGAATGAATAACCGGACACCCTACAGGGTCCCGGGGGCTGAAGCACATCTCCCCGCGACGGCCCGGGGCGATTACCCGAAGAAGTGCGCCTGTGTCCGGGGCTCTGAAGGTTCCTCGCTAGGCTGGAGCTTCGGCACCTGGCCCCGGACTGCTAACCGCTGGGGGCGTGGCGAGAGCCCGGTTGGGGGCGTGGCCCGGCAGTGGCGAGCCAATTCCAAGACAAACCGTGATAGAGGAGGGAAGTTCTCTTCCACACCCCGCCCATTTTCTCTCAGCCGGGGTAGAGCCCCGCGGTGACCTAGGCAACCGCCCCAGCGTACCGCCCACCTGCTAAATTTGCTACGCCCCGCCCCTCTTGGCACAAACTTTCGGAAAGCGAAGTCCTTTAAGGGGCAGAAAGGACGGAGATTTTGACTGGTTGGCTGAATGAATGACCCTGGCGCTGGGGGAAGGGGAATCTCGTCCAGGTTGGACAAGGTGAGCCCGGGACGCACACTTTGCAGAAGCTGAGCAGAGAAAGGGCTTTGGTGAGCTGAAAATTCAGTGTTTCCAGTTCAAAGTAGCTGCCCTCCTAGGTGCGAGTGAAGGTAGTGGGCGTCCAAGATCCCCTGGGTCCCACGACCTGATATTGTTAGTCATACTTCTTAGTTGTAGTGTTGCGAGGAATACAGGCATTCAAATTTTATATTAAAAAAATAAAGTTTACGTTTGACATTTTTGAAGCCACTGTGATAGACACTTTCCTTAGTTCTTGGGCTCAGTGAACAAAACAGATTTCTGCCTTCTTGTAGCTTCTATTCTTAGACAAGGGAGATAATACATTATGTAGAAGATGGGACAAGGCTATGGGGGGGAAAGTACAGCACAGTACAGAAAAATACAGTACAGTACAGAAGACCCCTCCGTAGGGGTGTGTTTCTATGTGAGTGTGTGTGTGTGTGTGTGTGTGTGTGTGAGAATATGTTCCAAGACCCCCAGTGGATGCCTGAAACCCCAGATAGTACTGAACCTTACTTATACTGTGTTTTTTCCTATACATACATACATACCTATGATAAAGTTTAATTTATAAATTAGGCATAGTAAGAGACTAACAACAACAATAATAAAAAGAGCAATTATAACAATATACTGCAGTAAAAGTTCTGTGAATGTGGTCTCTCTGTCTCAAAATATCTTAGTGTCCTGTCCTCACCCTTCTTCTTGTGATAACGTGAGATGATCAAGAGCTTACACGATGAGAGGAAGCAAAGTGAATGAGGTGGGCATTGCAGTGTAGGCTACTACTGACCTTCGGAAGAATTCTCTGTTTCCAAACTGTGGTTGACCTGTGTAATGGAAACTGCGTAAAGTGAAACCATGGCTAAGGGGGCACTAAGGTAGAACAAGGTCAAGGGAGCAGGTTTGGCCAGATACACACAAGTGAGAAAGTGAGAATTGAAGGAGGGAAGATGGTTAGCTAATGGGCTGTCTGGTGGAAGAGCACGCCAGGCGGAAGGAACAGCTGGCTGGTGTTACTGAAGAACAGCAAGGAGAAGTGTGTGTGTGTGTGGCAGGGGGAGCATTGTGAGTGAGGGGAGAGTGCTGGAAGCAACTGGGAGAGAGAGAGAGAGAGAGTGCAGATTTTGTCTGCTTCTTATATGCTTGGCCTTTGCTCTGAAATAGGGAGCCATTGCAGTGTTTTGAGCAAAAGGGTGACATCATCTGACATATTTTAAAATAACCATTCTGGCTGCTGGGTTGTGAACGAACCAGAGGGACAAGGACAGAAGCAGTCACGCCTGCTAGAAGGCTATTGCAAGAATGCATGCCACAGCGTGTAGGAGATGATGGTAGCTTGTACTAGAGTGGTGGTGATGCATGTGGTGAAAGATGGTCAGATTCTGGGTATATTTTGAAGGTAGAGCCCCCAGGATTTCTCAAAAGGTTGGAAATGGGTTATGAGATAAAGACACGAATTAAGAGTCACTCTGAGATTTTTAACCTGAGCAACTAAAAGAGGAGTTTCCATCAGCTGAGGTAGGAAGGCTGGGATGGAGCAGCCTTGTGGTCTTGGGAAAATAAATGTTTGCAATGTTTACTAGGACAATCTTTTTTTTAAAAAGATTAAAAAAAAATATTTTTAGGGGCACCTGGGTGGCTCAGTGGGTTAAAGCCTCTGCCTTCGGCTCAGGTCATGATCCCAGGGTCCTGGGATCGAGCCCCACATTGGGCTCTCTGCTCCGCAGGGAGCCTGCTTCCTCCTCTCTCTCTCTGCCTGCCTCTCTGCCTACTTGTGATCTCTATCTGTCAAGTAAATAAATAAAATCTAAAAAAAAATATATATATATATTTAAGTAATCTCTACACCCAGTATGGGGCTCAAACTCAAAACCCTGAGATCAAGGTTTGCATGCTCTGCCCACTGTGCCAGCCAGGTGCCCCACAAGGAGTTTCTTTCTTTCTTTCTTTCTTTCTTTCTTTCTTTCTTTCTTTTTTTTTTTTAAAGATTTTATTCATTTATTTGACAGAGAGACGGAGACATTGAGAGAAGGAATACAAGGAGGGGGAATGGGAGAGGGAGAAACAGACCTCCCGCTGAGCAGGGAGCCCTAGGCAGCCCAGTGCCAGGACCCTGGGATCATGACCTGAGCTGAAGACAGACACCTAATGACTGAGCCACCCAGGCACCCCAAGGAGAATATTTTAATCAGAGAAGCATGGATGTGATCAGATTACAGAACAGGGTTTGGTAACTTAGTCAAGGGTCAGGAAGTCTTCCTTTCACCTCTGTAAGGGGCGAGAGTTACCCCAGTGAATCTCTAATGAGTGATAGGTTCCTATTAGAATCACTGGGAAAATCTTTTCAATCGAAGCCATGGAGAGGGGCGCCTGGATGACTCAAGCTGCTTAAGTGTCTGACTCTTGATTTCTGCGCAGGTCATGATATCAGGGTGGTGAGAACGAGTTCCGTGTCAGGCTCTGCGCAGAGCCTGGAGCCTGCTTAAGATTTTTTTCTCTCCCAGGGTCGCCTGGGTGGCTCAGTGGGTTAAAGCCTCTGCCTTAGGATCGGCTCTGGTCATGATCTCAGGGCTCTCTGCTCAGCGGGGAGCCTGCTTCCCTTCCTCTCTCTCTGCCTGCCTCTCTGCCTACTTGTGATCTCTGTCTGTCAAATGAATAAATAAAACCTTAAAAAAAAAAAAAGATTTTCTCTCTCCGGAAAAAATGAAATTAGAAGAAACCAGAGAGGGAGACAAACCGTAAGAGACTCTTAATCTCAGGAAACAAACTGAGGATTGCTGGAGTGGAGGGGGGTGGGAGGGATGGGGTGGTTTGGTGATGGACATTGGGGACCGTATGTGCTATGGTGAGCACTGTGCACTGTGTAAGACTGAGGATTCACAGGGGCTCCTGGGTGGCTCAGTGGGTTAAAGCCTCTGCCTTCGGCTCAGGTCATGATCCCAGGGTCCCGCATCAGGCTTTCTGCTCAGCAGGGAGCCTGCTTCCTCCTCTCTCTCTGCCTGCCTCTCTGCCTACTTGTGATCTCTGTCTGTCAAATAAATAAATAAATAAACAAAATCTTAAAAAAAAAAGATTGAGGATTCACAGACCTGTACCCCTGAAACAAACAACACATTATATGTTAATAAAAAAATAAAATAAAACAAAAAAATAAAAAAGATTCTCTCCCTCTCCTCTGCCCCTCCCCCTCCCCTCGCCCCTGCTTTTGCACGTGCTCTCTAAATAAATAAATAAATACATAAAACCACTGAGCCAATCTTTATTCCCCCAAATCTTGTTTACTGGTGGGGGCTGGAAAGGGTCGTGCGAGCAGTGGCTGCTACAGCGCATCCAGTCCATCCATCTGTGAACACTGTGGATAATGAGGAAGGGAATGGTATCTGCTCTCTAGGAAAGTGCTCATCTTGTGCAACATCTATTTCCCCCAAGTTGGAAATCAGCCATGAAGTGACAGGACTGAAGAGAAGGATCCTGTTCAGCCTCTAGACTTTTATTCTTTTAGTCACATTTTTATTTGCCGAGAAGGAATTTTTTTTAAGGATTTTATTTATTCATTTGAGAAAGAGAGCATGAGCAGGGGAGAGAGGCAGAGGCAGAGGGGAAAGCAGACTCCCTGCTGAGCAGGGAGCCGGATGCAGGGCTCCATCCCAGGACCCCCAGATCATGACCTGAGCCGAAGGCAGACACTTACCCACCTGAGCCACCCAGGCGCCCTGGGAAGGATTTTTTTTTTAACAGCTTTAAGTACACAAAGAGAACTACAGAAGAGATGAGAGCCAATAGCAGATAAACATTTTTTTTTTTTTGGAAGCTTAAAAGCAGAGAATTGTTTCTGGTGAATATAATATGGTATTCAAACCAATCTGCTTACTGAAAACAATAAAAATGCAGACTAAAAGACATAATAATAAATTCTTTTTAGAAATGAATATATACTAGTTATTATTAGTTTCAGGGATAGAGTTAGTGATTCGGGGCGCCTGGGTGGCTCAGTCAATTGGGCATCTGCCTTCTGCTGGGGTCATGATCCCAGGGTCCTGGGATTGAACCCCACATCGGACTCCCTGCTCAGGGGAGAGTCTGCTTCTCCCTCTCCCTCTGCCCCCGACCCTGCTCATGTGTGTGCACTCTCTCTCTCTCTCAAATAAGTAAAAAAAAAAAATCTTAAAAAAAAAAGAATTTAATGATTCATCAGTTGCATACAACACCCAGTGCTCATTACTTCAAGTGCCCTCCTCAATGCCCATCACCCACTTACTCCTTCCCCACACCCACCCTCCCTCCAGCAACCCTCAGTTAGTTTCCTAGAGTGAAGAGTCTCTGTTTTCTTCTTCTTTTATTTTCCCTTTCCTTCCCCTATGTTCATCTGTTTTGTTTGTTTCTTAAATTCCACATAATAATAAACTTCTTAAAAGTACTGAAGAACAGGGGCGCCTGGGTGGCTCAGTGGGTTAAGCCTCTGCCTTCGGCTTGGGTCATGATCTCAGGGTCCTGGGATCCAGCCCCGAATCAGGCTCTCTGCTCAGCAGGGAGCCTGCTTCCCCCTCTCTCTCTCCCTGCCTCTCTGCCTACTTGTGATCGCTGCCTGTCAAATAAATAAATAAATAAATCTTAAGAAAAAAAAAAAAAGAACAGGGAGGTCTGGGTGGCTCAGTCCATTAAGCATCTGCCTTTGGCTCAGGTCAGGATCTCAGGGTCCTGGGATGGAGCTCCAGGTCAGGTTTCCTGCTCAGTGGGGAGCCTGCTTCTCCCTCTCCCTCTGCATCTCCCCCTGCTTACATTCTCTCTCTGTCAAATAAGTAAATAAAATCCTTTTCTGAAAGTACTGAAGAACAAAGAGGAACTACCAGTCTAAAATCCAGATGAAAATGTGAGCCCAGAGAGAAACCCGAGTACTGAAACACCCTTCACCCTGAAAACATTTGCTAAACTAGGTCAACTTGAGCAGGCATTTCAGAACAGAAATCCAAACCCATCCTAGTGATTAAGAAGAGATGCCCCCTGCTGGATTCAAAAATGAGTCAACCAAGAGTAACCTAACCCAGGTGCTTTGCCCTAGGGGATTACAAGTAAGTACCTAGGTGCTGAGCAGAAGAGAAGAAAGAAACTATTTCTGAGTTGTGATGAAAAGCCAGGCCTGGAGTGGATATGTAGCTTCAAATTACATCATTTGTGTGGTCAAAAAAGAGAAAAATGCTCAAGCTGTATATTTAAAGTGACTGCAGGGGCGCCTGGGTGGCTCAGCGGGTTAAGCCGCTGCCTTCGGCTCAGGTCATGATCTCAGGGTCCTGGGATCGAGCCCCGCATCGGGCTCTCTGCTCAGCAGAGAACCTGCTTCCTCCTCTCTCTCTGCCTGCCTCTCTGCCTGCTTGTGATCTCTCTCTGTCAAATAAAAAAAAAAAAAAAGTGACTGCAGATTGGCAGTGTTCAGGTAACTAGTAGAAGATAATTCCTTCAAATAAGTTTTCGAAGAGAATATACAGTCAGAAATATCCCAGCACACAGAGAAATGACAGAAAGCAGAAGCCAACATTTGTAAATATATCATATATTGGAATTATTAAAACAAGACTATAATCTCTGATTATTGTTATGTTTGTTTGTTTATGTTTATTTAAGTAATCTCTACACCCAATGTGGGACTTGAGCTCACAACCCCAAGATCAAGAGCTACATGCTCTACTGACTGAGCCGGTCAGGTGCCCCTGAATATTATGTTTAAAAAAAAAATAAGACATAAACTTGAAAAATAATCGCAAGAAGCCGGAAACACCACCACTACCACTACCAAATGACCTAACAGATTTGAAAAAAATCAAATAGAATAGAAATATAATACAAATAGCCAAATATAGTAACCAAAATTAAAAACTCAGTAGAAGGGAACTTCCTTTTTTTTTTTTTTTAAAGATTTTATTTATTTATTTGTGAGAGAGAGAGAGAGCCTGAGGTGGGGCAGGGTCAGTGGGAGAAGCAGACTCCTCAGGGAAGAGGGAGCCCGATGTGGGACTCAATCCCAGGACTCCAGGATCAGGACCTGAGCCAAAAGCAGTTGTCCAACCAACTGAGCCACCCAGGTGCCCAGAAGGGAACTTCCTCATCTCACAAAATATATGTAGAAAAAAATCTACAGGGGCGCCTGTTTTGCTCAGTCATTTAAGCATTTGACTCTTGAACTCTGCTCAGGTCATGATCTCAGGGTCATGAGATCATGCCCAGTGCCAGTTGGCTTAAGATTTTCCCTCTCCCTCTCCCTCTGCCCCTCCCTTGTTCCTTTTCTCTCTCTCTCTCTCTCTCTTTCTCTCTCTCTCTCTCTCACACACACACACACACACACACACACTCTTTCTCTCTCTCTCTCTCTCTCTAAAAAAAAAAATAATTTTTTGAAAAAAGATCTACTCCCAAAATCATACTTAAAGGTGAAATATTGTATACTTTCAATCTAAGATTGTGGACAAGCCAAAGATGACCCCTTTCACCACATTTATTTGACATATTCCTGGAGGTACTGGCCAGTGCAATAAGTCAAGGAAAAGGAAAGGCGTAAGTATCAGAAGAGAAGTAAACTGTCTCCATTTGCAGGTGACATTAACAAGGAAACTTGTGAAACAACTACTAGAGCTGATAAATGAATTTAGCTCTGTCTAGGAAACATGGTCAAAATACAAAAATCAGTTTTCGTTTTTTAAGTTGTAATTTTTGTATAACATTAACAACATTTGGAAAATAAAATTTTTTTTTTTTAAAGATTTATTTATTTATTTATTTATTTGACAGAGATTACAAGTCAGCAGAGAGGCAGGCAGAGAGAGGAGGAAGCAGGCTCCCCGCTGAGCAGAGAGCCCGACGTGGGGCTCGATCCCAGGACCCTGGGATCATGACCTGAGCTAAAGGCAGAGGCTTTAACCCACTGCGCCACCCAGGCGCCCCTGGAAAATAAAATTTTTTTAAAGATTTTATTTCTTTTTTATTTTTATTTTTTCTCCTTTTAAAGATTCTATCCATTCATTTGACAGACAGAGATCACAAATAGGCAGAGAGGCAGGCAGAGAGAGAGAGAGCGAAGCAGTCTCCCTGCTGAGCAGAAAGCCCAATGTGGGACTCAATCCCAGGACCCTGAGACCATGACCTGAGCCAAGGGCAGCGGCCCAACCCACTGAGCCACCCAGGCGCCCCTAAAGATTTTATTTATTTATTTGACAGAGAGAGATCACAAGTAGGCAGAGAGGCAGACAGAGAGAGGGAAGCAGGCTCACCCCCGAGCAGGGAGCTGGACACGGGACTCGATCCCAAGACCCTGAGATCATGACCTGAGCTGAAGGCAGAGGCTTAACCCACTGAGCCACCCAGGCACCCTGGAAAATAAAATTTAAAGAATTTCCCTTCTCATCTCTCTTACACAAGAAAATAATGGAAGTTCTAACTCATGCAATAGGGCAAGAAAATAAAACAAAGGGCTTGCTGATTGTGATGGAAGAAATGAAAGGTCCCTACTTGCAGATAACATGATCATTTACAGAGTAAATACTGAGGATTCTACCAACAAATTCTTAGATCTAATCAGTGAATTCAGCAAGGTCTCAGAATACAACAACACTAAAAAAAATTAATTGTGGGACACCTAGGTGCTCAATCAGTTAAACATCTGCCTTCAGCTCAGGTCAAGATCCCAGGGTCTTGGGATCAAGCCCCTCATCGGGCTCCCTGCTCAGCAGGAAACCTTTTCCCCCCTTTCCCACTCCCCCTGCTTGTGTTCCCTTTCTCTCTGTCAAATAAATAAATAAGATCTTTTAAAAAAATTTTTTGGTCATATATAACATAAAATTTGCCTTTTAATCTATTTTTAAATGTACAATTCAGTGACATTAATTGCCTCACAGTGTTGTGCAACCATCACCACTATCTATTTCAAAAGTGTTTTCATCACTCCAGACAGAAACCCTGTAACCATTGGGCAATAACTGCTCGTTTCTCTCTCCTCTCAGCGCCTGGTAACTCCTAATCTACTTTCCATCTCTGTGAATTTTCCTATTCTAGATACCTCATATAAGTGGAATCACACAATATCTGTTCTCTAGCATCTGACTTATTTCACTTAGCAGAATGTTTTCCAGGTTTACCTGTGTTGAAGTGTGTATTAGAACTTCATTCCTTTATATGGCTGGAAACTATTCCATTGAGTGTGTACACCACATTTTGTTTATTCATTTATCTGTTGATGGACATTTAGTTTATTTCCACCTTTTGGCTACTGTGAGTAATGGTGCCATGAACATTGGCATGCAAGTATCTGCTTGAATCCTTGCTTTCAGGTTGCTTGGAAGGAAGAAATAGTTGAATCTATGGTAACTTTATGTTTATCCTTTTAAGGAACTACCAGACTGTTTTCTATAGCTGAAAGTAGGGTAAAATCTCCAACTGTTACTACCATAAATCTATTTCTCCCTTCAATTTTGTCAATGTTTGCTTCATACGTTTAGAGACTCTCTTGTTAGGTGTGTGTATGTTTACAATTATTATGTCTTCCTGTATTGAATCTTTTATCAACAAATAATGTCCTTCTTTGTCTCTTGTTATTTTTTCTAAAGATTTGACAGAGAGAGATACAGCGAGAGAGGGGACACAAGCAGGAGGAGCGGGAGAGGGAGAAGCAGGATCCCCGTGGAGCAGGGAGCCCGATGTGGGGCTCGATCCCGGGACTCCGGGACGATGACCTGAGCTGAAGGCAGATTCTTAATGACTGAGCCACCCAGGCGCCCTTCTTATTATCTTTTTTTGTTTTAAAGGATTTATTTATTTGACAGAGAGAGAGAGAGCAAGAGAGAGCAAGCACATGCAAGGGGAGCTGCAGGCAGAGGGAGAGGGAGAGGCAGCCTCCCCACTGAGCAGGGAGCTGGATTTGGAGCTTGATCCCAAGACACTGGGACCATGACCCCAGCCAAAGGCAGACGCTTAACCGACAGCCATCACAGTGCCCCTAAATAAATCTTAAAAAAAAAAAAACTATTAAAAAAAAAAGAGTCAGAGGCTCAACTGACTGAGCCACAGGCACCCCTCAACCTCTTTATGTTCTTATATCTAAAGTGGCTCTCTTGGGGCACCTGGATGGCTCAGTGGGTTAAGTGTCTGCCTTCTCTGCTTAGGTCATGATCCCAGGACCTGGTGTTGGGCTCCCTGCTCAGCAGGGAGTCTGCTTCTCCCTCTGCCTCCCCTTCTCCATCTAACCCCCCAACTCATGCTCTTGCTCTCTCTCAAATGAATAAAATTTTTTTAAAAGGTGGATCTGTTGTAGACAGCATACAGATAGATCCTGTTGTTTTCATTGTTGTTAAAGATTTTATTTTATTTTTATTTTTATTTTTTTAAAGATTTCATTTATTTATTTGACAGAGAGAGATCACAAGCAGGCAGAGAGGCAGGCAGAGACAGAGGAGGAAGCAGGCTCCCTGCCGAGCAGAGAATCTGATGTGGGACTTGAACCCAGGACACTGAGATCGTGACCTGAGCCAAAGGCAGAGGCTTAAACCACTGAGCCACCCAGGCACCCAAAGATTTTATTTTTAAGTAATCTCTACACTCAGTATAGGGCTTGAATTTACAACCTTGTGATCAAGAATCGCATGCTCCAATGACTGAGCCAACCAGGCACCCTTGTTTTGTTGTTTTTTTTTTTTTAATTAAATCTACCCATCGCTATATTTTAATAGAAGGGGAGGATTTAACCTGTTTAGATTTAATGTGGTTGTTGAGAAGGAATAATCTATTTCTGCCATTTAGCTATTTATGTGTGTCTTATGTGTTTTTTGTTCTTCTGTTCTTCCCTTACCATTTTTTTTATTCAGTTGATTTTTTATGGTGTACCATTTTGATTCCCTTCATGTATATTTTATTATTATTTTTTTTTTAGTGGTTGCCATAGGGTTACAACTACCATCTTAAACTTGTAACAATCTTGTTTGAAAAATACCAACTTAGTTTCAATACTATACAAACATTTTCCTCCCACATATCTCTGTTCTTGCCTTTTATACTGTTATGGTCACAGTTTACATCTTTATACATATATACCCATCAAAATAGATCTATAATTATTGTTTTATGCATTTTCCTTTTTAATCATACAAGAAAAAGAGAGAAGTTACCAACCAAACAAAAATACAATAATACTGGCTTTTATATTTATCTATGAAATTAGTTTTACTAGTATTAAACTTTAATTTTTTTCTTATGATTTTGAGTCATGGTGTCCTTTCATTACAGCCTGAAGAACTCCCTTTAGCATTTCTTTCTTTTTTTTTTAAACTTTATTTATTTATTTATTTGACAGAGAGAGACAGTGAGAGAGGGAACACAAGCAGGGGGAGCAGGAGAGAGAGAACCAGGCTTCCTACAGAGCAGGGAGCCCAGTGTGGGGCTCTATCCGAGGATCCTGGGATCCTGACCTGAGTCGAAGGCAGACGCTTAACTAATGAGCTGCGCAGGTGCCCCTCCCTTTAGCATTTCTTACAGGGCAAGTCTACAAATAATGAGCTCCCTCATTTTCATTTATCCAGAAATGTCTTAATTTCTCCTTCATTCTTGAAGGATAATTTTTCCAGGTATAGAATTTTTGGTTGACAGTTTATTTTGTGACAGAATTGAAGGAAGGAGTAGGCAATTCAACAATAATAGTCGGGAGTCTTCAATACCCCAGTATCAATAACAGATAGAGGTACTAGATAGAAGATTAATAAGGAAATAGACGATCTGTCTAGTAGCATTCTATTTGCATGGAATAGACAGACAGAACTTTGTAGAACCCTCCATACAACAGCAGAATACATGTTTTTGTCAAGTGCGTATGGAATGTTGTCCAAGAGAGAACATAAATTAGGTCATACAATACGTCTCAAGGCACCTGAGTGACTCAGTCGGTTGAGGGTCCAGCTCTTCCACTGCAATCAGGTCATGATCTCAGGGTCCTGGGATAGAACCCTGCATCAGGCTCCACACTCACCTGGGAGTCTGATCCAGGATTCTCTCCCTCTTCCTCTGCCCCTCCCTCTGCTCATGTTCTTTCTCTCTCAAAGAAATAAATATTATTAAATTTAAATAATAAATTTAAATATTTAAAGTTTAAATATTTTTTTGGAGAAAGAGAGTACGACTGGGGTGAGGGGCAGAGGAAGAAGCAGGAAGCTGAGCAGGAAGCCTGACATGGGGCTCAGTCCTGGGACTCTGGAATCATGACCTGAGCTGAAGGTGGACACTTAATTGACTGAGCCACCCTCAAGGGGACTGAGCGCCCCTAAAATAAGTAAATCTTTTTTTTTTAAAGTCTCGGTAAATTTTTTTTAATATTTTATTTATTTATTTGACAGAGATCACAAGTAGGCAGAGAGGCAGACAGAGAGAGAGAGAGAGAGAGAGAGAGAGAAGCAGGCTCTTGGCTGAGCAGAGAGCCTGATGCAGGACTCGATCCCAGGACTCTGAGATCATGACCCTAGCCGAAGGCAGCGGCCCAACCCACTGAGCCACCCAGGCGCCCCTAGTCTCAGTAAATTTTTAAAATTTGTTTGTTTTTTTTATTTTTGGTCTCAGTAAATTTAAAAAGATTGAATCAAACAACTTTTTTTGAGGTGTAATTGATGTAGAACATTATATTAGTTTCAGTGTACAGTGTAATGATTTGGTGTTTGTATACACTGTGAAATGAATCACACAACTTTGACAAAAATGGAATGATATTAGAAATCGGTAACAGGAGGAAATTTGAGAAATTCACAAATATGTGGAAATTAAGGAACATATTCGTACATGGCCAATGGATTAAAGAATAAATTACAATGAAAATTAGAAGACATTTTGCAATGAATGAAGATGAAAATGTTACATACAAAATATATAAGACGCAGCTAACACAGTGCTTACAGGGAAATTTCCAGTAGAAGTGCCTACATTTACATCCAACTTATCTTCTTTTGTTAGTCATGATTTTAGTATCATATCTAAAACTTTATTGCCAAATTCAAGGTCATGAAAGATTTACCACTCTATTTTCTTCTAGGAGTTTTGCTTTAGCTCTTTTATTTAGATCATTGATTCATTATGAGTTAATTTTTATATGTGATATAGGTATGGGTCCAGCTTTATCCTTTTGCATGTGGATATCCAGTTGCCCTAGCACCATTTCCTTCCACATTGAGTGATTTGGCACCCTTACAAAAATCAAATGATCACAGATGTAAGGCTTTGTTTCTGGACTCTCACTTCTTTTTTTTTTTTTTTAAAGATTTTTATTTATTCATTTATTTGACTGACAGAGATCACAAGTAGGCAGAGAGGCAGGCAGAGAGAGAGGGGGAAGCAGGCTCCCTGCTGAGCAGAGAGCCCAATGTGGGGCTTGATCCTAGGACCCTGAGATCATAACATGAGCCAAAGGCAGAGGCTTAACCCACTGAGCTACCCAGGTGCCCCTGGACTCTCATTTCTATCCCATTGATCTATTTGTCTGTTTTTATGCAAGTACCATACTGTTTTGATTACTGTAGTATTGCAATAAGTTCTAAAATTGGGAGGTATGGGGGCGCCTGGGTGGCTCAGTGGGTTAAAGCCTCTGCCTTTGGCTCAGGTCATGATCCCAGGGTCCTGGGATCGAGCCCCGAATTGGGCTCTCTGCTCAGCAGGGAGCCTGCTTCCTCCTCTCTCTCTGTTTACTTGTGATCTCTGTCTGTCAAATGAATAAATAAAATCTTTAAAAAAATTAAAAATAAAATTGGGAGGTATGAATCCTCCAACTTCGTTCTCCTTTTTCAAAATTGTTTTGGATCTCCAGGACCCCTTGAATTCCATATAAATAAAGGACTGGCTCTTCCATTTTTACAAAAAAACCAGCCGTTGGCATTTTATAGGGACTGCAACTGAATCTGTAGATCACTTTCGGTAGCGTTGTCATCTTAACAATATTAAGTCTTTTAATCCATAAACAAAGGGTGTCCTTCCACTAATTTGGGTCTTCTTTAATTTCTTTCAATAATGTTTTGCAATTTTTAGCATACAGTTCTTTCATCTCCTTAGTTTTAATTTATTCCTAGGTATTTTATTCCTTTTAATGCTACTGTAAGTGGAAGTTTCCTTTTAGATTGTTCATAGCTGATATGTAGAAACACAGCTAAATTTTTTGGTGTTAATCTTGTACTCTGCAACCTTGCTGAATTTGTTTATTAGCTCTAGTGGATTTTGGTGGAATCTTTGGGATTTATTTTTCATGTATAGGACCATGCCATCTGTGAATAGACATAATTCTACTTCTTTTCCAGCTTGTATGCTTTTTCTCTCTTTTCCTTGTCTAATTGCTCTGTCTAGAATTTCGAGTAACAGTGGTGAAAGTGAGCATCCCTGTCTTGTCCTTTATCTTAGAGGGGAACCTTTCAGAGTTTCACCACCATGTTACTTGTGGGTTTTTCATAACTGCACTTCATGATTTTGAAAAAGATCCCTTCTATTCCTAGTGTACTGAATGTGTTTATCTCAAAAAATGTTGAACTTTGTCATATCTGTTATAACATCAATTGAGAAGATCACGTATTTTTCCCCCTCATGTTATTAGTGTGCTGTATTACACTGATTAATTTTTGTGTGTCAAACCATGTTTGCATTTCTGGGATAAATCCTAATTGGTCATGGTATTTAATCCATTTCTCTATCTATTTATCTATCTATCTTTTTATTTTTTTTAAGGATTTTACTTATTTATTTGACAGGCAGCGATCACAAGTAGGTGGAGAGGCAGGCAGAGAGAGAGAGGAGGAAGCAGGCTCCCTGCTGAGCAGAGAGGCCAATGCGGGACTCTCAGATCCCAGGACCCTCAGATCATGACCTGAGCTGAAGGCAGAGACTTTAACCCACTGAGCCACCCAGGTGCCCTCTATCATTTTATTTTTAAGTAATCTCTTCCCAACATGGGGCTTAAACTCACAATCCTGAGATGAAGAGTCCCATGCTCCATAGACTGAGCCAGTCAGGCTCCCCAATCCTTTTTTTTTTTTTTTTAAGATTTTATTTATTTATTTGACAGACAGAGATCACAAGTAGGCAGAGAAGCAGACAGAGAGAGGTGGAAGCAGGCTCCCTGCAGAGCACAGAGCCCGATGTGGGGCTCGATCCCAGGACACTAGGACCATGACCTGAGCCGAAGGCCGAGGCTTTAACCCACTGAGCCACCCAGGTGCCCCCTTTTTTTTTTTTTTTAAAGAGAGAATGAGAGAGAGAGAGAGAAGAAGTGGGTGAGGAGAGGGGGAGAGGGAGAGGGAAAGAGAATCTTAAGCAAGCTCCACACTTAGTGCAGAGCTCAATTTGGGGCTTGATCTCATTACCCTGAGATCATGATTTTTAAAAAAATATTTTATTTATTTATTTGACAGAGAGATCACAAGTCGGCAGAGAGGCAGGCAGAGAGAGAGAGAGAGAGGGAAGCAGGCTCCCTGATGAGCAGAGAGCCCGATTCGGGACTCGATCCCAGGAAGTGAGATCATGACCTGAGTTGAAGGCAGAGGCTTAACCCACTGAGCCACCCAGGCGCCCTCGTTGAGGATTTTTATATCGGTGTTCATAGTGTTGGTCTTTTAATTTTCTTTTCTTGTGTTGTTTTGGTCTGAGTTTGGTATCAGAGTAATCCTGGCCTCACGAGTTAGGGAGTATTGCCTCCTCTTCTGATTTTTGAGAGAGTTTGAGAAGAATTGATGTTAATTTTTTTTTTTTTTCAATTTCAGTAGACTGTGGTACCTGGGTGGCTCAGTCGATTAAGCATCTGCCTTCAACTCCTGGTCATGATCTCGGGATCCTGGGATCAAGCCCCACATTGGACTCCTTGCTCAGTGCGGAGTCTCCTTCTTCCTCTCCCTCTGCTCCCCCTCCCCCCATCATGTTCTCTCTCTCCCATAAATAAATAAATAGATAAATAAATAAATCTTTTAAAAAATTGAGTTGGTAGACTGAGTAAAGCAGATTGCCCTACCTAGTAAGGGTAGACATCACTTCTCATATTGAAGACCTGAATAGAATAAAAGGCTGAGTAGGAAAGAGTTCTCTCTGCCTGACTGTCTTTGAGCTGGGGCATTGGTCTTCTCCTCCCTTTGTTCTTAGACTCATACTGAAACTTACACCATTGGCTCCTGTTGGGACGTTTCAGCTTCTGTAATTGCAAGAGCCAATTCCTTGTAACAAATCTCTTCCTAATAGATACTGGTTTTGTTTCTCTGGGGAATTCTAGTACTGAGCCCTTTTTAAGTACCCAATTCACTGGCCATAAATACATTTTCATGTTGTGCAATCATCACCACTACTCATTTTGAGAACTTTTTCATGATTCTAAACAGAAATTCTGTCCTCATTAAACAACAATCCCCTATTCTTGTTCTCACCATTCCTTGGTAACCACTATTCTACTTTTTTGTCTTTGTAAATTTCCCTGTTCTAGGGACCTCGTATCAGTGGAATCATGCAGTATGTGTCTTTTTGTGACTGGCTCATTTCTTAGCATAATGTCCTCTAAGTGTCCCACTTAGCATAATGTCCTCAGGGTGCATCCGTGCTGTTGCCTGTGAATTTCCTTCCTTTTAAAGGCTGAATAATGTTGGGTGCCTGGGTGGCTCAGTTTGTTAAGCGACTGCCTTTGGCTCAGGTCATGATCCTGGAGTCCTGGGATCGGGTCCCGCATGGCGCTCCCTGTTCGGCGGGGAGTCTGTTTCTCCCTCTAACCCTCTCCCCTCTCATGCGCGCTCTCTCTCTCAAGTAAATTAAAAAAAAAAAAAATCTTAAAAAAAGTCTGAATAATGTTCCTTTGTGTGTGTGTGTGTGTGTGTGTGTGTGTGTATCTCGCAGTTTATCAATTTGTCTGTTGATGGACATTTGAATTGTTTCTGCCTTTAGCTGGTGGGAATAGTGCTGCTGTGAGCGTGGATGAACAAAGAAGCCATGCCTTTTTAAGTTCTGCTCTTTTCATCAAGGAATTATGTGGTGGGCATCAGCTTTTTTTCCTGTCTAGCACCCCTCCCTTCTGCCACAGCCCCTCCTTCACCAAAAATAGAAGAGAATCTATAGTCAGGAATCACCCCAATTGTGCTAAATATCTCCTTTGCCCCAGCTGTGGCCATGGGGTCCCAAACGGAACAAAGCAGGGCAGAGCTGAGGAAACTGAGGAAGGGACCCTGTTTGCAGCCTTCCTACCAGCTGTTTGGAAACACCGCTGTCAGGGAATAAAGCGCACTTGAGTCATCAAGAGAGTTGGGGAGAGAATGACTTGATTTCAGGTGCCTCTGTGGCCCAGGTGTACTCCTTTCCTTCTTGGGATCGCTTGGGAGACTCTGGCATCCTTCTGACCTTCTTGTCCAAGCTACCACCTTTGGATTTATGTCTCTTGCAACCAAAAGGACATAAATACACACACACACAAATGACATGCTCAGTCCATATCAGAATTCCTCCTGTCAGGAAGGAGCGAAGCAGCTTGTCTTAGGTCAGATTCTCCCAAAAGCTTAACCCAGGTAAGTGATTTATCAAAGAAGAGTTCTCAGAAAAAAACATTAAGGGAATGAAGTAGACAGGTGAGCACAGTAAACATGGGAAGAAGACTAACCAGTGTGGGAGCATCTCAGGGTCCCTACCTCACACCCCTCAGCTCTGTCCTGCTTTGTTCATTTTGGGACCAAATGGCCACAACTGGGGCAAAAGAGATATTTAGCACAATTGGGGTGATTCCTGACTACAGGTTCTCTTCTATTCCTGGTGAAGGAGGGCATCTCTGCAGAATTTATCCTGCTCCAGGCAGAAAAGCTTGGCTTTAGCGCTGACTCACCCATCCCTGACTCTAAGCGCCCCCAGAGCAGGGAGGGTGTGAAGACATCAAATTTCCCATGGATAAACACCTCCAGTGCCCAAGAATGAACCTCTGAAGGTTGCAGGTGTGAGCCATTGGCAGGGAAACATGCAGAACCCCAGCTTGCAGTGCTGGTAAAAGGGACCTGAGGATCTGAGGTGGAGGACACAGTGTTTGCAATAACAGCTGGGGACAGCTGGGGCCGCTCCCTCTTCCTGGCATCCCACATGCCCCACCCGCCAGTGAAAGGCTGGAGGATGCCATTAATACTCACATGTCCACACACAGGTTGACACAGTGATCCCACCACCAAAACTAATATGTGTCAATCTGTGTTTGCATGCTGGAAAGCTCTCAGCTCCCCCCACCCTCCGTTTTCCACGGTGAATTCTAATGTTCTACATGGGGCATTCTGTTTACCAAATGTGTACTGGCTAGAGAAAAAGAAAGGGGTTCTTCAAGGCCTTTTCTGCCTCCACAGCAGATGCTTCGAATGCCAGCAGCGATCAGCCAGGCGATATAACAACAATCATGGTAGTGAATTCTAGCTTTACTGAACACTTCCCATGTACCAAGCTTTACATTCATCTCATCTAATCCCTTATACAAGGGAGATACCAGTATTATCTCTATTTTCTGGATAAGGAGTCTAAGTGAATAAATGATGGAGCTGGGGTTTAAATCCAGGCTGTCTCCACAATGTAATTAATTTCTCATGTGTTAAATATCAAAATCCATGAAAGAAGATATTGAGTAATGAATACTAGGAGAACCATGAGAAACAGTTTTATTGGAAATATTCTAACACATCTTCTGAACAAGTAATCAAAAAAATAAAGACACAGAAGATATGACCCTACAAAATTTTTTCAACCTGAAAACAAATAGTGTACCTTCTATTCAAGTTCCATGGACAGTGACAAAATTCAACAAATATTAAGCTACAGAGAATATTTTGGTAAATTTTGAAAAGTGGAAATTCTAAAAGTCAGTCTCTGATCAAATGCAATACAGCTAACAGTAATATAAAACACTCCACTTAGAAATGGAAAAACATGAATAGCCTACCAAATTACTCTTAGGACAAGAAGTAAATCAAGAGTAAAAAAACAAACTATTTAGAAAATAATTTTAAAAATAAGATACAGTAAAATCTATCTGCAGAGGTAAAATTAACAGCACTAAATGCTTTTTAGGGTCAAAAAGAGAAAAATAAAATGAATGAGTGGACCACAAAAGTTGAGATTTTGGAAAAGAGCACAAAAATAGCCCCCCCTTAAAAAAAAATTGGAGAAAGGAAGTACTTGAAATAAAAAAGCAAAAAAACAAAGAAACAACAACAACAACAACAAAAAAACCCAGAAGCTTAAGAGTAGGAGAGATGTGCCTTCCAGCCTGTGGACAGAGAGGTATGTCCCGGAGCTCTGCTTGAACTTGGTCCTCTGACAGGTGTCCTCAATCCCCCACCTTCTCACTGCGCATGCTCTGGTGTGCTCCTTTACCGCTGAGGCTTCCGTTCCCCCGGCTAGAGTCTCCACGTCAGCACCGTATCTTGTATACAATGAGCCTGCCTTTGGCATCTTCGCGTGCTTTACAATAAATTCTCTCCACTTGGGGTTCCCGTTCTATTAGACTTGAGGTCTTTACAACAGGAACTATGTTCTGATCGTCATTGTATCCTCAGGGCCTGGGAGACGTGAGTCCTGAATAAACGTTTGCTGAATGAAGGAACGAGTGGATGGGCTCGAAGCACTGATTCCTGAGTTGCATTTGGTCCCGGGCTTGCTTCTATCCCTCCCTGCCCAGCCACAGGCTCCAAGCCAATGTCCTGAGGCCTGGAAATGAATTATTCCAACAGTAAGAGCATGAACAAAAAGTAGCTGACTAATGGGATTTGTACATAACCAACAATGACTGTGTGGGCAATGATTTTTTTCCCCTTAGTTTTCTTTTCTGCTTGGATAATCAACTATTTCCTTTGTGAAATGGAAAATAATCCTCTCTGCCCTTAAGGCCTGGTTCAACTGCCACCTTCAAATGCCACCTTCTCCTGGTTCAAATGGAACCTTCCCTCATTTCCCACTAGTAACACTCTTGCCTTTCCCGGGCTCCCAGAACATCTGACCCTCCCTCTTGGTATCTTGATATTCTGCCTTTGCTCATTTGTGTCTCCGATGGGCTTGTCGACATCCTCTAGACAGAACTGAGGGTCCCCTGCACAGCACCACCCTGGTTAAGTGAAGGGTGCTCTAGGATGTTGATTCAGACTCAATCCATTTTCCTCAGCACGTGCAGGAGTGCGGAGGGGACAACAGACTTTGGATGGGTGATTACCTGGCTGGCAGAGACCACGCTGAACTTAAAGTACGTGAGGGCAGAGGCTCACAGTGGCCAGACTCCCACAAGCCTCAGGGACCAGCTTGTGTGCACGCCTACCTATGAGGCACCTGACTGAGAAAAGATCCCAGAAGCAAGCTGTGCATCCCCAGCTAAAGCGAGGAAGGGCGATGGGGGCTGCTGTTATTACCGGGGGCTGATATGTGCAGCTGAGGCCGATGTGTTGATCATCTTTTTTGTGCCCAGGTGAATAAGGAGAGGGCATCCCAGATACACGGATCCATCTGAGCAATCTCCAGTGGCAAGAGGATAGATTTATTTTAGAAAGAAGCATAGCATTAGCCACTGCCGTGACTCTCCAAATCATCCTTACTCGGCTGTCAGAACAATCTTTCTCAAACTCAGATCAGAACCTCCCCTACTCAGAACCCATCAGTGGCTCCCTGGAGCCCTCAGGATTTGGCCTGACATTGCAGGTTCCACAGGGCCTGGCCCCCCATCTCTCCATTGCCATCTGCTGCCACACACACCCATGCCCCCAAACAGCGACTGACCTTAGAATTCCCAGTCTGCCCCCCCCCTTCACTATGTATTCTCCCCTTACAGCATTTCATCCAGGACCACGGTCTCAAAAATCATTAATATGTGACATCTCCTAAAATGTCTTCTGGTCTGAGCTTCTCTCCAGAACAAAATAGATCTAATCACTACTTGACATCTTCTCTTGGATGTCAAAGACATCTCAAATTCAGCTGTCTAAAATACCCATCCCACCTGACCCCCTTACTCTGTGTGTCTTCCCCAGGTCTGTAAATATCTCCACCATTCCTCCAACTACTTTGGCCAATCCCTCTCTGACTGCTCACACATTCCCTGAATCATGAGTTCCTGCTGACTGTATCGCTAAATTTTCTTGAACACCCAAATTAATTCCTTGGTCTAAGACACATCACCCACCTGGACTACACAAGAGCCACCTGTCAGATCTCCCTGCTTCCTCCTCTGTTCTCCGCACAATGCATTCACACAGAGTCTAAAACACGCAAAGCGAACCCTGCCAGCCCACCAAAGCTGGGGTAGAATGCAGGCTTCTGGTTTTAAGGGGCTCCCACTGGCCAAATCTGGGGTAATTTGAGCACCAAGATAATGAAGGTTAATAACCAAAATTATTGGAAAATAGCAGAAACCCAAAAGTCCCTGCTAATAAAATAAATGTATAAATAAATAGGCAGAAGAATGTCAAGGGCAGAGAGAGCTGAAGTCATTTTCTAACCCTCCTGACACTGATTTGCTTCAGGCAAGAAGCCTTGCTGAATGTTAAATCTCTTCTATTTAGTAAGCTCTGGAAGAGGATATCTGCATGGTTGGAACTATCTCCATGACTGCTTATCAGTGACAAGAGAGAAACAATAACTATAGATTAATAGGACAATATTTAAATCACCAAGGTGGAGGAGATAGACAATGTGTGCCTTTTGTTGTCTCACCGGGAAAGAGAAAATAATGTTTATGTCATCTTCCCGCAGGAAGCGTGATGAAGAAACAGAGGACAAACACCAAAATGAAATACTCTCTTAACAGGGAAAACCGAATTTTTCCATCATGTCAATATCATAAAAGACAAAGCCAACTATTCCAGATTAAAGGAGACTACAGAGAAATGACAGTGGAATGCTTCACTTCACTTCTAGACTGGATCCTGGACTAGAGGGAAAATGCTATGCAAAGAACATTATTGAGGTAATTGACAAAATGGGTGGTAAGTGAGATACTGTGTTGCATTAATGTTAAATTTAGTGAAGTGGATAAGGGTTCTTACATACACTGTAACTGTTTAGGCATAAAAGAGTGTGATGTGTGCAACTTATTCTCCAGTAGTTCAGAATAAGTTACCTGTAACACTTCATATAGAGAAAGAATTAACTTTCTTAATTTTAACAGGTGAATTCAGGATAGAGGGCAGACAAATGTCCATTATACTATTCACTTTTCCTTAACTTTGAAATTATTTCCAAATAAAAAGTTAAACCAAAAAAATCCAGGCTCCTTACCATGGCCCACGAGGTACATGCCACCACCCCCAGCCAGCCTGTGCCGTCTCATCCTGACTCGTCATCATAGGCAGTATACTCAGCTCCTTTGATATGGCTGCCTTCTGGGTTCCCAAACATACCAAGTTCTTGCCCACCTCTGGGACTTCATGCACACACCTACTATTGCCTCTGTATGGAATTTTCTTCCCCCAACTCAAGTACTCAGGGATATAGTAATTATCATTTCTCAAAATGGCCTTCGATCCCCCACTCCAACCTAATACAGACCAAGTATATTCTTTCATAGCTCCCTGAACTTTTCCTTCATGATACTTATCACAGTTTGTAAGAATTCGTATTTGGGGAGGATTCCTCATGCCCATCTTCTCTAGTAGCCTGAAAGCTTCCAAAAGCCAAGGATCCCATCTGTTTCAGCTACTGGACCTAGCACACTGCCGGGCACTTAGGACACAGCAGATTAAATGATGTCTTCTACCCTCCAAGTTCACCCCCAAATTGTTGGCAGCTGTCAGAGAACACACCCTATAGTCCACGTCTAGCTGCAGGAATGGATTCATGAGGTTGCATCTACACGGTCTTCTTGGATTCCCTATCGCTGACCCCAGTACTTGAAACTAAGAGGCCATGGTAAGGAAGAAGGGAAACTCCGGGGGAGACTTATGCTAAGGGAGGGATGATGAATTCAGCTGAGAGCATGGAAACTCCAAGGGGGATGTCAAGGAGGCATTTGGCTGGACTGGGCTGGTGCTCAGAGGGGCAGTTTGGATTGGAGAGGTGGCCAACAGCCCAAGCTGTGGGCAACAGGAGATCTCTCATGGACCTGTCTGTGCAAAAGAAAGAGAAAAGAGTCCCGGAGGAGCCAGACTTAAGGGCTACGCAGAAAAGTGTCTCTGGCGGCAAATAAACAGTGTCTGGGAAAGTAGGAGTGTTATCAGGGGAGAGAGAGAGAGAAAGAGAGAAAGAGATGTCACAGAAGACAAGAGAGGAAGCCAGGTAGGCGCTGAACTCCATACATTTGTGTTTCCTTTTTCCTTGTTCGAGCTCAGCATCTGGCATCTCATGAGTTGAGGTGGTCTGGTGGGGACTAAGGGCTTGGACTCTCGTTTCAAGACAAGACGAATCTTGACTCAACCACGGTTAGGCTGTATGACCTTGGGCCATGGACTTAACTTTCCCAGACTCCAAGCCCCTGTCTTCAGAATGGGAGTAAGGCTACTATTCACTTTCCCAGGCTGCCGTCAGGATTGCAGAAGCTCATCTCTGAAAAGCCCTTTGACCCATGTTTGGTCTACAGTCTAGGGATGAATAAGCATCACAGGTCATGCACAGCAGGGACAGGATGCACTGCTTCTGGCTAACAGAATTGTTTCTGAGGTTTAGCCAATGAGGGGCTTCAGACAACAGTCAAAGAGCCCCCTTGCCACCTTCTAGGCCATGTCCCCTTCCCCTGATCCAATCCCTATTAAACAGACCTACAGTGGGCAGGCTCCATTTAACACAGTCCTTTCTCCAAAGCCTCTTTCTGAAAATCATCTGTGCCCCCCACCCCCCAAATGTGCCCCAAGTTTGCCCACTTGGTTGCAACTAAACCCTGTTTTTCGGGTAACCATGGGGACACCTCTTCCTCAACACAACTACCTTCCGTGGATCTCAGGAAGTATCCCCAGGTCTCTGACTTGGAGATCACTCTAGTGTGAGCCAGTAACTTCTGACCATCCCATCTCTGAAGGAAAGAGAAGAGTGTGGACACCTCTTCACAGCTTAGAAAGCAACTGCACACCATAACGTCCCTTTCGTCCTCACAACGGCCCCGTGAGGTAGATACAGCAGGTAATAACTACTCTGGTCCATGTTTATCAAGCATTTACACTGTTACCATGCTCTGTGTGAAGCATTTTCATACATGATCTCATTTAAACTCACCCAGATCCTATGAAGTGGGCTCAGCTTTTCCATTTTACAGAGGAGAAAAATGGGGTCAGAGTGGCGAGAAGTTGCCCCAAATCAAAGAGGTAGTGAGTAACGGATTCAAACCTCAGACCACACTTTTAACCCTTCTACAATATCGCCTCACAAAACAAGTATATTATTTCCGGGCACTAGCTTATCCATTAAATGGAAGCTCGGAGAGGTAAAGTGACTTGCCCAAAGTCTCACACCCAGGAACTGGCAGAGCTGAGATCCACAATTGGATCTTCTGGCTCTGAAGCCCCTGAAACCAGGAAGCATCAGTGACTGGGTCTGATGAGGTACTAGGTAATTATTTCTGTAGCAGCCTTGCTTTGGCAATCCTGTTCAGCCCAGAATAGTATTTCTAAACCGGAAGTCCTTCCTGACATTTTTCTGGGAAATTTATGTTTTTCTGAATCCCAGGACCCATCAGTCAAGAGACTGGGAAAATAGGAAAAGTGTTATAATTCTCTTGTGAGAATTCATGCTTAACAATAAACATAGAGGCATTCCTGGTATGAAGGAATCACTGACATCAAGTAGAAAGCATGAGAAGGAAATGCTGAGATAATGGAGTCCAAGACTAAGGTAGACATGTTGGGAACTTGGGTCAGGAGGAGAGAAGTGGGGGTGCCTGTCTGGCTCTGTCAGAGGAGTGTGTGACTCTTGAGCTCAGCTTTGTGAGTTCGAGCTCCACAGTGGGTGTAGAGATTACTTAAATAAATAAATATTTGTTAAAAAAAAAAAGAAGAAGTGGTCACAGTCTAATCACTCTTTTTCATAGCTGTTGCCATATCACAAGTGGATCTGTGGCCCTATCTGTTGTAAACAGTCATTTTCACAGACGGAATATTGATCTGTTTACATGCATCATATATCTTGTACAAATCCTATGAGTGATATTCCAAGAATCAAATTTTGGAAATAAACTGGTCCTCCAATGGGCAATTTCAACACACAATGCTGTGTGGTACAGTTATCTTGTTGAAGATTTAAACATTTCGTTATTCATATGTTACCAATAATATTCTCTGGTATTTTTTGTTTGTTTTTTAAAAATATTTGCTATAGCCTACAGTTCTTTGTAACTACTCTTATTTATTTAAAAAATACAGAACGTTATGAAAAATACAGACTAGTATGAATGATTTCAGGAATTTCCAAGAATTTCAGTTTTTCATTTCCAAATCCTGAAGATGATTATCTATTGGGAAATTGGATACCCAGCCCAGAGGAACTGGATGGACTTCCTGAGCAGCCCAGTGGGATGGCAAACTATGGAGAGGCCATCTTTCCTGGCTTCCAGGAAGTTTCTGCATAGGAGCAGTTCCTGGAGTAGAGCTTCCTTGGCCAACAGCCCTCTAAAGGCAGAGGTCTGAGAAGAGGTTACTTCAGGGATCCATGGGCTGTGCCTGAAGCATTGGTCTTAATGTGAAACATCTGAAGGCTCAAGTTTTATCGCAATCTCATTCCAGAGAGTATCTGCTCATTTTAGTACACAAAGTGTTATGTAATTACCATGAGAAAAATGGATTAAATGGATGCTGGGTCAAGCTGCACCTTTAACTCTTGTAGGAACAGAGGCACTGCAGCAGGGGGGCTGTGGAATCAGGAAGGCAGACCTGGGACTGGATGCTGGTTCTGCTACCTACTGGCTGTGTGACGTTGGGCAGGTCCCTTAACCTCTCTGAGACCTAGTTTCTCCATCTGTAAAACGCTGATAATGAGAAGACCAGTGTCACTGGGATGCTGTAAGGATTAAATGAGATCATCGCTGTAAATCACAATGCCTGGCACAGAGTAAACTCTCAATAAACGGGAGACGTTATTTCCTAAAATGACGGACCCAGCAGTGGACTTGGGAAGGAAGAGCTTGGTGAAAGCCCTTGGAACCACTCACAGGGCTCATATGCCCCCCGGCCTTGTTCAGGCGGGGACTTTCCAGGTCTCTGGGCTCTGCCAGATGCCCCAGGCCCTCCCTACTAGCCCAGGACGCCTTCCGGGTCCCCTGGCGGGGCCACGCTGGGAGACAGGCGGGAGCCAGGGCAGAAAGGCCTCTGTCCCACGTGGGTTCCCAGGGGACTGGCGAGGTTGGCACCGGGTAGAAGCTCTTGAAGCACGTCCTCTGGTGCTTGAGGTAACCCAGCCCCCTGCAGGGCATCCGTGGGCTTGTCGTGGGTGGGGGTGGGGGGTGGAGGGGAGGCGGAGGGAGGTGGGGTTTGGGGCGGGAGGGGGGGGTTCGGTGGAGTGGGGGAGGGGGTGGCAGGGTCTCCGCGCGTACGTGGGCCTCGCGGGGTCTGGGGGCGACGCGGCCGCAGGGCTGGCTGGCGGGGCGTCGCGGGAGGCTGGAGGCCGGCGGACGCAGGGCTGGGCGCGCTGGTGTGGGAGGAGGTGGGCGCCCACCCCGCACTCCAGTGCGGCCGGAGCCTCTGGCGGCGAAGCGTCCTCGGGCGCTGGGTGTGATCCGAGTTGTGCCCAAGCCCTTTGCACACTTGGGGTGCCCGTGGGCCCGCTCACTGTACGAGGGTCCGTGGCGAGCAAGATGGGCGCTGTGACCTTAGGTTCGAGGCAGACGAGGGCGGCTCGCCCCCGAAGTTCCTGCGGTAGCTGTAGGGCTGGGAGGCTCTTTTCCACCCTCGGGGCACGGGTGGGTGGCTGGATCTCGGGGCGGCCAAGAGAGACCCGAGGGCCTCGCCTTGCCTGGGGAGCCGGCTCACCTCCCCTTCCCCTGGGGAATCGTCCTGGGTGCCCTCGGGGCCTTGCTTCCTCCTCCGGGAGCTCTGGCGTCGGGCAGCACCGCCGAACCCGGCCGGGCGTTTGTCCGGAGACCCCTTCTGGGCAGGAGCCTCCGGAGGGGCTCTGTCTTCAGACCTTTCTCGTGGAGGGCTCTTCTGGTCATCCGCACTCCCGAATCCTGCCGGAGGAAGAGAAGAATCTGGGTCGTGTTTTCTCCTCCCTTCACCCAAGACTAGGAAAACCCTGTCTTGGGAATCTTAAATGGGGCAACTAAGTGGAGAATCTGGGCAAACGGACAGAGGTCAGTGTTTCCCGCAGCAGGTGGAGGCTGAGGCATGGCTTCACCAGGACTCGGTTCCTGAAATCGGACAGAGCTGGGCAGCTCTGCACTTAGCTGCAGTGTGACTTCAGGCAAGTTACTAACTTCCTGCAGTCTCAGTTCATTCAGTTGTGAGGTGGGATAACGGCGAAGGCAGCCTCAAAGGGCTGTCCGTGTGACCGGGGGTCCACAGACCCGCAGGACGGTGCGGCAGAGCAGCGCTGTTACATCGGAAAGATCAAATATAAACTCGTACCTTAAACAATTTTTTTTTTCCAACTCTGTCGCTACTAGGTGAGGTCCAGTACCCAACTATTGTGTATACCACCAGTGCCCAGAAATTGGTGTCTTATATTATTTACCATTAAAATAACCAGGAGTCCTTGGAGGGTAGCTGATTCCATTTTTTAAACAAGAAAAATCCACGAGCATCCTGTTGATGCCAGAAAACAAGGATATTTTCAAGGATGTTGGGGCAGTGTTACAAAGACAAATATCCTAATTAAATGGGCTACCATTTTCAAAGCTATGTTGTGATTTGAGCACCCTAAAACCCGCAACAATCATGAGGCGTAAGTGAAATGTCTGGGGAAGGCCATGAGTCCATAAACGACTCCAAAGTAGAAAGTTAATATAAAATCTTCAAAAAGGTCATTGTAAGACAAGTACATTCCCCTACGGGTACTAGAGGTTCTCCTACAGGGAGTTGAACTGGAAAGGTGATGAGGGGGCACCTGGGTGTCTCAGTGAGTTAAAGCCTCTGCCGGTTAAAGCCTCTGCCTTCGGCTCAGGTCATGACCCTTGGATCCTGGGATCCTGGGATCGAGCCCCGAGTCAGGCTCTCTGTTTGGCAGGGAGCCTGCGTCCCTTCTCTCTCTGCCTGCCTCTCTGCCTACTTGTGATCTCTATCAAATAAATAAATAAGTCTTTTTAAAAAAAGAAAGGTGATGAGAATAGATATGTATCATTTTGATGATTTTTATGAATAGAGTGTAAATATATGGATATTTTTATTTGTCTCTTATTCCTCTACTTCTATTTATAAGGTAGAAATATGAACTCATTTCTCTCTGTGCAAGGAGAGAACTGTGAGCCCACTGACCCTGGGTAAGGCAGGATGACCATGACCCAACAGCACTGATAGATACACACGGTAGCCAGGTAGGAGGAAATGTCAGCATTCTTCCAGCAGTGATGACCCTGTTTGTCCTGATGAGAACTGGCTTCACCGTACTTATTACCGCATCTCCTAAGAAAATGGTTTTTAGCCTGAGGAAATTAAAAAAACACTGGGCTACAAAAATAAAATAAAATAAAATAAAATAATAAAATAAAATAACCCAGCTACAGGTCCCATCACAAAAGATCCCCAGATTCTATAATAAGGGATTCATACTCAGGATAAAGAACTCTCACAACTTATCATAAAAGTCAACAAACCGATTGAAAAACAGGCAAAGGAATTGAACAGCCATTTCTCCAAAGAACACCAGAAATGGCTAACAAGCACATGAAAAGACCCTCATCATCACAACATATTAGGAAAAGGCAAATCAAACAAAGAGAAAACCACAAAACCACAACAAACGCACTCATTTGGATAGATACTATTAAAAAAAAAAAGCATCCAGAAAAATAACAAATGTTGATGAAGATATGGAGAAATTGAAACCCTTGTGCACAGTTGGATGAAATGTAAAATGGTGCAGCTGCTACGGAAAACAGTGTGACGGGCCCTCAAAAAAGAGCTGGCAAGGAGCGCCTGGGTGGCTCAGTCAGTTAAGCAGCTGCCTTCGGCTTGGATCATGATCTCAGGGTCCTGGGATCGAGCCCCACATCGGGCTCTCTGCTCAAAAGGGGGTCTGCTTCTCCCTCTCTCTCTCTATGCCCCCCCCATGCTCTCTCTTTCTCAAAATAGAAGATCTTTAAAAAAAAAAAAAAGAGCTGACAATTTCACTACTGAGTATATATCCAAAAAATGGAAAGCAGAGTCATAAAGAGATATTTGAACACCCGTGTTCACAGAGGCCTTATTCACAATAGTCAAGGGATGGAAGCAACCCAAGCGTCCACTGATGGCTGAGTGGATGAACAAAAGGTGGGGTGTTATATACAATGGGATATTACCCAGCCTTAAAAAGGAAGGAAATTCTGACCCAGGCTGCAACATGGATGGACCATGAGGACATTATGTTAAGTGAAATAAGCCAAAAAACAAAACAAGTACTGTAAGATTCCTCTTATAGGAGTTCCCTAGAGTGGTCAAATTCAGAAGCAGAAAGTGGGATGGTGGTGGCCAGGGGCTGGGGGAAGGGGGAAGGAGGAGTTAGCATTTGATGTGCACAGTTTCAGTTTTATAAGATGAAAAGGAGTCTGGAGATGGGTGGTAGTGATGATTGTACAAGAAAATGAAGGTACTTAAGGCTACAGAACTGTCCACTTAAAAATGGCTAACATGGGGATGCCCGGGGGCTTAGCTGGTTAAGTGACTGCCTTTGGCTCAGGTCATGATCCTGGAGTCCTGGGATCAAGTCCTGCATTGGGCAGGGAGTCTGATTCTCCCCCTGACCCTTCCCTTTCTCATACTCTCTCTCTCTCAAATAAATAAATAAAATCTTAAAAAATGGTTAACATCGTTAACATGATAAATTTCGTTATGTGTATCTCAACCAAAAAAAAAAAAAAAAAGATGTCCAGATTCTAATGTGCAGCCAGGTTTGAGATCCTCTGTCAGGGGAAGGGCACAGAAGGGTATATGTGAAACTTTCATGACCTTACCAATTATGTTAATAATGGGTTTTACTAGTGCCAACAGACCAGGTCAATGCATCATAATGAAGGGACAAGAGCTTAGTTATTGATGACCATACAAAAATTGAATGTACCATCTCTGAGGAAGACACCAAGGTTCAAAATTTAATATCTGTATATAAATCAGTTACATGTATTAGTTCTTATTTGTATTTTGATTTAAACAAGCTGAAAAAAATTTAGTTGACATTTATGGAACATTTATTCAAATTGAAAATTCAAATACACTGGATATTCAATATTAAGGGATGATTATTAAAAAAATTTAGTTGTGATAATGGCACTACAGTTTAAAATCCTTAATCTTCTTTAAAAAAAAAAAAAAAAAAAAAAAAAGGGACGCCTGGGTGGCTCAGTTGGTTAAGCCGCTGCCTTCGGCTCAGGTCATGATCCCAGGGTCCTGGGATCGAGTCCTACATCAGGCTCCTTGTTCAGTGGGGAGCCTGCTTCTCTCTCTGCCTCTGCCTGCCTCTCTGCCTGCTTGTGTTCTCCCTCCCTCTCTCTCTCTCTCCCTGACAAATAAATAAATAAAATCTTTAAAAAAAAAATAAAATAAAATCCTTAATCTTGGGGTGCCTGAATGGCTGTCATAGAGAATGTGATGGTTGATCTTGGGGTTGTGAGTTCAAGCCCCGTGTTAGTGTATGGATCACTTTAAAAAATCTTTACAAAAAATAAAATAAATAAAATCCTTATTTTTTTTTGAGTATCATGCCTTAACAGTTCAGATGACATTCTATCATGTGTGAGATTTGCTTCAAAATAATCAGGGAGGAGAATCAGTAGTCATGAGTTTAAACTGTTCAAGTTGAGTAGTGGGTTCATGGAGAGTCTATAAACCGTATTTATTTTTTTATTTGTTTGACATTTTCCATAATGAGTTTTTCTTTAAAGCATACAAAAGAAAGAGAGAAAAAGAAAGAGAAGAAAGAAGGAATATATGAGAAAGACAAAAAGAAAGGAAGAAACTCAAAAGCTCCCCAAGGTCACAAGTAAACTTTATATAAACGGGCACTGGGGCTAGTGACCCTCAGTTTTGAATCCTCAGAGTTGTGACATGATCCCTGTCTCTGGCCAGAACCTGCAACCTGCTGATTCTGAGTTTCCTTTTTCTTTCGGGTTTGGTAGGATTACAAAAACTCTAGGGGGCGCCTGGGTGGCTCAGTCTGTTAAGTGACTGCCTTGGTCTCAGGTCCTGGTCTCAGGGTCCTGTCAGCGTGCTGCTCAGTGGGGAGTCTGCTTCTCCCTCCCCCTCTGCTGCTGCTCCCCCTGCTTGTATGCTCGCTCCCTCTCTCTCTCTGTCAAATAAATAAACTGTTAATAAAAATTTTTGAAAGGTATAAAAATAATAACTGGTAGAATTACTGAAGCCCTAGAAAGGTAGAGAAATTGGAACCTTAGGCAGGTGAAGGAATAAGGACAAGAGAAGGTTAAGTCCATGGTTTAGTACTTTCATAACCAGTTTTGATGGCAGGGTTTTAATAAATGTTGTAATTACTCTATCTATAAACACTTAAAGCATATGAGTAGTCAAAAGAATCCACTGTACTGACTTTGTCTTCACAGTTAAATTATTTAAGGTAATTTAGCTGGTCAAATTTGTAATCAAAGCTTAAGTCCCCTGTGGAAAACAAATAGTTTTCCATTTTTTTTTTTTGTTATAGTCTAATACATTGAGCATTAGAGCATACAGAAGATGGTAAATATTTCTCTCCAGCCCAGAAGCCTCTCAGATAATGAAATCATCTATCGGGGGGTTCTGACTTCCCCTTAAATGAGCAGGTAAAACACTTGGCACCAGGTCTACAGCCTAGAATGATCTCAAATCCAGTTCCGATGAGACCGTGTATTGGAAAGGGAAGGAGCGGTATTAGGGGCAAAGCACAGACAGGGGGTCTCCCAGCTGTGTCTCTCTCATGCTGTGTGTCTGGCTCATCAGGTAGCTCTTCCATCATTCAGCAGGTGCTAACTGGGCACCAAAGGGGGTGTCCAAGTCCCACTGGCTATCCCTATCTCGCAGCCACAAACAACGATCTAGCACACTTTTCCCTTTGTGCCATTCTCATGAATACAGCAAAGACATTCCAGGCCCCCAAGGAGCAGCCCTGACTTCTCTTCCGGAAGGGGAGAGCCAAGGTCTCAATTCAGGGCTTAGGCACTTAGCAAATCTCCATCCAAGTGGTTAGAAACATGGCCCATGGCATAGGTATGAGTCCTGACTCAGCTGGGCTTTTGGTTTGGGTTTGGGTTTGGTTTTTTGGCTATGTGGCTCTGTTGCTTTTTATCCTCGACCTTGGGGAAGTAATATAACATCAGTAGGCCTGTTTTCTTGTCTACCTCATCAGGATAATAATCCCTACTCAACAGGGTTCCTGTGAGGATTAAAGGAGATGATGTATATGTGTGAGTGTGGGTATTATACATACATCTGATCTGTATCTATATTTGGATAGAGATACAGGCATGGAGGAACATCAGTGGTCATAATTATCACCTTAATATTGCTGTTGCTTCAGGGCTTGCTCCTTGGAAGATCTTGGATATTTGCTTTTGAATCTAACAAATAGATTAGATCAAGCCACTGGCAAAACATGTTGTTTATTTTTCTGAGTATTAATTCATCACCCTATTCAGGCCAAATGATGGCCATTCTAGTTCACATTTTCCCCAAATCACCAATGGATAAAATAGATGATGAGGGGTGCCTGGCTGCTCAGGTCATGATCTCAGGGTCCTGGGATGGAGCCCCACATTGGGGCTTAGCATCTCTGCTCAGCAGGGAGCCTGCTTCCCTCTCTCTCTCTCTGCCTGCCTCTCTGCCTACTTGTGATCTCTCTCTTTCTGTCAAATAAATAAATAAAATATTAAAAACAAACAAACAATAGATGACGAATGTCAGAAAGAAGGTTCTGGGAGAACATGTGTCCAGAGACGACAGTGTGGGCAAGTGCCTGGAACGGAGAGGATGTATTTGTTCCCACTGGGATCAGGGCTGGTGCTCAGAATCGTGTAAGTTACACCCTGCAAGACTTGGAGGTGCCACTCGCTTCCGGGTCAACGGAGATCAGTGTAGTTATTACAACAAATTTCCAACAGATGGCGGTAAATTGTTCGAGGCTGTTGTACCTTCTCCTTACTCACACAGTCATGCTAGGAATTTATGAACCGTTTGAAGGGTTGATTGTGGTCTCTCTAGACGAGAGGGCATGTAACACACTTTCCTGTCTGTGTGTCAGACAAGATCTAAGAAACCTCAACGTCTGGGGCAAAGATAAGACTCCCTTGTGTGGTAGACAGAATTCTAAAGATAACCCCCTAAAATTCCTGGCCCCTGGTGTTTCCATCCAACACTGAGCAAGGAACAGCTGCAAAGGGATTCTGCAGATCTCACTAAAGATGTCATTAAAGTTCCAAGTCAGTTGATGTTAAGATCTAGAGATTAACACCCAATCAGGTAGCCACTTAAAAGCAGAGTTTTCTCCAGCTCATGGCAGAAAAAGACATCAGAGACTTGAAGCAGGAGGAGGGCTGTGAGCCATTGCTGGCTTGAAGAGGTAGGGAACCAGTGACAAGGAACGCAGCAGTCTCTAAACAGCGGCCCCCAGTTGATAGCCAGCAAGGAAACATGGAGCATGACCCCGCATACCAAGGAACTGAATATGGCCAAGAACCTGGACTCCTTTGGAAGTGGATTCTTCCCCCAAGCTAGGTAAGACTCTGGCCCAGCCAACATCTTGATTTCGACCTTGAGAGACTCTAAGCTGAGAACCTTGCCAAGCCAAGACACTGAGCTGAGAACCCAGCAAAGTTCACAGGACCTGTTTTAAAGGAGTGTTGTTTAAAGCTGCTAAATTTGGGGTAATTTGTTATACAGCAAGATAAAGCTAATATGCTTGGTTTCAAGAAAGAGCTCAGCGGGAAAAAACATGGGAACTGCTTCAGGAAAGGGTTCTAGCATCCCTCTTGCATAACAAGAGGAGGACACACTGTCCTCACTCCTAATGTTTCCTTTTTTGTAGAGGGAGGACTACTGGTCTGTACTCCTGCCTTTCCCCATCTCCTGACTTCCTGAGGGAGAAATGCATCCTTATACCAGTTCCTTCCTCTCTTTTCCCCTTGAGGGTGCACCTGCTGGGTAAAACTTGGGTTCTGTTCTATTCCTCAGTGTTCCAAATTTTACCTGGGAGGGTGGCCATGGTCCAGTGCTGCCAGTGATCATGGACAGATAAATCATGAATTCTTGGACTTAAAAACATGGCTCAGGACTCAAGAAGAGGGGTACAAGTGTGGGATCCCTCCCCCTCCCCTGACATGCAGCCCTGGCAGAGCCTAGCTAACTAACCTGCTCACCTTTGCAGACCTGGAAGGGAGCTAGCTGTACAGGTAAACTGCTTACACTTGACTTTTGCTGCCTGCACTTGAACCCTACAAGTGAAGCTTCCTCTTAGTAGGATAATGGCCTTCGAATTTGTGTAGTATGGGCTCTTAATGGGCCAAATTTTGTCCTCCCCCCACCAAAAAAACTTACATGCTAACGTCCTAGTGCCCCAGTACCTCCGAATGTGACTGTATTTGGAGATAGGGTGTTTAAAGAGGGAATTAATTTAAAATAAGGTCATAAGGGGCACCTGGGTGGCTCAGTGGGTTAAAGCCTCTGCCTTTGGCTCAGGTCATGATCTCAGGGTCCTGGGATGGAGCCCCGCATAGGGCTCTCTGCTCAGCAGGGAGCCTGCTTCCTCCTCTCTCTCTGCCTGCCTCTCTGCCTACTTGTGATCTGTCAAATAAATAAATAAATAATCTTTAAAAAATTAAAATAAGGTCATAAGGGTGGGCCCTACCCTGTCCTAGGCATGTGGGGTGAGTGTCTTTATGATAATCACCTGTGACCAACAAAGAAAAACCAGCCCCTAAAAAGGAAGTAAACCACTGAACTTGTTTTCAATAGAGATGTTAAAAGGATTTTTTAAATCTTTTTTTTAAAAAAAGATTTTATTTACTTATTTGACAGAGAGAGAGATCAGAAGTAGGCAGAGAGGCAGGCAGAGAGAGAGAAGGGAGGAAGCAGGCTCCCCACTGAGCAGAGAGCCCGACTTGGGGCTCGATCTCAGGACCCTGAGATCATGACCTGAGCTGAAGTCAGGCTTAACCCACTGAGCCAACCACGTGCCCCGAGATGTTAAAAGGATTTAAGGGGCGCCTGGGTGGCTCAGTGGGTTAAGCCGCTGCATTTGGCTCAGGTCATGATCCCAGGGTCCTGGGATTGAGCCCCACATCGGGCTCTCTGCTCAGCAGGGAGCCTGCTTCCTCCTCCTCTCTCTGCCTGCCTCTCTGCCTACTTGTGATCTCTCTCTGTCAAATAAATAAATAAATCCTTTTTTTTTTTTTTTTTAAGATTTTAAGTTTCCTGGTTAGCTTTCTATAAAAGACCAATCCTAAAGGCCCTCATTGGTGGCCCTGTCGGGGCCCCTTCTCACTCTTGAGCTTTTTCTGTATCTTTTCTGTAACGTCTACCACTTTGCTCACACATACAAAAATAAAAATAAAAAATAAGGGTGGGCCCTAAGCCAATATGACTGGTGTCCCTAATGAGGAGAGACTAAGACACAGACACACAGAGGGAAGATGATATGCAGACAAGGGAGAGGATGGCCATCTACAAGCCAAGGAGAGAGGTCTCCGATGAAACCAACCATGCCAACACCTTGATGTTGGACGTTGAGCCCCTCCAACTGTGAGAAAATAAATTTCTGTTGTTTCAGTCACCACTTGATGGCAATTTGCTATGGCAGACCTAGCGAACTAGCCCCCAAGAGGAAAATGTTGCCCTATACCACTTCCCTGATTGCAAGGACCTAGTATCCTGTTCGGGCTGCTAAGAGTCAATTAAATCACAAACTGATAAAGAAAAGCTAACAGCCCATCTAAGGGGACTCAGAAACCACACTGGGCCCCTGGATAAAACAGCTCCAGCTGAAATAAAATTGATTGAAGAAAACTTAAAAAAAAAAAAAAAAAGGTTACAAGAGCTCAAACTTCCTTGTCACCAGTCTTGCAGGCCTATTCCTTCCAAGTTCCACACCATCCGGCCAAACCATCAGCAACTGCCCCTGAATGAGCAGAGCTGTATGCCTCCGGCCTCTCTCATTCAGACATAGTGAACAACCAAATGCACTGCCTAAAAGTCTGTCCACTTTTCTTCACCCCCATCCGAGTGTGACCCCTGTCAGGTCACAACAGCGTATTAAACAGACTCATCTGTAGAGCCTTGAGTTTTCTTTCCCTGGTCAGCTGGGAAGAAGGGCCGCCCCAGGATGTCACAGGCATTGATGGAGGGAGACAACAAGACAATGCACCAGGACCCACCTGCCCATGTAAATGGCTCATACCATCTGGATCTTTCCAAGCCTGGTCTCTTATATACCATTTTCACTTGATGCTATGTTACTGCTGTTCACATTCAACGTTTTGGTTGTGTTGGGCAGACAACATTCCCTTCATGATGAGAATCTCGGGTTGTGTGGTTACCTGAGGCCGCCCAGGTAGGGGTTTGGTCCCCACCAGGTCCCAATAGCAGACCAGAAACTGTTTCTCAGAAGTAGAATAGTTGTGTGTAGAAAAGGGCCTGTATTTATGGAACATCCTGTGAGTCTGTGTTTTAATTCTGCTATTAGTGAATACTGACTGATTCCTGCTAGAGGATCCTTAGGGCTTCCCCATTTGCCAGGGACACTCTGGGTATCCCTGGCTCTGCTTCATCATCGGCACCACGTGGTAGGGCAGCATGATCCACAGCCTCAGCTGCCTAGAGAGTCAACCTTACACTGGTGCCTCTTCCAAATGGGCCCCTCATAGGTGACTCTATTGATGCAACAGGTCACCTCCAAAATCCCATGGGCCTATACAAACCACAGTGCCTCTTTTGGAGTAAGTAGTTGAATGAGGAGCAACTCGTCTTTCACGTTGGAGCAGACAGCCTTATATATTCTAGACCACTGAATTTCCAGAAGCTTCACTGAGTTGGCAGGCCCCTGAATTTCTTGTGAGTGTTATCTCCCACTTTCTAGTTTGCATATGTCTTCCAAAGGCAATTCAAGTATTTGCTACTTCCTGTTCATTAGCTCCAATGGTGCTGCCAGTGTGGTGTTTCTTGGAATGTTACGGTGACGAAATCTCTGCAGATTACATTATGTCAGAGCGAAACTGACATCACCCTGAATCGACCTGGGGATACAGGACAGCCTTGGCAGCTAAAAGGCCATGCTCTGGTGGACCCTTCATACTGTCAAGGAGAGAAGCCAGGTAATAGCTACATGCCAGATACCAGGGACTGTGCTGAAGTGCTCTGGGAAAGGTACCACATCATTTCGGCATTCTGCATTCCCACTGCACCTGCCTGATTTCAGGTCATGACTGTCCACTGTCAATCTCCAAGATCAATCTGACTTCTTCACAGGCCATACTGTGGGTTATGTGGGTATGTGATAGATCTCACTCCAACTGCTTCTTTCAACCCTTTGACCGAGGCTTCTGGGGCATGAATCTCTACACTTTTCCCAGGGATGTGGTATTTTTACTGTGTTGTTGTGTTTTACTGTGTTTTGTAGGGAGGGGAAATTTCCAGAGGCTTTCACTCAGTCCCTCATACCTTATTGGCCCCCAGTCTGTGGGTAAGAGAGACTATGTGGGGATTCTAGTACTATGTTAGTTTCCAATTTATTGCTTCTCAGTCCCAAATTCACCCTCCAGTATCTGCTCCAAGATAATGGGCTGGACCACTCAGCATTTCTCAGGGCGCAGAACGTGATGCTAAGCTTTGCCAGTAGAGGGCGCCAGAGGGCCACTGAACGAAGAAGGGGCTGCTCTTCCTGGTTCTAAGACCTGTTGAGGTTTCAGTTTTCTCGCTTTTGCTGCGCAGATTTGCAGGACTACGTGTATGTGGGCACATTCAGTGGGCCTTAGATGTGTGTCCCGAGTAAGGAGTTCTTTGGGGATGCTCACAGACCCCAGCTTGCAACCACCTTGCTGCACCTTCTCTTCCGGGACTCAGACACCAAAGGGCAGACCACATGCTGCCTTTAGGGTAAGTGGATTCCTTACACTTGGACTCCTTTTGCACACGCACCCATCAGTCTTGACCTCGTTAAGCTTTCTCTAGCACTAAACTTCTGCAGAGCAAGCTCTCTCTAGCCCTTGACTTCTCCCGCCCTATGCTTTATTTACCAAGTACACTTTCTGCTTGACTCTGGCAAGGGCACAGCTTGCTGAGGAGCTAGACTCCCGTGTTGGTGCAGTTTTCTCCAGCACTGAGCTCCTGCAGAGTATACTTCCTATAGTCTTGGTTCTAGCAGTGCTCAGTAATTAGCAACTTCACCTGAGCTCCAGAGGACAGATTTCCAGGAAGTCCCATGGTAGGGGGCCTATCACTGACTTTTCTGTTATGCCCCTCCTTTTTTTTTTTTTTTTTTAATGTTTTATTTACTTAAGTAATCTCTACACCCAGCGTGGTGTTCAAACTCACAACCCTGAGGTCAACAGTTGGTTGTTCTTCCGACTGAGTCAGCCAGGTGCCCTTTCAAATAGAGCCTGGATCTTAGACCTGGTGGCAGAGGACTCTGCCTTGGGTGTTCTATTCAGCCCTAGGGATAAGTAGCTGATCTTTATGTCTGCTACTTCTATATTCTTTAGAATTGTCTTTAGCTCTCATTATTAGCTTATTCTCTAAATTCCAAGCCCCTATTAATAACTCCTTATATTGAACTTTCCCATTGTGGCCTCTTGTCTCCTGACTGGACCTTGCCTGATCTAATAATTGGTACTGGGAGTGGTCCTAGGAGACAGACCCACAAACATGGGGTTTTGCAATTGATTTGGTCACATTTGTGACCTGATGGGAAATGGTAAGCTAGTATTCCATAGTATGCAGTCATGTCACAGTTAAAGCTGTCACCTGTGGCGGACTGTGATGAAGCACATGCCTTGGGGACCCAAAGGCCTGCTGCCCTAGACTGCGATGGCGGCAGTAGTGACTAATGACTGTGGTGTAGGATGGATTCTTCTCAGTGCATTTGAGTGATCACAGAGAGAAAATGACAAGCTCAAGTCTACTAAGTCCCAACACAACTCAGCCTGAGAATCAGGGTGCTTCCATGACAGTTCTAGAATAATCCCTTACGTAGACCCAGGGCTAATAGGGCTAAAAGTCAAACAAAAAATGTGATCATAGAGTTGCTGGATTATAATGACAGTTGAATTCAGTACTATCAAGTTTGTCATGGGAAACTAGAGCATTAATCAAGATAGAATAGGATCCAGAAATCTGGAATGGTGTTTTTGGTTAGACCCAAATGAAGTGGATGATATTGAACTTCCAAGTCATTTTGCGTCTCTCTGAAGAGACCACCCTTCCTGTCTGAAAACTCAGTGATAACTTCATTTGAGGCAAATGCTTTCCCCTCAAGTCCAACACAAATTCCCTGTTGTCACTAGACCTTTAACTAGGGCCAAATCTCAGCATGTTCTAGGGGCACAGTACACACTGTGGTCCAGGAGGAAACAGTTTACATACCAAAAAGAATTGCAATACATTGCTAACATGTTGGCGGAAACCTGGGAAGTGTGTGAGAATGGTCTTAGACCAGTGAGCGTAGAACATAGCACTAAAACAGGGGCAAATTCATCAATATGGGTGCATTTACTAGGGATTCCAGACTTCACGTGCTAGCTTACGCACCTGAAGTTAGCTCCAAAAAGTTACTTAAGGGTCCCCTGTGTGGCTCAGTCAGTTAAGCGTCCCCAACTCTTGATTTTGGCTCAGGTCATGATCTCAGGTTTGTGAGATAGAGCCCTGCATAGGGCTCTGTGCTCAACAGGGAGTCTGCTTTTCTCCCTCTCCCTCTGCCCCTCTCCCTGCTTGCATGCTCTCTCTCTTTCTAAAATAAATAAATAAAAAGTTACTTGATTCATTGACTGAACTTTGGATTTGATGGTGGCCTAATGTTAATGAAGTTGAGATGCCAGTTTTCCTGGCAACATGTGGAAGCAGGAATCCAAAGGCTTAGGGTGATAGAAGCAGGAATCCAAAGGCTTAGGGTGATAGACTTGATTTTTTTTTTAAGAATTTATTTATTCATTTGACAGAGAGAGATCACAAGTAGGCAGAGAGGCAGGCAGAGAGAGAGAGAGAGAAGGAAGCAGGCTCCCTGCCTAGCAGAGAGCCCGATGCGGGACTCGATCCTAGGACCCTGAGATCATGACCCGAGCCGAAGGCAGAGGCTTAACCCACTGAGCCACTCAGGCACCCTGATAGACTTGATTTATCTTATGCAACCTGTCAACTATATTCTGAGAAGACCCAGAAGACACTTCCCTTGCTAAGGCATTGAAAGGAGGATCTCCATGCTTGAAAAGTTCTATGATTACTCTCCTTTGTAGGCCAGCTGTCGCTGTAGACATATGACTAATGACTAATGATTACCAACATTGACATAGGCTTCCTGATCTCATTGGATATGATGAGATCCAGACAAAGTGGACATATCAAGTGTAAAGGGCAGCAGGGATCATCAGACAATCTGATTTCTTGGCTTGCAGAGGTCTTTGATAATGGGTAATTTTTCAAAAAAGATTTTTGTTTAAGTATCTCTACACTCAACATGGGGCTTGAACTCATAACCCCAAGCTCAAGAGTTGCACATTCTACCAACTGAGCCAGCCAAGTGCCCCAAGGTAATGGATAATTGATGACAGTGTTCTTAGGAATGAAACAGATAGACAACCTACACTAGTATTGCTCAATCTATTTCCTTGTAGATCTTCTGTCTAGTTATTCCCTCCATTATTGTAGGCTGGGTATTGAAGTCTCCCACTATTATTGGCAAATTATCTATTTCTCTTTTTAGTTCTATAAATTTTTTTGTCATGTATTTGGGGGCTCTTTTGTTAGGTACATATAAGTTTATAACTATTTTGTCTTCCTAATGGATTGACCTTTTTATCATTATAAAATGTCTTTCGTCTCTAGTAAAAAGTTTTGTTTTAGGTTGTTTTGTCTGATGTTAGTATAGCTACTCTACATCTCTATGGTTCTTGTTCTGTCCTTTTACTTTCAATCTCTTTGCATCTGTGCTTATAAAGAGCATATTGGATTGTGTTGGTATTTTTAGTTTATTATATTTTTAGGGGGAGGGGCAGAGGAAGAGGGAATCTTTAAGATTTTATTTATTTATTTTATTTGAGAGACAGATAGACAGACAGTGGGGGGGGACCAGTAGGGGAAGGACAAGCAGACTCCACTCTGAGTACAGAGCTCGACATGGGGCTGGATCCCAGGACCTTGAGATGATGACCTGTGCCAAAATCAAGAGCCTGACACCCAACTGACTGAGCCATGCAGGCAGTGCCCCTTCTGTTGTTTTTTCAAAAATCCATTCTGGGGTGCCTGGGTGGCTCAGTGGGTTGAGCCTCTGCCTTCAGCTTGGGTCATGATCTCGGGGTCCTGGGATCGAGTCCTGCATTGGGCTCTCTGCTCGGCCGGAGCCTGCTTCCTCCTCTCTCTCTGCCTGCCTCTCTGTCTACTTGTGATCTCTGCCTGTTAAATAAATAAATAAAATCTTTTTTTAAAAAAATCCATTCTGCTTTTTTTTTTAAGGTTTTATTTATCTGACACAGAGATAGAGAGTACAAGTAGGCAGAGCAGCAGGCAGAGGAAGAGGGAGAAGCAGGCTCCCTGCTGAGCAGGGAGCCAGGTGTGGAGCTTGATCCCAGGACTCTGGGATCAAAACCTAAGCCAAAGGCAGAGGCTTAACCGACTGAGCCACACAGGCGCCCCCAAAAATCCATTCTGCTAATCTCTATGTTTATCTGAAATTTTTAGTCTGTTTTCATTTAATGTAATTACTAACAGGGCAGGATTCATGCATATCATTTTGCTATTTATTTATGTGTCTTTTTTCCCTATGTTCCTCCATTACTACTTTCTTTTGTGTTAAATATTTTCCAGTATTCCATTTTAATTCCGTTTCTTTTACTCTGTTCCTTTGAATTACTATCTTAGTGGTTTCCCTGAATTACAATTAATGTCTTAAAACAATCTAGTTTAGGGGCGCTGGATGGCTCAGTGGGTTAAGCCTCTGCCTTCGGCTCAGGTCATGATCTCAGGGTCATGGAATTGAGCCCTGCATCAGGCTCTCTGCTCAGCAGGGAGTCTGCTTCCCCACCCCACGAATGCCTCTCTGCCTACTTGTGATCTCTCTCTCTCTGTCAAATAAATAAATAAAATCTTTTTTAAAAATCTAGTTTATTTTAATGTCAACTTAATTTCAATAGTATATAAAAACTTTGTTCCTATATATGTTTCTTCACTTTTTCTTTGTGCTGTTATTTCCATACAAGTTACATCTTCATATAAGCCCAGAAACACAGTTTTACAATTATTGCTTCTTGCAGTTGTCTTTAGAACATCTAAGAGGGTGGGTGCATGGGTGGCTCAGTTGGTTAGGGGACCCCACTCTTGGTTTCAGCCCAGGTCATGATCTGGGAGTGATGAGATCAAGCCCCACGTTGGGCTCTTTGCTTGGGATGGAGTCCGCTTCAGATTCTCTCTTTCTCTGCCTCCGTAAATAAAATCCTCTCTCTCTCAATCAAATAAAATCTTGAAAAAAGAACACATAGGGGTACCTGGGTGGCTCAATCAGTTGAGCGTCTGCCTTCAGCTCAGGTCATAATCCCAGGGTTCTGGGATTGAGCCCAGCATGGGCCTCCATGCTTAGTGGGGAGCCCTCTCATCTGCACACCACTCCCCCTGCCTGCTTGTGTTCTCTATCAAATAAGTAAGTAAAATCTTTTTTAAAAAAAGAACATATAGGGGTGCCTGGGTGGCTCATGGGTTAAGCCGCTGCCTTCGGCTCAGGTCATGATCTCAGAGTCCTGAGATCGAACCCCACATTGGGCCCCACATCGGGCTCTTTGCGCAGTGGGGAGCCTGCTTCTCTCTCTCTCTCTCTGCCTGCCTCTCTGCCTACTTGTGATCTTTCTGTGTCAAATAAATAAATAGAATCTTAAAAAAAAAACATATAAAAGAAAAAAATTACAAGCCAAAAAAATATTTATAATTTTCCCTAGTATTTATATAGTTTCCTTTATTGATGTTCTTTAAGTGGATTTGAATTACTATCTAGTCCTTTCATTTCAGCCTGAAGGACTCTTTTTATATTTCTTGTAGGGTAGGTCTGCTAGGAACAAATTCCCTTCATCTTGGAATGTCTTTTTTTTTTTTTTAAGATTTTATTTATTTATTTGACAGAGAGACACAGCAAGAGGGAACACAAGCCTGGGGGCTGGTGGGAGGGAGAAGCAGGCTCTCTGCTCAGCAGAGAGCCTGATGTGAGGCTCGATCCCAGGACCTTGGGATCATGACCTGAGCCGAAGGCAGACACTTAACAACTGAGCCACGCAGGAGTCCCTACCTTGGAATGTCTTAATTAATTCTTTATTTTTGAAGAATGATTTTGCTGGATATAAACTTCTTGGTTGATGGGTTTTTTAATTTAGCACTTAAAAAATACTTTATTTCTTTATTTGAAGAGTGAAAGAGAGAGCATGAGCAGGGGGAGGGGCAGAAGGAGAGGGAGAAGCAGACTCCCTGCTGAGTGGGAAGCCCACAGGACCCAGGGATCCTGACCCTGAGCCAAAGGCAGACACTTAACTGACTGAGGCACCCAGGTGCCCCTCTTTTAGCACTTGGAATATGTTATCCCACTTCTGGCCTTCATAGTTTCTGATAAGAAGTTAGCTGCTAATCTTACTGAGGATTCCTTGTACATGATGAATTACTTTTTTCTCTTGCTGCTTTCAGTATTTGCTTTGTCTTTCAAAGTTTGGCTATGGTGTACCTAGATGTGAAACTCTCACAGTTTATCCTCTTTTGAGCTAGATTATATATATGTAGATTAATTTCTAAAATTAAAGTTGGGAGGGTTTTGTCTATTATTTCTTTAAATATTCTACCCCATTTTCTTCTCTCTTCTGGGACTCTCATTATATGTATGTTAGTACACTTGATATAGTCCCACAAGTCTGGGAGGTGCTATTCATTTTTTTCATCCTTTTTCCTTCTGTTCCTCAGACTAATTTCAACTGTCTCGTCTGCAAGTTTGCTGATTCAGCTGCTAGGTCAGATATGCTCCTGAACTTCTGTAGTCAGTCTTTCATTTCAGTTATTATACTTTTTAACTCCAGAATTTTTATTTTACATATATATAATTTATATTATATTTATTATATATAGGTTATATACATGTAATTTTTATCTGCTTATTAATATCCTCTATTTAGTAAGACATTCTTATAATTTTTAGATATAATTTCCTTTAGTCCTTTGAATACATTTATGATAGCTAATTTAAAGACCTTTTCTAGTAACTTCAATGTCTAGACTTCCTCAGGAACAGTTTCTTTTTACTGCTTTTTAGCTTTGCATGGGTTACACTTTCCTCCTTCTTTGCATGTCATAATTTCTTGTTGAAAGTGACATCTTAAATATTATAATGTGGCAACTCTGCAAATCAGAGTCCACCCCTCCCCAGACTTTGTTGATATTGCTCTTTGTTTGTTTAGTGACTTTCCTAGAGTAATTCTTTTTTTTTTTTTTTCTTAAGATTATTTATTTATTTATTTGACAGAGGGGGAGATCACAAGTAGGCAGAGAGGCAGGCGGGGGGCAGGGAAGCAGGCTCCCCACTGAGCAGAGAGCCCAATGTGGGGCTTAATCCCAGGACCCTGAGATCTTGACCTGGGCCAAAGGCAGAGGCCTAACCCACTGAGCCACCCAGGCACCCCCCTAGAGTAATTCTGTAAACAAAACAAAACAAAACAAAACTGTGTTCTTTGCTGTGTGGCCACTGAATTCTCTACTCAATTAGCTTAGTGGTCAGCTAATGGCTGGACAGAGATTTCCTTAAATGCCTTCAACCAATAAATCTCGTGTGAGGCCTTGTGTGTGTGTGTGTGTGTGTGTGAGAGTGTGTGTGTATGCAATACTGCTTTAATATTCACTTCTGGCCTCTACAGACCCTCAAGGTCAGGTAGAGGTGAGAGGTTAGGATCTCCTCAGGTTTTTCCTGGGTATGCACACAACCCTACATTTGCTTGTGAACATCTAGGAATTCCTAGGAATATGTCAAAGCTTTTCAAGGACCAATGAATATCTCTTATTCCCTTGTTTCTCCTTTTAAGTTGTTTTGTCAGCCTCTCATGACTACCAACTGGTATGGTCACTGCAGGCAGCCATAATGTTAAACAATTGCCGCTGATTGTTTTCTATACATGACCTACAGTTATGGCTATTAGCACAGGGAGAGCTCTGATTTCACTCAAATAAAGACAAACTCAGAATAAGCTTTCCAGAGAGCCAACAGACAGGTCAGACAGTGGCACTTCTCTGAGGATGGAGCTGCTGTAGAGCTTCAAACCTGTTCTGCCCCCTCTGGTGGCTACTAAACCATTGTTTTTCACAGCTCCCTTAGTTAGGAGGCTTTTCGTTTTCAAGGTTTCTATGGACTTGGGGAGAGGAAAATGGGACTAGGGCGAGTTAAAATTTCACAAAGTTCACTGCTCTCACTAGGATACAGCTATTTTTTTTTTTAAATAAACATTCCTTGGATTGTAGCTAACCTTTGATTAGTTTCTAGAGTTCTGAAAAAGCTTATTTGGACAATGTTCTTCCAGAGTTCTTGTTGCTTTTGAGGAGCAGATTTTTATTTATTTATTTATTCATTTGAGATAGAGAGATACAGAGAGAGCATGAGCAGGGGGAGTGGCAAAAGCACACTCCCTGTCAAGCCGGGAGCCCATGTGGGGCTCGACGCTAGGACCTGGAGATCATGACCTGAGCAGACGCCCAACCATCCGAGCCACCCAGGGGCCCCAGAGGAGTGGACTTTTGGAACTCTTTACTCCACTATTCTGGAAGTGTTTCTTTTCTGCTTGATCTATCTATATAATAAGAGAAATCCTAGGTCTGGTAGCCACAATATGAAGTGGAGAGCCACAGCCTCGTACCAGTTTCCAGACACAAGTCAATCACAGACCCAGAGCCCCTTGACTGAAGGTGATGCCAAGTCTCCTAAAGGAACCTGCATCATTGCTGCAAGTACTCATAAATCTTCCTCCTAGCCTTCCTCAGAGAGACCTTCATCTATTTAGTAGGGTATCTGTGCACTGGAAAAAAGGACATACCCAGATCTTTCTGGGATTATTTGACATTAGCTCTAAATGTACTTATTCCTGGGGACCTATTCCACTGTGGTCCACCATTCAAAGTAGTGGCTAATAGCAATCAGGTGATAGATGGAGTCTGTTGACTCCAGGCCAACTCAGGGGACCCAGGTGGCTCATGGGCTGGCCCATACTGTGGTTATTTCCTTAATGCCTGAATTTATAATTAGAATAGATATGCTTGGTGATTGGCACAGACACTAACGAGAGACACAAAGATGCTGGAAGAAATCTTACAACACATCAGACATATAAAGGAAAGGAAATCATACCATTACATATAAATTTTAAGGACAAATCCAAAAGACCTAATGCAAATAATAGAGGTCCCAAAAGAAGAGAAAAGTAACAGATGGAAAGGGAGACTTGAGCCTGGAGATTAAATGGACTCACATGAATAAAGGTAAGTATCTAGACATAGCCTGATGAAATTCCGAACTTCAGAAATAGAAACAAAACAAAACAAAACTTACAAGCTTCTGGGCACCTGGGTGGCTCAGTGGGTTAAAGCCTCTGCCTTTGGCTCAGGTCATGGTCTTGGGGTCCTGGGATCGAGCCCCACATCAGGCTCTCTGCTCAGCAGGGAGCCTGCTTCCTCCTCTCTCTCTGCCTGCCTCTCTGCCTACTTGTGATCTCTGTCTGTCAAATAGATAAATAAAATCTTTGGGAAAAAAGAACTTACAAGCTTCTGGACTAGGTTATTTATAAAGGAATGAGAAACAAGCTAATTTAGACACCCATCTCCAATACTATAAGCTAGAAGACAGTAGAATACAGACTCCAGGAGAAAAGAACATAACCTAAGAATCAAAAGTGGCAATCATGTCACTTCCCAACCAGAAGACATCTGGCACACAAGATTCAGTGCACATATCACAGTGCATGACCTTTCTGAGGAAAGTGCTCAAGAAATCCTCTCAGTTAGTGATGGAGAGCTCAAGATAATGACAGATGAAGGGGTGAGGTAGCAGAGGTTAGCAATACAAAGACACATAGATAGATATAGATACAGATACAGATAGCTCAGCTTACATGTTAGCAGTAGACTGGGAATTTGTGCTTTAAGTGTTAAATAAGGATTTTTTGCATAAGTGATTAACTAATGAAAAACTGAGTAACTGAACACCAAATTGTAAGCTATCTTAGCAAAACTCTAGGAGAGTGAGGAAGGTCAAAGCATTCTAGGGTGATCACCTTTTGGGGGGTTTGTGAAAGAGTGGGCAAATAAATTACTTGGTGAAGGAGTAGGATTCGGACCATGCACTGATACAACAATTTAAGAACAATTGTGATCTCTAGGAAAAAGAAGATAAATACTGGCAGGTTTACAAAGAGGGGTAAAGGTAATAAATAGAAACTTGACCAAACCCACAGAAGTTTTTTTTTTTTTGTTTTTTTTTTTAAAGCAAACAGGAGGGCACCTGGGTGGTTCAGTTGGTCAAGCAACTGCCTTCAGCTCAGGTTATGATCCCAGAGTCCTGGGATCGAGTCCCACATCAGGCTCCCTGCTCCATGGGGAGTCTGCTTCTCCCTCTGACCTTCTCCTCTCTCATGCTCTCTCTCACTCAAATAAATAAATAAAATCTTAAAAAAAAAAGCAAACAGGAAAACATTAATGAAAAAATAAATAGTAAATGTAAAATAAAGTAGAAAGGAAAAAGTATACAGATTAATGCAATAAACAGGAACACACTGAATTAACATTATGACAAAACTTGTCAGACTAAGTTACTTTTAAGGTCTGCTATAAGCAGAAAAAAATTCAAAAAATTCTTTTAATCTGCTATGAGCAATTTATAAGAAAGACACATAAAACCAAAGTGAAAAAAAATACTGCAAATAAATAGATGGACAAAAAGAATTTCAGGCAAATGCAAACAGAAAACATGATTAAGTGGGGGGGTTTGTGGTGATTCTGACAATGTTTACTTCTTGGTTTGGACAATGGTGGCTGGGGTATTTTAATATTACATTAAAATGTCTATTTCCCTATGAATGTTTATGCATCTGGATGATATTTCATAACTGTGATAAGCAGAAAAATCGCCTTGCTCTAATTCCTAAAATGCCCATGCCCCAAAGCTCAGAGCTGGTGAGTGTGTTACTTAACATGGCAGAAGGGACTCTGCAGATGTGATTAAGTTAAAGACCCTAAGATGGGGAGATTATCCTGGATTATCCGGGTGGCCCAGTGTAATCACAAGGGTCCTTAAAATCAGAAAACCTTTTCTGGCTATGGACAGAGGGAGATGTGACAGTGGAAGAAGGGTCACGGAGAAGTGACACTGCTGCTCTGAAGATGGGGGCAGGGGACCATGAGCCAAGGACTGTGGGTGGCTTCTGGAAACTGGAATAGACAAGGGAGTGGATTCTCACCTATGTTCTCAGAAGGAACATAGCCTTGCCCACATCTTGATTTTAGCCCAGTGAGACCCATATCAGACTTCTGACCTACAGAATTGTAAGGTAATAAATGTGTGGTTTTAAGGCATTACATTTGTAGTAATTTGTTACAACAATAAAATACTAATACCACAACAAAAAAAGATTTTAAAAATTTGCCTTCCTGGGGCACCTGATGGCTCAGTAGGTTGAGCATCTGACTCTTGGTTTCGGCTCAGGTCCTGATCTCGGGATCCTGAGATTAAGCCCCATGTTGGGCTCTGCACTCAGCATGGAGTCTGCTTCTCTCCCTCTCTCCCTCTGCCCCTCCTGCTCATGCTTTCTCTCTAATAAATAAATAAATCTTTAAAAATTTTTTGCCTTCCTGCTATGACTTCTGCTTCACCTTCCTTGCCTTCTCAGCATCACTTTTAAATTAATCTATAGTTTTCTCCTGGCCATAGCTTTGCGAGGCAGCAGTCATAGAGAGAGAACAAGTGGAGAAAGTATTGAGCTTGAAGCTAAGGGACCAAAGTTGTAGTTCTAGCTTTGCACTTTCTGTGTGACTCTGAGCCTATTGCTTTTCCTGGGTCTATAACTTTAACTATTTTAATTGGATTTGTAACTATAATTATAAATTGAACACAATATTTAGCTAGGCATTGTTCAGGTGTACTTTCCCGATCACAAAGTCTACTTACACAAAATTCTTAAATATGTAGGTTTACTTCTTTCTGTTCAACTTTTAGGCAACTGTGAGAATTTCAGATCCAGTATACACAAATCTCAAGTCATTCTTTGTCATGACTTGGGACTTGAAGCTGTAAAATTAAAAAGACAGCAAACATCTCATAGACTCTTAGAGAGCATGTTAGAGAGCATGTTACCTTTCCGAAGATAAACTATGGAGAGAATGAATCCTAAAATATTTCAAGAAAATAAAGAAGGGTATGTAGACTACCCGCTAACAGTGGAAGTAGTTCTACACTATTTAAAGTGTGACTTACTGCCTATCCATTGTTTTTCAGTTAAAAAAAAAGGGGGGATTTTTCATACATTGATGCATCCCATCTAGCTGCTCAGTGCTCATGGTAGAGTCTTATAGACGCCTGGGATATTGGTCAAGCCCCAGGAGATCCAGGGAAGTCATGGGGTCCCTAGATCATCCTCGCTCCCTTAGAAGTGACACATCCATTCCCAGAACAGTGACACCCTTCCTCCCCCCGACTCCTGATATGGAGTTTCATTAACTTTAATATGATAAGGAGTTCTACTTTTCCTGCGACTGGTTTTCAAACTTTCCAAGACATTAGCTGATCATCTGGGTAGGCACGATCCACTTGAACAGCACTTCCAGATCTAGACACCTCACCAGGTCGCCAGGCCACCCACGGGAATCCACTGTCATTCTGGGCATTGCTGGGTGGGCTGACTAGTGAGTTACAAGACAATCAATCAGCCTCCCTGGGTCTGGCTCACTGCATCCTCTGAAGTTATAATAACCAAGTCTGCGCTCATAACCTTCCTAACGCTCAGGCCCAGGCCCACCCTGTTGAGATTCCCTGCTGTGGAAAGTTGGGTTCAGATGCCAAACCCTAGGCCTATCAGGGATTTGAGAGAGAAGTGGGGTCATGACATTTGGTTCCTTTACTCAGAAGGAGCGGCAGATGTGGCTGCCACTGGAATTAAGGGGACACCCCTCTAATACAAGGTCTTCTTTAACTGGAACTTCTCCCACTATGGGGGTTGTGAGGCATGTCATCATTTAAATTGGAGAAAGAGTACTGTAATGAGGAGAGGCATTCTGTGAGGGAAGGGAACAGATCTTTATCATGAAGGCAGTGTATCTGCATTGTAGAAAGTTAAGAAATACAGGTAAGTAACATTATAGTCATACCACCTAGTGATCCCGATCGCTAACACCAGAAATTGGTCTTTTCTATCTTTTCGAAGAGCCTGCCATGGGGACTAGCAGAGAAGAGAACTGCCATGACCCCTGAAGGAGTAAGCAGACATGATTCTTTGCCTCTAAATTAGGAGGTAGGGTGAAGTGATCTCAACAAAACTCCATCTAAAAATCTAGAGTAGAGTGGTAGATAAAAACATGACCTCTAGCGTATGTATGCACATACATCTAGTATGCACACACACACACACACACACACACACACACACAGGACTTGGGCCATGGCCTGGCACATTATTAAGACCCAGTAAACAGAAGCAGTGTTGTCATCATGTCCCTATTCCCCACAGAGGCTCAAGTGTCCCCATCTTTTCCCTGAACTCCAACTCCCCAGTCTCATTGCTGTTCTAGAACCCTAGGCAGAAAAGTTCTCCTTAGAGCAGACAGTATGACCCCCCCCAAAAGAAACTCCTTTATGGGAACACCCTCTTTACAGTAGTCTCTGAGTCTAATTTTGAAATTGAAAATAAAACAGGAGCACCTGCATGGCTTAGTTGGTTGGGCAACTGACTCTTGATTTCAGCTCAGGTCATAATCTCAGGGTCAGGAGATCAAGCCCTGTGTTAGGCTCCACTGAGCACTCGTGCTGAGTCTGTTTGTCCCTCCCCTTCCCACCACTTGCATGTGCATGTTCTCTCTCTAAATAAACAAAATCCTTAAAAAACAAAACAAAAAACTTCTCCCAACTTTCATTAGGAAGTTGAGAAACATGAGGAAGGTAAAAAGAGATTCTGCAAATAAGGAAATAGAGCCAGAGAGGGTGAGAGGTTCTCTCGGGTGCCACAGATAGACACTGCCCCCCCCCCCAGGAATCCACTTATGTGGCTCTCAACTCTGAAAGATCGCTAAAGCATTAACAGAGCAGGAGACTCAGAAATGGGCATCCAGGTTCCAATCCTGGTGCTCCATCCACTAGCTGTGTGATCCTGGGCAAGTCACTTGGCCTTCCTAAACCTGTTTGCTTGTCTGTAAAATGGGGATTAATTCCTTGCTGGGCTGTAGCAAAGAAGAGAGAAATTATGCATCTACCTGGCCCAACGTGGACACATAACAGTAGCTGGGGTTGGCAGTTTGGGGACAGGGAGAGCAACTTTAGTTATAAGTCATGCCCAGAGCAGCAGGAGCTGGGGAGGGAGAAAGGCGTCCTGAGTGAGAGATCCAGGTCTCAGAGTGCTCAGACTCCCTCTTTGGGGAGGAGAGTCCTCCCCAGTTCTGCTTCCCAAGTTACTACAAACTACTTTCCAATATATACGGAATACTAAGCTATTGCTGTAAATGATAGAGGAAATAGTCTGATTTCAGAATATGTGCTCTGTGTTTGAGAGCCCACACTCTGAAGTCAGACTATGTGGACTGAAATCTGCCTTTACTATTTATTAACCATGGTGCCTTGGACAAAAGACTTCACTTCTCCATGCCTCAGTTTCCCCATCTGTAAAATGGACACAATAACAGTACTTACCTCACGGAGTTGTTGAAAAGATTTTGGGGACATTATGCATGTAGAGCTCTTAGAATATTACCTGGCGCAAAGTTAGTTATTTTGTTTATAATGGTCAAAAATTACTCTTAAATCTAAGTTGTCTGGAGTTAGGGTTGAGACTCACTCAAGCTGAGTAACAACAGATGGACCTCTGATTGCCTTAGAAGGAGGACAGGTGTAGTTAACAAGCTTGGGTCCATGTTGAATTGCACAGCTATGAGATGAGAGGACTGAGTTACAAAGGTGTTGACAGGGGCGCCTGGGTGGCTCAGTTGCTTGGGCAACTGTCTCCGGCTCAGGTCACGATCCCGGAGTCTCAGGATCAAGTCCCGCATCAGGCTCCCAGCTCTGTGGGAACTGTGCTTCTCCCTCTGACCTTCTCCCCTCTCATGTTCTCTCTTACTTGTTCTCTCTCTCAAATAAATAAATAAAATCTTAAAACAAAACAAACAAACAAACAAAACCAAAGGTGTTGACAACAATGTGGCAGGATTTGGTTGTTTTGTCTTCTACTTGCTACTTTTTGCTTAAGTTAAGGTTTAAAAATTGAACTCTCTCTGCCCTTGAGGAAAAGGAAACTAGTTTAATTGGAAATGGGCTGTGAGTTTCATGTGCTATTGAAACCCAGGGTGAAAAAATATGAAGTGGAATAAGAAGGGTTTGAGAGGGGAGGAAGAGGATCTTGGTGAAAGTCTCTGGCCTGGAAGAGGAAAGAAAGAGTCCTACTGCATGCCCTATGGCCATGCTCCAGAAAGGAGCCAGCCTTGAGAACAGGTGGCTGCCTGATCTTCCAGGAAACATGGGATCCTACATACAAGGAGTCTCGGCTGGCCCAAATTCTGGTGCCTCACACATGATATAGGGCAGAAGCCATGAACTTGAAGGGAGTACTGTGGGCTTGGACAGCAATTACCAACAGCAGTCAAGATGGACCAAAGATTAGAGTCTCCCCAGCACCAACATACACATGTGCTCAAGGGGACACACACACACACACACACACACTCCTTATCTAGGTAACACACCTCCTGGATTCTGGTGTGCCCTTAAGAGAAGAAAGCCCCAACTGTGACTGAGATGGGATTTCTGTTTAAAGTCACAAATTAAGTTATTTTATAGAAATATGTGAATATTTGTTGCGATACCAAAAACAAGGTGACCAGCCTGGTCCCCACATGTCCTGGTATTTTGGCTAGAGTCCTCCCTCCTTCAAGCCTGCTCATCCATTCCTCACCGCCAGTTTGAGGTCCAGATTTGGTAAGGAGGTGGTCTTCGGAATTAAGACAGACCTTAGGTTAAGTCTAGGTTCTGTCACTAACTGTGTGACTTGGACAGGTTATCACACTTAACTTTTCTGCACCTGCTTCTTCATCAGTAAAATGATATGCCTCCTTACAGCAGTTGGGAGGAGAGTGAAATGGAATAGTAGGGTAGTTTTCAAGCCATGTCCTGGAACCTCAAATCAAGACAATCTAATGTTTTCCAAACTTCATTCACGTCCTATCTTCCCAACTTTTGGAGATACCTGTATACAACCTCTACTATTGTTTATTTAATCTTGTTCTTTAAAAATGTCAACTCACTTTTTTATGGAAACAAATTTATTCAAAAAGGAAATTTCGTATCACTATCACAAACAGGAAATACCTATCATTCATCCTGGAGTGGTAAAAATAAATCCAACAAAATCAAAGCAATGCTATTCAGTTCTAGCTGGGTATGGTTACAGGCCAAAGCTCTGAGCTAAGGCTGGGGCTTTGTTTAAAAAAGATTATCTCAGTCACAAAAGGCCTTATACAGCCTTCTAGGAAATGTCCATAATAGGCAAATCTATAGAGACAGAAAGTAGATTAGTGATAGTTCAGGGCTCGCAACAGGAAGGGGGGGGGTTATAAAAATGTTCTAGAGTTGACTGTGGTGATAGCTGTACAACTCGATGAATATACTAAGAAACACTGAACTGTACATTTTACATGGGTGAGGTAGGGGTTTCCTAGTAGCAGAGCCGCTCCCTTGCTGTGACTGATTGAAAGTCAGCCATCGACACAAGGGTTTGTAGTTAAAATTAAATAACACAATATAATAAAAGAGCGAATTGTATGATGTGAGCCTTATCTTACTAAGGCTGTTACTAGAGAGAGGTGTTAAATCAGATTTTTTCACCTTGAGGAAAGTGATGTAAAGGGATGCAAAGACACTTGACCCAAGATCACTATTATTTAACGTAACAAGGTCTGTGACACTCCCTCCCAACCCCATCCTCTTTCAGCTTTTGTCCTTTGTGAAAGGATTCAGTCCTAGGCACTCAGTAGTAGCTACTATTTCCCCACACACCTGCCAATCAAGTGAGACTAACCCGAGTTTATAGGTCTCGCTACTCAGCCACTGACCTGCATCATGACTCTGCAGAAAATCGCTCTGAGCCTCACTTTTCTTGTAAATGTGGATAACAGCACCTGCCTCGAGAGGTTGTAATAAGTATGACAGCAGATACTCAGGTACGGCTTCAGACACACAGAGCTGTCCTTAGACTCCCCCCTGGGGTAGCGGAGGAAGCAGCAGCAGCGCTCGAAATCAAGGGCCAAAGTAACTTAGAGCTCTGGGGTCTCGGTTTCCTTGACTGTGCAATGGGGAGACAGCGGATACCAGGGTGCAAGTAACTGGAAGAACCCAACCGTCCTCGGCCAGTCCCGGGATCCAGCAGGGGGAAACCGAGGCCCAGAGGGGCTCAAACGCCGCCCACGCTCGAACATCGCTAGTCCGAAACTCGCGGGCTGAGGGGTTTAGGGACACTTCGGCATCGGACCCAGCCTAGATGACCCCAGGATGCCACCGCAGCTTGCGCTGAGCCTCAGAGGCACGCTCCTCCACCCAGGCACCGGCGGCCTACAGAGAAACCGCGAGCCGCCAGCCTCGCCGCACAGCCGCCCACTGCCCTTCCCGAAGCTGCGCCGCGCGTGCCGGTATCCCCGAGCTCCGGACCACTGCCCTTCCCGAAGCTGCGCCGCGCGTGCCGGTATCCCCGAGCTCCGGAAGTCCGCCTGCGGCCGCTCTAGGACGGAAGCGCGCCGCTCGGTGCCCTTAACCCCTGCGACGCCGTGGCGCGCTCGCCCGCGCTCGGCCGTTGCGGAGACACGCGTCTCTCCTTTGTTTCCTCCGAGCTTCACAAAAGGCTGTGAGGGGAGAGGGCCAGGGCATCCCATTCTACAGACGAGGCCACTGAAGTCACACAGCAGCTGAGCCAGAGTCCAGGCGCCCCATTTGAGGCTGTTCTCATTTACTCCAACCGCCTCTCTTGGCCTCCCTTACTGTGACTTAAAAATAAATATATTAAATCCTCAACGGGGGTTATTACAGACTACCACGAACTTTTGCTTTTCTTTGGTATCGCAATTCCTAATTTCCTAGAGTGCCCGTAATCCTACTCGTAATTCTAAAAATTAAAGGTTGGAGATAACTATTACTTTCACAAAAATTGGGTTTACACACAGCTGCTCAGGTGCTCTGCACTTGGTTCCCACTGTTCCTGACATGTTCAAAGATGTTTGACCCCAAAGATGAGGCAAAGATTATTGGCCCCATCCTTCAGATGAGGCAACTGAAGTCCAGGCTGGGGAGTACCTTGCCCAAGATTACACAAGTTAATGCAAATCAGCTGAATATGAAAACCTCCATTCCTACCCTATCCTGACCATTAGCTACACCACCAGCTGCCTCTCAGAGGTGATTGGAGGAACAAAGGAGGGGACTGGGAGAAAAGCCATTGCCAAATGAAAATCAGTAGACAGAAGTCAGGGAATGGAAAGTGAGTTACTGTGCTCTATCTACCCTTGTGGTTGCCCTGGATGGGGCCCTGGGTGGCCAATCAGACACAGACCTGCCTTCACAGAGGTGCGGCAACTCAGGCAACTGCTGTGGGGATTCTGCCCATTTCTGAGTATGCCTATTCCAATTATGCATTCTGACACGGAGGAAACAACCACAGAATGGGTTTGGGGACCCACTGGACTCACTGTGAGCTAGACCTGAGCTTAGTGAGGTCTGGGTGTCCAGGAGCACAGAGTTGACTACTATAGTAGAAATGTAACCACAAGAGTAGAATTTTGCCAGCGGAGAAAGGGAGATGTGTTTCCTTTCCTTCTTATGTTCATTTGTCATTGATGAACATCTACCACTTACCAGGCATGACACTATTTACCTAGACCCTGGGAGGACAGAGATGAACATGGTAGCCTTATTCTAGCAAGGGAAGTGAGCTGTTAAGCAAAAGAGGATGTGCAGTGACTAACCAGTGACCTGACCTAGTTTGAGGGTCAGGGAAGCTTCCTGAAAGAGACAAAATCTAAGCCAAGGCCTGAAAGATAAGTAGGCACTGGCCAGGAAGAAAGAAAGAAGAGAGGAAGGGAAGAGTTCCCCAGGCAGAGGGTGCCACAACTGATAGGAGAACTAGCCTGCCCAGCCTCGGTGTATTAGAAAGTCTGTGTGTTAGATGAATTTGGGAAAGAGGGGAAAGAGAGATGGCAGTGGCCACTCTGAGCACGGCCTTGTCTGCCTTGATAAGGAGTTTGGTGGAAGAACTGCTTGGGCAAAAGCAGGTGTAGAAAGGGCACCCTGAGGCCATGTGGCTGGAGGGCAGAAGTGAGATGAGTATATGGAACAGTTAGTGAAGAGGCTACAGAGTTGAGACCTTAGCCTGTGGGCCAAGCACATGGACACAGATGAGCAGAGTAAGCACCGGGGAGTGGCTGAGATTGTGGTGACCAGAAAACACATGCTTTGTCTCCAAGAGAAGCCAATGCTCCACGCCCCCTGGTGATTACCATACTTGGAAGCACTCAGTATCTCAGACCTTCTGCTTTGTCAAAGGGAGCTGCGAGCTGGCCCACCTGGGTGGCTCAGTCAGTTGAGTGTTTGGTGGTTTCGGCTTGGGTCAGGGTCTCATGGGTTGTGAGACTGAACGCTGCGCCAGGCTCCATGCTTAGTGGGGATTCTGCTTGAGGTTTTCTGTATCCCTTTCCCACCGGCCCTCCCCTGCCTCTATCTCTCTAAAATAAATACACAAATCTTTAAAAAAAAAAAAAAAAAAAGGTAGCTAGGAGTTTAGATTTTTATATGAAATCTTTTGATTTTAAATGTTGGCAACACCAGCAAGCAAATCATACCCATAGGCCAGTGGTTCCCAAACTCTGCAGCAGATCAGCATCACCTGTGGAGCTTTCTAAAACTCCTGATGCCCAGTCACAGCCTTAAACCAGTTAAAATGTCTGGGGTAGAAGCCAGGCATCAGAATTCCCCAGGTGGTTCCATTGTGCAGCAACGTTTGAGAACCACTGCCATAGGTCAGTACATCTTTTGGGTATTGCCAGGCAAAGCCACAGGGAGCCATGGGATATTTTAGAGCAGGGGAGAAGTTGATCAGTTCAGAGTTTATAGAAAATCAATCCTTAGAAGGAAGGGAGTGTAAGTGTAGTCTGGGGTGAGAAAGGGCCTGGGGCCCTTGGGGCAGTACTGGGATCCTGGCAGGGCAACCACCCATCCCCGTTTTCCCAGGGTTTCCCAGGAATAGGACTTGAAATGCTAAAACCAGGGAAGTCCTGGGCAAACCCAGATGCTTGTTCACCCTACATCCTGCCCCTGAAATAGTTCTGTCTCCCCAGATTTCTGGGGGACTGAAGTCATAGACTGACTACATTCTAGAAAGTTCCTGGGAAATAAGCTGTCTGTCTTCCTAGGGTACATTCATCCAGGGCTCTGATCCCCCGGCTCGACAGCCTTGTGCAGGGAGCTAGAAACAGGGAGAGGACTTGGACCTATCTGTTCTCCATCTGGCAGAGCATTCCTAGTCAAAGCCAAGTCCATGGACTATAACCTGGCAATAGAAAGGAGCACAATATTGATCCAAGCAACAGTACAGATGAGTTCCAAAAACATGATGCTGAGTGAAACAGATGCACAGAAGTACATCCTTATAATTCCATGCATAGAAGTTCTAGAACAGGTTACCCTAATCAAAACAAAACCAGAACAGTGATTGCCTCTGAGGAGTTGGGGTGGGGGTTGCAAGTGGCGCAAGGGGCAACAGGAAACTTTCCAGAAGGGATAATGATGTATTTGGTGAGAGCGTGCGTTATGCAGATGCATGCATTTGTTGAAACTCATGGAATCATAAAATTAATACCTATGCATTTCACTATGTGGATATTTTATTTCAAGGGACAAGACAAATCTGTAAATACTGGACCCTTAGTTAATGATGGGCATGCTGAAGTACTTAGAGGGAAGTACCCTATCGTCTGCAACTTATTTTAAGTGTGTCAAGAAATAAGCTAGATTGACAGATGGATGGATTAGGAGATGTGATAAACAGATACAGTAAGATGTTACAGAATCTAGGTGGGGAGTATGGGGGTGTCACCTGTGTAATTCTAACAACTTTGCTGCATGTTTCAAACTTTTTATAATAAAATATCATGGACTCTATTTTCTTAACAAAGGACTTATAACTTCCTACAGATGATATAATTTATTGAAGGTAAACTCCAAGAAAGCAACAAGTTTTTTCCATTTCCCAGGGCCTAGAAGAGTCCCTAGCCAACAGTAAGTGCACAATAAATACATGTTGCTACAAATAAAGGAATTCTGCCCCTGCTGAGCTGGCAGACTGATGCCTAAGACGGAAACCAACACAGACCATCCCAAGGCAATGCCTGATGTTTTGTGAAATGGGCACAGGAGGAGGCAGGGGGCATGACAACGGAAGTCATGGGGAAGCCAAGGTTAGGAAAAAAAAAAGAATGTGTCCCCCATATGAAGAGAGGATAAGAGGGACGCTCCTGGCTGAGCAAACAGCATGAACAAAGACCCACAGGTGAGAAACAGCACAGTATGATTATAAGCAGTTCTCAGGGGAACAGTGCAGGGGTGGTGGGGAAGGGGCAGGGGGTAGCTCCATCCTGCCAGGAAGGAGGGTTTTCACCCAGGGCAGTACCAGTGGGCTTCTGAGACTGCCCAGCTGCTAGGTGGAGAAGGGACTGGGGGTGGGCAAAAGGGAAGCAGGAAACCCACCAGGAGGTACCTAGCAAACAGGAGGGCCCTAAAGAAAGGGGCAGATGGGAGAGTTACTCAGGATAGAGACTTAAAGAACTCTGACTTCCAGGCGCTCTGATCTGGGGACTGAGGGGCCATTTTTGGGTGCAGGTGATGGGAGGAACAGGTTGGGAGGAGGAGGGGACCAAGGGTCTGGGCATCCCAGGGGTCTTTGAGTCTAGAGGGAGGGCGCAGCACTTGGATGCAGAGACCTGGACGCCGTTCATTCCAAGAGTAGGTGGACCTGGTAGGGAGCGTTCATGAAGAGAAGAGCTAGGCCGGACAAGAGATGTTTAAGGGATCAGGAGGAGGAGAGAGTCATGAGCCGAAGAGAATAGGGGAGCACTAGAGGCCAGGGCCTGAGAGCCAGGGATGGATGAATTTCCAAAAAGAGAGCATGGACATTGGGAGGGACTGGAAGGGGGGAGGCAGGGAGGGCATGGTAAGGTGATGACTGGGGGGCGTTGCCATGAAAGAGGTGGATTTTACTTTATTTTATTATTATTTTTTTTAAATTTATTTATTTGACAGACAGAGATCACAGAGAGAGAGGAGGAAGCAGGCTCCCCGATGAGCAGGGAGCCCAATGCGGGGCTCGATCCCAGGACCCCGGGATCATGACCTGAGCCAAAGGCAGAGGCTTTAACCCACTGAGCCACCCAGGTGCCCCTAGAGGTGGATTTTAAACCAGAGTTTAAAACAGAGTGGATCAGGGAGCTGGAGGGGGCAGGCCTGGGAGAGAGGACAGATTGCTGGTGTCTGGGACCAAGGGAGGGACAGGAACGGGGGTGACTCGAACTTCAGCCTTTCAAGTGTGCTCGGAAATGGACTTTTCCTCCCCAGTCTAACCAACAGGCAAGTCTCTGGCCTCTCTCCCTACACCCTCATATCCTCATCTGTAAAATGAGTAACATGAAAATAGCTGCTATTTATTGAGCACTCATATGTGTCAAAGCCAAAGACACTCTCTCCGTGAACTTCCTCATCTAATCCTTACAACACTCTCACCAGGCTGATGTTACTAGTATCCCCAGTTTACAGATGAGAAAACTGAGGCCCAGAAAGGTTAAGTCACTTGGCTCAAGGTCACAAGCAAATGAATGGAGATGCTGGTATTCAAACCCAGAGCCTGTGGTCTGGGCTTTGACGCTGTTCTACTAAGCCATACGAGGCACTCTATAGTTGACAGAGCCCTTGTGTCAACTCCTGGGATGACCGAGGGGAATAAGGAGATGACCGCCACACCCAAAAAATGCTGGGTGAAGATGCCCACGACCTAATCCCAGAACCAGTGAATGTTACTTTATGCAAACGAGATTTTGTAGGTGGGATTTAGTTAAGGGTCCTGAGATGGGAAGTCTCCTGCACCATCCAGATGGGCCCAATGCAGCCTCCTTTGAAGAGGGAGGCAGGAGAGGCAGAGACAGACGGGATGATGGAAGAAGAGACAGAGACTGGAAGAAGCCGCGCTGAACATGGGGGAGGGGTGCAAGTCAAGGAATGCGGGTGGTGCGTAGAAGCTGGAAAAGGCTGGGAAACAGACACTCCCCCACAGGCTCCTGGAGGAACCAGGAAAAATTTCCTTTTCCTGCTGATACCTTGATTTTAGCCCGGTGAGACTAATTTTGCACCTCTGGTCTCCAGAACGGTAAGATCATGAATCTGTGTTTCTTTAAGTGACTAAGTACGTTTGTGGTCATCTGTTGCGGCAGCAAGAAGAAATGAACATACCATGTCACTGTACATCTCGTCTGCTCCACTGACTCCACTGTGACAACTATGACAGCTGCTATCAGAAAACAGCTCTCCATTTAAAACAGTTTTTTAAAGTTCCAGTTTGGTCCCTCTGAACCTTTTAACCTTTGTTACAAATAAAAAGAGGGCTAAAACACCTAACTCTAACACTTTGCCAGGCAGAGTGCATGTTATTTGAAGGTTCCCACAAACCACTAGGGCAGATGAGGCCTAGTTATTGCCCCCATTGCTCAGATGAACAAACTAAGGCTCAGAGAGGGGAAATGGGATGCAGAGAGCCACACACCTAGTGAGTGACAGAGCCAGGATTTGAACTTCAGATCTACCACACCGAGGTTCCTATCTCACACTCTACCTCCTCAGAGAAGCCTTCCTGGATAGCCTCAGCATATTCATCTATTCATTCATTCACCAGTTGCTATCACTGCTCTATGCCCAGTGTGGTGCTAGATAAGGCTGAGGACCAAGATCAACCCTCAGGAGCCCAAAAGCTAGTGGACAAGACAGACACACAAATGAGCCATCCCAAACAGCCTGATAAATGCCAAGACAAAGAGGAGGAGGCACAGCGGGTGATGGAAGCCCAAAAGAAGGGAAACCGATTGAGCCAGGGGTCCGGGAAGACCTCCTGGAGGAGGCGGTGATTGAGGAGAGGACAAGTAAGACTCAGCCAGAAGTGTGGGGAGGGGTTCCAGTGGAGGGATGGCTAAGCAGAGGCAGGGGTACAATGTTGCAGCTTCTTGAGGGCAAGGAACAGGTTGGGTCATATCAGACCCCAAAGTCCCTCCAGGCCTCTGTGTTCCTGTGTATGATCCTGTGTATGAACAGGAATCATGGTACAGGTGCCCAGAGCTTTGGTAATTGCTGGGCCCGGCGGGGGGGGGGGGGGGGGGCGCTGAACAGGAAGAAGAGGGGTCCTGGGATTCCCAAAGGAGGAGGGCTGAAGGTCAGGAAGGGTCAAAGCTAAGGGGACAGGGCAGGGTGGAGGGAGTTTGGGGAGGCAGGGTCCTGGCTTAAGCTCCCATTCTATGTCTGACTCATGGTATGACTATAGGAAGGTGCCCTTAGAGCCTCAGTGACTCCATCTGAGAAATGGAGCATGAGACAAAGCTGTCTCCAGAGACCCTCCCCAGCCCTGACGGGGAAATGACATGACACAAAATTACAAAAGGGTCTTTATTTGTAAAAAGCCAAAGGGGCCCTTGGGGCGACAGGACAGGCAGGCCGGCTTCTCAGGGGTCAGGGGCATTTGGGCAGATGCGCTTGAGTGGGGGGGCGCCCTCCGAATCCTCTGTGTCACCCTGGGCTGCCTCGGGGACAGGTGGCACTGGCTCAAAGACGGGGTAAGCTTCAGGGGCCTGGAGAGGAAGGGCGGACAGGCGTGAGCTCCACCCAAACCCAGGAGTGCAGCCTCCTAGCCCCTGCCTTCTCCATCACCTCCACTGCACTCCCCTCCTGGACCTAGGAGTCTCGCCCAGGCTGGGGGCCCCAGGAAGCAGAGGAAGGAGGGTACCAGAAACAACAACACTGTTTTGGGGGAAGAAGGTGATACTTGCTATTTCTGGAAAATGCATTAAGGTAGTCCTTGTGGGAAAAGTCAGAAGTTGTGGGGGACTGACTCTCTTAAGCTAATTTGACAGTTTAGGACTAAAATAAAAAAAAAAATAAAATAAAATACTTGGAGGAGCACCATGATCTTTTCAGGCTTTTAATGGTCTTAAATCTGCCCCAATCCAGCCCACAGGACTTTGTCTTAAAACACCCTTTCCTTTTCTGTCCCCAGAACCCAGCCTCTGAGACTTGAGCTATGCCTGAGGTCTCCACTTCCTGCCTGGACCTCAGGAGTACAGCCCCCCAGCCTTCAGCTGCCCCAGAGCCCCCACTGCATCAGCGACCTGGGAGTCCAGCCTTCCGGCCTCTCTCACCTCAGCCTCCAGCAATTCGGGAACAGGCTCCTCCTTGGTCAGCATTGGGGGTTCATCGGTGCTGCCTGCAGTTACGGCTCCAGGATCTAAAACATCAAGTGAAGAGACATTCCCTGAGCAGCTGCTCTGTACCACAGCACAGACCCGGGGCCAGGGGATACCGAGGAGGGCGCTGAGAACCTGGCTGCAAGCCAGGCAGAAGCCACAGGAAGGACATGGAAGTGGGATCGCGACATGGTGAGCAGGATTTGATCAGAGAGACAAATGGGGCACATCTGAGGCAGACAGAACATATGTTTCATATGTTTAGTGAGTACAGATTGTGAGGCTGGACTCCCTGGGTTCAAATCCTGACCTTGAGCCTGTGACTTAATTCCTCTGGGCCTCAGTTTCCCCATCTGTAAATGGGGATAATGAGAAGTAATTCCCACAGGAGACTGTGGCGAGCATGAAATGAGATGTTATGGATAAAGCCCTTAGCTTTATCCGGTGTCTTGCCCACAGCACCGGCTCAATAAATGCCTGTTGTTTTTCTCTTAGTAAAGGTGCGATCGAGACACAGTCCACAAGCCCAGGTCATGGTATTGTTGGAAAGGAACAAGGAGACCAGCAGGGGTCACTCACTGGGCCCAAAGGGCAAAGTGGAGGAATCAAAGGCCATAGGGAGCCACTGAAGTCTTTGAAGCACAAACGATCCTGCCAAATTTGTGCTTTAGAAAAAGGTGGTCTGGCATCTGTGTCAAGGAGACCCATAAGAAGGCTGGAGCCAGGCAGGGGTGAGAGATGGCGCTTGTAGACCCATTTGGGAGGTGGTTCGGACCAGGCAGGGTTTTGACTATTTGAAACAAAGAGGAGCTGAGGAGGAATTCTGCCCCAAGATGCTGGCTCACTGGCTATGTGAGCTGGGGAGACTTCTTTCTCTGGGTTTCAGCTCCTCACCCACTTATGGGGATCATAACCTTCATGGGGTTATAGTAAGGATATAAAACATGTTCAGTGCTTAGAAGGGTGTCTGGGACACAGAGCTCAGTAAGTCTTAGCTGTTATTTTCACGTCCTAATCACGCTCAGGAATATCACTGTTATTTACTCCTCAACAAATATTTATTGAGCACATTCTATATGTTCCACGCTGTTCTGAGGATTTAGTAATGAACAGAAGCAACATGAGCCCAAGGTTCAGAAAGCTGACATGAGGTGGGAGCCGGAAAAGAAACTGGAGTAGTAAAAAAAATAAAACTTACATGGAAATCTCAGACAGTGACTAGTTATCTAAAGACCTAGAGAAGCCAGATGAATGAGACATTCACAGGAGATAGGGCGGTGACTTTCTGCAGGAGTCAGGGAAGGCCTCCGGGAGGGAATAACATAGGAGGGGAACAGGTACAGGTACAGGTAAGCTGCTGGGTTCAACTTTGCAGAGGACAAGACTCAGAGGAGAGGGCTGCCGGGAGTCACCTGGTCCTACCTCTCTCTTGGCCCAGCCGTGGGGGCTGAGCATCCTCTGGGACCCCTTCCGGTGGTCCAGCAGGTGACACAGGGCGGCTGGGCTGGGGGGTGCCCCCAGGGCTGGGTTCAGTGCCCTTTTGCAGGGAGCCTTCCGAATGGAAACTCTGGTTACTGTTCTCATCTGTGGGAGCAAAAGCCGAGCGGGTTGGGCCTGAGGGTCCCAAGCCCCTCCCTCAACCTCCCAGCCCACACCACCCCCGAAATCCCAGGATCCCTAACATACCATTGAGATCCAGCAGGATGAGAGGGCCACCCCCTCGGGGACTGGCGCCCCTGCCCCGCCGCTCCCGGCCTCGGGATCTCTCTCCCCCACCACCTGCCCTCCGTCGCTCCTGGGGGTTAGAGGGATAAGGGTCAGTGACAGCTTTTCAGTTAGTGCTTGCAAAGCCCTCCAGTGTACAAATAAGGAAACTGAGGCAAAGAGAAGCAAAAGGCCCTGCATCAGGTGACAGTGGTTGGTACCGTGAGTTAGGTCTTGAACTCAGGGTTCTGAAACAAGAAAAAGGGAGAAGGGGGTGGAGTTGCCAGTAATTGTTAGCATCTGTCTTGGCTGCTGCATTTGAGGTCTCAGAGTGGGACTGGAGGTGGAGGCCAGGGTTGGGAGGGGCCTGCCTGAGGTTGCACAGATGAAGGGCCTAGTGTGGGAGAGTCTGCTCACCTCCTCCTGGGGGTCCACCACTGGCACCCACTTGAAGATACGAAGGGAAGTGTCGCCCACAGTCACCCAGCGCTTCTCCCTGTGGGAGGGTGGGGGGGACTGGGTCAGAGTTCTGAGGAGAGCCCCCCCCCCCCCCCCCCCCCCCCCCCCCCCCC